>NC_092722.1:33406529-33747078 GCF_047496885.1 Scyliorhinus torazame
AAAGATTGTGGAGGAGTTACTAAAATTCTTTACTAGATATGGACTACCCACAGAAATACAATAGGATCAAGGATCAAATTTTACCTCGAGGTTATTCAAAGAAGTTATGGCTAGCTTAGGAATAAAACAATTTAAATCAACTTCATACCATCCAGAATTGCAGGGAGCGTTAGAAAGGTGGCATCAGACATTAAAGACAATGTTGAGGGCTTATTGTCAAGATTATCCAGAGGATTGGGATAAAGAAATTCCATTCGTACTGTTTGCAATTCGGGATGCACCTAATGAGTCAACCAAATTCAGTCCTTTTGAACTAATTTTTGGTCATGAGTTAGGAGGACCACTTAAATTGATTAAGGAAAAATTGGTGAGTGAGAAATCGGAAATTACATTATTGGATTACGTGTCAAATTTTAGGGAACGATTAAATAGAGCATGGTGAATTGGCGAGAAAACATTTGAAAGTTGCACAAAATATGATGAAAAGGGTAGCGGACAAGAAATCCAAAGTTTTGCCTGTGGAGATAAAGTTTTAGTATTGTTACCAGTGGTAGGTGAACCGTTAAAAGCAAGGTTTTGTGGACCTTATCAGATTGAAAGGAAATTAAGTGAGGTGAATTATGTGGTAAAAACACCAGATAGAAGGAAGACTCACCGAGTGTGTCATATGAATATGCTTAAAAGGTACTTTGAAAGGGAAGGAGAGAAAAGGGAAGAGGTTTTGATGATTCTAACTCAAAGTGACGAACCAAATCCAGATGACTGAATTTGACATACCTCAAATTAAATTGGAAAACGAGGATGTTCTTACAAATTGGGATAAATTGTTGAGTTACCTTCCAGAGGAAAAACGGACTGACCTGAAAGAGTTATTGATAACACATGGGCAAGTTTGTCGAGATAAATTGGGAAGTACTAAAATGGCTATACATGATGTAGATGTGGGAAATGCTGTTCCAATCAAACAACATCCATACAGACTTAACCCTTTAAAATTGGCACAGGTTAACAAAGAGATTGAGAGTATGCTTAAAAATTGCATAATTGAAGTGGGTTGCAGCCAATGGAGCTCACCCATAGTGATGGTACCAAAACCAGACGTACCCAACAGTTGCGTGTGGACTATAGAACGGTTAATGCAGTTACAAGAATGGACTCTTATCCTGTCCCATGTTTGGAGGATTACATTGAGAAAGTGGGACAATCAGCTTTTATTTCCAAACTGGATTTACTTAAAGGTTACTGACAGGTACCTTTATCGAAAGGGCGAAGGAGATTTCAGCTTTTGTGACTCCAGATGGTATATACCAATTCAAAGTTATGGCATTTGGCATGAACAATGCCCCAGCCTCATTTCAACGATTACCTAACAAAGTTGTTTCAGGATTACCCAATTGTGCAGTATACATTGACGATCTGGTAATTTTCAGCCTGACATGGCCAGAGCATTTGAAACATCTGATGGAGTTATTCGATCGACTTCAGGAGGCGGGTTTGGTAATAAACCTAGCCAAAAGTGAATTTGGAACGGCCCAAGTCACTTTCCTTGGCCATACAATCGGACAGGGTCGAATGGTCCTACGGAATGAAGACAACAAAGAAAAATTACAGCACAGAATCAGGCCCTTCGGCTCTCCAAGCCTGCGCCGGTCCAGATCCTCTATTTAAAACTGTCGCCTATTTTCTAAGGATCTGTATCCCTCTGCTCCCTGCCCATTCATGTATCTGTCTAGATACATCTTAAATGACGCCATCGTGCCCGCCTCTACCACCTCCGCCAGCAATGCATTCCAGGCACCCACCACCCTTTGCGTAAAGAACATTCCACGCATATCTCCCTTAAACTTTTCCCCTCTCACCTTGAACTCGTGACCCCTAGTAATTGAGTCCCCCACTCTGGGGAAAAAGCTTCTTGCTATCCACCCTGTCTATACCTCTCATGATTTTATAGACCTCAATGAAGTCCCCCTCAACCTCCGTCTTTCTAATGAAAATAATCCTAATCTACTCAACCTCTCTTCATAGCTAGCGCCCTCCATATCAGGCAACATCCTGGTGAACTTCCTCTGCACCTTCTCCAAAGCATCCACATCCTTTTGGTAATGTGGCGACCAGAACTGTACGCAGTATTCCAAATGTGGCCGAACCAAAGTCTTATACAACTGTAACATGACCTGCCAACTCTTGTACTCAATACCCCTTCCGATGAAGGAAAGCATGCCGTATGCCTTCTTGACCACTCTATCAACCTGTGCAGCCACCTTCAGGGTGGACCTGAACACCCAGATCTCTGTACATCAATTTTCCCCAGGGCTTTTTCATTTACCGTATAGTTCGCTCTTGAATTGGATCTTCCAAAATGCATCACCTCGCATTTGCCCGGATTGAACTCCATCTGCCATTTCTCCGCCCAACTCTCCAATCTATCTATATTCTGCTGTATAGTATTGAGGAGTTTTCAATACCCTCGAGACAAAGGGAAATAATGTGATTTCTCGGCATGAGTGGATTTGATCGAACATTTGTGCAAAAGTTCTGTAGTGTGATAGCTCCAATGATGGACTTGCTGAAGAAACACAAAAATTTCATTGGACAGCGGACTTTCAACAGGCATTTGACTGCCTGAAAGCTGTGATAACCAATGCTCCTGTGTTGGAGAATTACAAGGGACTCTGCAATCAAATTGAACTAAAGTTTCTGACTTTAAAGAGAAATGCCGAGGCGTAGAGAAATGGACGGATCGTGCAGAGACCTTCTTGTTCAAAGAGACTGTCAATGAGGGAGCATTTCAGTTGGAGGAAGAACAAAAATGGACCTGTTTGCGTGTGTTGTTTTTTTGAAACGAAAAAGTATATTTACTGTGTGCATTTCTTAAAGGATAGTGAAAAATGAAACGATCTTGAAGTTGATGGGTTTTTTTTTCTTGGAAGGAGGTGTCATGTGAGAGTACTTTTAAGAAATGGGTGTTTATAATTGGGTGTGTATATAAATATCTGTAGTGAGAGTACCTTTAAGAAATGGGTGTTTACTACTGCAGTGATGTCAGAGTGGGTGGAGCTGGGCTGTATGTCAGCTTTTTACTTTCGTTTTGGGCTGTTTGCTGCAGGGTGTGTTTTTAGTTTTGTTTTCAGAGCTGGATAGCTGCAGTCACAGCCAGAAGGTGTATGAATCTCCCTCTCTAATCTAAAGACTGTAAATCGATCCTGGTGATTTAAAACTAATAACAGTAGTGACTTTAACCTGATGTGCTTCTGGTAAAAGGTGTTTTAAGTCGTATGGATGTTAAAAGGAAAGCTTAAAGGATTACTTAGTGTTGTATTCTTTGGGGGTTGTACTGGAATTAATGGTTGCTAAGATGTTCACTATGTTTTAAAAAGGTTAACTTGAGTTCATAGAATAAACATTGTTTTGCTTTAAAAAATACTTTTCCATTTCTGCTGTACCACACTTGTCGAATGGGCCGTGTGCTCTCCATACCACAATCTATTAAAAGTTGTGGTTCAGGTGAACTCCATGATACACTTTGGGGTTCTCTACACCCTGGCCCATAACAACAGGAACACTCATTTAAAAAAAGAAATTCAGTGTACCCAATTAATATTTTTCAATTACGGGGCTATTTAGCATGGTCAATCCATCTACAGTGCACATATTTGGGTTGTGGGGTCGAAAACCACGCAAACACTGGGAGAATGTGCAAACTCCACACGGACAGTGACCCAGAGCCGGGATCGAAACTGGGACCTCAGCACCATGAGACAGCAGTGCTAACCACCGTGCTGCCCCAGGAATACTCATTTGATTGTGTTGCGTAGCAAATAGGAGATTTATTTATTTATTTTTTAAATTTAGAGTATCCAATTCATTTTTTCCAATTAAGGGGCAATTTAGCATTTCCAATCCACCTACCCTGCACATCATTTGGGGGCGAAACTCACGCAAACATGGGGAGAATGTGCATACTCCACATGGACAGTGACCCAGAGCCGGGATCGACCCTGAGACCTCGGCGCCGTGAGGCAACCGTGCTAACCACTTGCGTCACTGTGCTGCCCATGCAAGAATGAGATTTTAATCCTAATTTATATTTTACTTGGGCCTCTCCCAATGTTGCCCTTAGCCTTGGACCGAAGGAAAAATGCTTTGTAGATTTTGTTGCTGACACTGTCAGTGCTGCACCATGGTAAACCTGCATGAGAAGGTGCTCTTCGTCTGTGAAGTAGGGGCTTCTTCTATGTCTATTTTTTACTTCCCCAGTGACATTCCAGAGATTGTCGTAGTTTCTCTAGAAAGTCGAATCTAGGTCTTGAAACGTGTTCCTCAATCAATTTAGTGCTTTTGCAAGACTTAATAGATTAAAATAGTTGTTGAATTTTATACAAACTCTGCTCTTTCGTTTATAGGAACTCCATCTGTTCTTGGTTCTGCTATTCAGCAATGGAAAGCACTGTCCAGAAATTGCGATGCACAGCCTCATCAAATCAAGGTGAAACCACAGCGTTGGTGTACACTGGAGCTTGAGCTGGAGGAGTTCCTGATTCCACGGAAATTGTCCATCAGCCCATTAGAAAGCTGGCTCACGATTAGGTACTGTGTACCCAGATTGGATCAAAGCCATGATCAAATTATTGGGATAAGTGTCCAGCATCCTCAGCAGTATGACTGCCCTTCAGCTGAAGGAGTTCTGCATTTTGGAGAGAACGGAGAAGTGATCGATTATAGTGTAGATAAAATCCAGTGTAAAAATGTACTGAAAATTCGCAGGAGAAAAATGAACAGGCACAAGTACAAAAAATTGCTAAAGCGTACAAAGTTTTTACGTAGACGGATCAAGGAAAACCGCAGGCGAAAGCGACAAGTAAGTTAACATAATGGCAGTCACGCAAAATGTCTGGAGTTTGTCAACAAGCCACCTAAGCAAATGGGACACTTCTTATGGAAATATAGTTTAAAAGACATTTATTTTTAAAAATAAATTTAGAGTTCCCAATTCTTTTTTTTCCAATTAAGGGCAATTTAGCATAGTCAATCCACCTACCCTGCACATCTTTGGGTTGTGGTGGTGAGACCTACGCAGACATGGGAACAATGTGCAAACTCCACACGAACAGTGACCCGGTGTCAGGGTCGAACTCGGGTCCTTAGCGCCGTGAGGCAGCAGCACTAGATTGAAAAACATTTAAGCAAATATTTTGAAGGTTAATTCTGTGAAAAATTGTTTCAGTATTTACACTTCATATCTTCATATCCCTGATCACGAAAGAAGATTACTGTACCACTGAACTGTTGAAACACATTGGGCCATACATATTTATTGTAACATGTTGTGCCACTTAATAAATGTGTTAAAAATTAATGAACAAACAAGTAAGTCTCCCCTCCCCCCACTGCTCAGTATTTCTTCCCACCTGTTTTTCCCGAGGACAAATGGGGTAAATCATGGTTACTGACAGACATATAAAATAAGAGCTGAAATGGGCCATTCCACCCTTTTGAGCCTGATTCGCCATTCACTGCAATCCAGGTTGATCGTTTATCTCAGTTTCAAGCATTTCAGACAATTGGCCATTTTTCACGTGCCAAACAAAGTTGAGAGTTGTCAATTATTATTTGAATAGTAGGTGGAGAGACTGGGAAAGGAATCGCAGCTTCATTCTCAGCTTTGTGCTCACCTGACATACACACAGCCAGCTGCAGCTGTGAGCCACTGACTAGCAATCAGGAACAGCTTCTGCCACACCCTGTCCCTTCATTTATTATTAGGTGAGCTAATTCAGCCCCTATCACCACTTGAATTTCAAACATTCCTGTTTTTATCTGCATAGTTCTATCAAACCACATGTATACGATTTCCCATTAAGCATCCCGGAGAGTATAACCTTTGGGAAAGGACGTATTTAATTTTTGTAAGAAAACATCTTTATATTGTGCCTGTGGACACAATGACATTTTAAAACTGAAAGTTTGAAGGCCGTTTCAAATATCAGATGTGTTCCTTTAGACTGTCAGAGGAGCGTGGACCGGTGATTAAATATACAATTTTCTATCCTAGTGTTTTAGCCCTAATTTTCTGACCCTGTGTTTTCACAGGTCAAGTTTGAGAACGATTTGAAGAAAATCTGGAAGAGAGCTGGACTGAAGAAACCACCAGAAGGCTGGCAGGCACCAAAGATATTTCTGAAACGATATGGAAAGTCTGAATGACACTGGAAGAAGCAGCTGTGCTCTATATAAAGTGAAGGAAAATGTTTTGAAGAATAGCTGTCTGGAGTCCTATTTTAAAACCGTAATTGAATGATTTGTGTTGTCTTTGCAAAGAGGAAATGTGGTGGACATGGGGATAAAATAGATATCTTGTTAATAAGTTTAAACTTTGAATTTGGGAGTTAGATCTTCAGCTCAAAAAATGAGGTATTTTATAACAACAACTTGCATTTAGAAAGTGCTTTTAAAATAGTCAAAAATCCCAGCGTAGGGCAGCACGGTGACGCAGTGAGTTACTGCGGCCTCACGGCGCTGAGGTCCCAGGTTCAATCCTGGCTCTGGGTCACTGTCCGTGTGGAGTTTGCACATTCTCCCCATGTTTGTGGGGGTTTCGCCCCCACAACCCAAAAGTTGTGCAAGCTAGGTGGATTGGCCACGTTAAATTGCCCCTTAATTGGAAAGAAATGAATTGGGTACTCTAAATTTATAATTTAAAAACAACATCCCAGCGTGTTTCACAGGACTGGTATCAAACAGAATTTGACACCAATCCACATGAGGAGAAACTGGAGCAGCTGACTGAAACCAGGGATCAAGAGGTCAGTTTTTTGGCTTGTCTTAGAGGAGGGGAGAGAGGTTTAGGAAGAGAATTCTCGAGCTCAGGTTCTCAACAGCTGAATGCATGGCAACGGGCAGTCAAGTTATTAAAACTAGGGATGCACAAGAGGGCGGGATTGGCGGAGTGCAGCGATCTCAAGAGGGTTTAGCGGCTGAACAAAGTTGCAGAGATAAGGAAGGCAAGGAATGGCGGGATTTCATAAACAGGCGAGAGTATTAAAACTCCAGGGTCTGATGGGTGCTAGGTGAAAAGGACTTGGTATGAGTCTGTATACAGGCAGCCACGTTTTGGATGAGCTGAGGTTTACATAAAGTGCAGGAGGTTAAAAAAAAGCATGGATGGGACGGCGCTCAGGTCCCAGGTTCGATCCCGGCCCTGGGTCACTGTCCGTGTGGAGTTTGCACATTCTCCCCGTGCTTGCGTGGGTTTCGCCCCCACAACCAAAGATGTGCAGGGTAGGTGGATTGGCTACACTAAATTGCCCCTTAATTGGAAAAAATGAATTGGGTACTCTTAAAAAAAAAAATTAAAAAAAAATTATTTTTTTTTTTTTCAAAAGAGATGGGTTAAAATGGATGAACAGTTTAGTGATTTTTTAAAAAAAAGCATGGATAGGGGTTTCAGCTGCAGATGAGCTGAGGCAGGATTGGGGTCACGCAATATTAAGGAGGTGAGAGTGTGCAGACTTGGTGATGGAGAGGATATGGAGTTGACTTGACCAAATAGGCTGCCAAGGTTGCAAGCTATCTGGTTCAACATCAGACTGGCCAAGGAAACGGTTGGAATCAGTGGCTAGGGAACAGAGGTCATGGTGTGACTAAAGACACCAAGGCTAATATTTAATTTTTGCTCATCCATTGTTGGATGTCAGGCAAGCAGTGTGACATCAAATAGTCGAAGGGTCAATGGGGCAGCAGGAAAGTAGAGCTGGAACATATCCGTTCGTATCAAACGGTAGGGCGTCCTCAATGCTCTTGATGTATGTACCTGATGTTTTTGGATGATGTTACTTTGGTTGGCAGAAGAGAATTGGGAAGGAAGAGCCAAAGGTACCCCACCCACTGGTGCACTCCAGTAACAGTTTCTCAAAGAGAAACAACTGCAGGTGATACTCTAACTGCGACTGGATACGAATGTAATTCCTGACTTTGCATTTCAGTGCTTTGGTTGCTGGGTTCAAACAAGCCGAGGAAATGGGCACATAGATAGGAGACAGTAACAAGGTTCAGGACTTTGGAGAGGAAAGGATGATTGGAGATAGGGGGTGGGATTCTCTGTAGCCCGATGCCAATTTTGGGATCGGGTGGAGAATGGCTTCCAATGCCAGATTCGGGGCAGGCGCTGCTTTTGACGCCGGTTGGCAATGCTCCGCTCCCTCCAAATCAACGTCATCACTTGCAAATCCGCACTTGCAAATCCGTTGGCACATCATCAGCCGGCCCACCCCGATGGCCAAGTTCCCGACGGCGCAGGCCACGTGTGGTCCCAGCCGTCGGGAATTTGGCGTGCCGCTCGCGGACAGTGTCCAGCGCCGCCACACTCGTCTGGGATCCGTGCTGCTGGCTGGGGGGTTGTCGCTAGCGCTGGGGGGGAGGGGGGAGTTGTGGAGGAGAGGTGGGCGGGTTAGGGTTCCAGCACGGCCGATGCCAGGTATTCTGGTGCGACCGGTGCTGCTAGTCAGGACTGCGCATGCGCAGCTGGGGATCCGGCGATTCTGTGGCCATTTTCCGCGCGATCTATTGGTGTTCCACGTGGTGCCGGTGCTAGCCCCACACCGGTATTGGAATCAGTGAGTGGTTCACACTGATTTACCCGTTGTGAATCACCCGCGGATTCTCCGTTGGCACCGGAACGTAGCCTCATGAATGGAGAATTCCACCCACAGTGTGTTTTTTGAGAGGTGGAGGCTGTTGCAGGTGAGGGGGCAGTTAGCAGCTAGCTTGGGGGGAGAGGAAGGGAAGTTGTGTGTTTAAAAAAAAAAAAAAAAAAATTTATTAAAGGTTTTCATAAAATATCAATAACAAAATGAGAAAGAAAAAAAAACCCAACAGGGTTAAGTACAAAACACAATCTAAAAAAGCAACCCCACCCCCGGACATAAATAATAAATTAACATTAATACCCCAACTTAACACAACGGGTGTATAGACCCTCCAGTGTAAATAACATAAACAAAAATAAAGTTAAACCCCCACCGAGCTGCTACTGCCATTGACCAATGTCTAGTGTTCTGCCAGAAAGTAAGAACGGTTGCCACCGCCTAAAGAACCCTTGTATCGACCCTCTCAAGGCGAATTTCACCCTCTCCAATTTAATGAACCCTGCCATATCGCTGATCCGAGATTCCACGCTTGGGGGCCTCGCATCTTTCCACTGAAGGAGAATCCTTCGCCGGGCTACCAGGGACGCAAAGGCCAGAATTCCGGCCTCTTTCGCCTCCTGCACTCTCGGCTCCTCTGCCACCCCAAATCTTGCGAGCCCCCAGCCTGGTTTGACCCTGGATCCTACCACCCTCGATGCCGTCCTCGCTACGCCCTTCCAAAATTCCTCCAGCGCTGGGCATGCCCAGAACATATGGGTGTGATTTGCTGGGCTCCCTGAGCACCTAACACACCTGTCCTCACTCCCAAAGAACCGGCTCATCCTTGTCCCTGTCATGTGTGCCCTGTGCAGCACCTTAAACTGTATGAGGCTGAGCCTCATGCATCAAGAGGAAGAGTTCACCTTCCCTAGGGCATCTGCCCACATCCCCTCTTCGATCTCCTTTCCCAACTCCTCCTCCCACTTTCCTTTCAACTCCACCACCGAGGCCTCCTCCTCCTGCATCACCTGGCAAGTTTCCGAGATCTTCCCCACTCCCACCCACCCCCCCGAGAGCACCCTGTCCTGTACTGTGTGTGGCAGTAGCCGCAGGAATTCCACCACCTGCCGTCTGGCAAACGCCCTTACCTGTAAGTACCTGAAGGTGTTCCCCGGGGGGAGCCCGTACTTCTCCAGCTCACCCAAGCTCGCGAACTTCCCGTCCACAAACAGGTCCCCCAACTTTCGTATCCCTGCCCTGTGCCACCCCGAAAACCCTCCACCTGTTCTTCCTGGGGTGAACCGGTGGTTCCCCCTTAATGGGGTCCACGCCAAGGCCCCAACTTCCCCCCCTTTGCCGCCTCCACTGCCCCCAAATTTTGAGGGCCGCCACCGCCACTGGGCTCGTGGTATACCTCCTTGGAGGGAGTGGCAGCGGCGCCGTTGCCAGCGCCCCCAGACTTGTACCCACACAGGTCTCCAGCCTCTTCCATGCAGCCCCCTCCCCCTCCATCACCCATTTACGCACCATCGTCGCATTGGCGGCCCAGTAGTACCCACAGAGGTTGGGCAGCGCCAGCCCCCCCCTATCTCTACTCCGCTCCAGGAACACCCTTCTCACCCTCGGAGTGAAGTTGAGTGTTTAGTGATTCAATGGGAACAGGTTAGTGGGGGCATACGATTTCAATCAATTATATATTCCACAAACGTCCACAATCACACTGGTGTATTAGAATCATAGAATTTACAGTGCAGAAGGAGGCCATTCAGCCCACTGAGTCTGTACCGGCCCCTGGAAAGAGCACCCCACTTAAGCCCACACCTCCACCCTATCCCCGTAACCCCACCAACCTTTTGGACACTAAGGGGCAATTTAACATGACTAATCCACCTAACCTGCACATCTTTGGACTGTGGGAGGAAACCAGAGCACACGGAGGAAACCCACGCAGACATGGGGAGAAAATGCAAACTCCACAGTCACCCAAGGCCGGAATTGAACTAGGGACACTGGAGCTGAGGCAGCAATGCTAACCACAATGCCGCCCCATTGCTGAAAAGGGATCCATGTTACCGAAGCTTTTCATCTTGCAATCATCAGGACAAACAAATTTCAAGCAATCAACTATTTTCTACAGGAGAAAAGGCAGATGATTTGTTGACAAGATGATGCTGGCACCATGGAGCAAACAACAGGAAATTTTGGGCTTCCCAAGAAATTAAAAACATCCCACAAGGCTTGAACATATTCCTCCTGGCAGTGAACGGGTTCCTGCCTGTGAATGTGTGTCACTTCTAGCAAGGGTAAATGAGCTACGTTACAAACTCTAACCCTAACTCTAACCTAACCCTTTGACAAAGGGTCATCTGGACTCGAAACGTTAGCTCTTTTCTCTCCCTAAAGATGCTGCCAGACCTGCTGAGATTTTCCAGCATTTTCTCTTTGGTCTGCGTTACAAACTTGACTGATTATCTCAAATTGGTTGTTAATGTAGCTGTTAGTGCACTTCAAGTCCTGCCCAATCACAGAATCATACCTAAACATAGGATGTTTTGGGGGTTTTGTAAACGTTGGCTGGTCTGAGTACAGTCTGTACTCTGCTTATTATGAGCAATCGCAGGAATATGCAGTTTGATTCAATCAGCCAATTGTTGGGACGTATGGCCTATGTACCTGCCGCCTTTTTGGAATTACCTGGGAGCTAGGCAAGCCCCTGGTTTGCTTTCTCCATAGCAGTGCCAATCAAAGTTGACTTGCCAACCAATCAGTATCCTTTTCTGCTGTGGTATTCATTGCTGTGATTGATTGAAAGTTGGCATGGTAAGTGGTAGAGTAATACTAGTGAACATGACCACAATATTGTGGAGTTTAAGTTTAGGCTTAAGAGAAAAGAGTACAACAGAAATATTCAACCATGGGGAGGTTGATGGAAGAGCTAAAGAAACAAAATCAACAGTACTGCAGAGGACAAAAGTGGGAGAACATTGGAATGTACAAGACGAGAGAAGGATTAGACCATAAGGCTCCTCAAGCATGCCCTACCATTCGACACGAACGGGTATGTTCCAGCTCATCTTTTCATTCCTCTCACCATTTCTCTTGTCTCTGAGAGATCAAAAATCTATCTCAGTCTTAAAGATCCTCAACAATGCAGCATCCACAACCCTCTAGGGTCAGGACTCCAAAGATTTGCAACCCTCTAAGTAAAGAAATTTCTACGATTGCCTCTTATTCTTGTAAATTCCAGAGGGCATGGAACCAATTTACTCAGCCTTTCATCATAGAACAGGCAGGCTTCTTTCCCAGGAACCAATCTGCTGACGCTTTGCTGTACGGGCAGCACGGTAGCACAGTGGGTAGCACTGTTGTTTCACAGCTCCAGGGTCCCAGGTTCGATTCCCGACTTGGATCACTGTAAGGAGTCTGCACGTTCTCCCTGTGTCTGCGTGGGTTTCCTCCGGGTGCTCCAGTTTCCTCCCACAGGTCCCGAAAGACGTGCTGTTAGGTAATTTGGACATTCTGAATTCTCCCTCTGTGTACACGAACAGGCGCCAGAATGTGGCGACTCGGGGCTTTTCACAGTAACTTCATTGCAGTGTTAATGTAAACCTACTTGTGACAAAGATTATTATTATTACTGCCTCAGCAAATATATTGTTCCTCAGATATGGAGACCAAATTTACTCAGGTTACTCCAGGTATGGTCCCACCAAAGCCCTGTATGAATGTGGAAAGTCTTAATCTTGTGTTCCAATCCCCTTGCAATAAAGGCCAACAAGCAAATTGCCATTCTAATTGCTTGTTGCATCTGCATGCTATCTTTCTCTATTTCTGGTACAAGTATAGCGAAGTCTCTCAACATCAATGTGTAGATGTATCATGACATTTAAGAACTATTCTGCTTTTCTGTTACTACCAAACATGAAGAACCTCGTACTTCCCCACATTATACTCCATCCACAGAAGTAAGCCATTTACCCCCTCCAACCTGTGTCACCATTCAATTAAATCACCACAACACCATGTACCCATTATGACTCCATATTGTTTAATACAATTAACAAACATGAACCAATATCTGATTTAAAAAAAATTATTTTAAAATTACGAATTGCGCTATGTTTCATGTTTAGAAATATTCAGAGTAGTTAGCACAGAAACACTTAAGGAAGAAGGGTAACAGGAATAAAGGGAAAAATGTCCATTTAAGGTGATAATTTAAAAAAATATATTTTTATTCGAGCTTTTCCATTTTTACAGACAATACAACACACCGTCAAAACTGGTACAGTACAGCGTGATCAATGTCAGGAGGAAACCCAACACAGTTGATTCAGTTAACTTGGCGGTTCCTCACATGCATAAATTAGAGAGGATAAGTAACAGGGTGAGGGGAGGGGAGGGGGGGGAGGATAAAGCCATGAAAACATGGCAAAATAGTGCACACCCTTGTATTTGGTAGAGGTGGAACTACATAACCTACGGAAAACCTTGTAGGAATAAGCCAGAAAGTATGGAGCCTGAGTATTTGAGATAGGGGCCCCATACATTTTGGAATGCATCTGATTTAGATCAGATTATACAGGTTAGAAATTCCTTTGGGATGTAATGCATAGTAATTTTTGCCAATTCTGAACATGAGGCTAATCGCTAATCAAGGAACAAAGGAGATTCTTCCACTCTCAAATGTTCAGATATTGTGCAGTCTTTTCTTACTGGCATCAATTATCTTTTTGTCTGAATGTCCCAGAACCAAGATTAAACACTAAGGCCAAATCAAATAGCTGCTCAAGCTCTTTAAGTACGCCCTACCCGTAGGATTTAATTTTGACACAGGACCAGACACATTGTATAGTCTCCTCTCATTAGTTTGCATTGGGCTGGTTTAGCACACTGGGCTAAATCGCTGGCTTTTAAAGCAGGCCAGCAGCACGGTTCAATTCCCGTACCAGCCTCCCCGAACAGGCGCCGGAATGTGGCGACTAGGGGCTTTTCACAGTAACTTCATTTGAAGCCTACTTGTGACAATAAGCCATTTTCATTTTCATTTCAGTGAGGATATAATGAGGTCTACCCCGTGTAACATGCAGACTGTACAATATTTTAAGTTGTGCCTCCTTTGTTGTGTTACAGACTGAGATTTCATTGGCATTTTCCCCCAGATAGTGAGGTGCGATAGGTTTTTCCACCCAAAATGACACTCCCACCCATGAATTAGGAGCAGGAGCAAGTAGGCTATTCAGCCCCTCGACCCTGTTCCATCATTGATAAGATCATGTCTGGTCCGATTGCGGCCTCAGTTCTACTGTCCCCTCTACCCTCTATACCCTTTGACTCTGGTGGCAATCATCAATCTCTTTAACTCAGTCTTAGAAATATTCAGCAACTTGCAACCTCCACCACTCTCTAAGAGAATGCCACAGACTAATGACTACCGAGAGAAGACATTTCTCCTTTTCTCTACCTTAAGTGGGAAGCCCTTATTTTGAAATGGGTCCCCCCAGTTCTAGATTCCCCCATGAGGAGAAACATGTTCAGGCAGCATTTACCCTGCGCTACCGTGCTGCCTCAATTAACAAGATGACATATTGACCAGAATTCTCCGGCTGTTGGTAATGTCTGTTCCCGCTGGCAGAGCACCCCTGCCCGTGGGTTTCCTGGTGGCATGGAGTGGCTTCAATGGGAAATCCCATTGACAAACGGAGGGAGTAGCGGATCCCTCCACCAGCGAATGCCGTGCCGCGGAGAAACACAGCTAGGGGACTGGGAGCAGAGGAGACTGAGAGGGGGGACATGATTGAGATGCATAAAATGATGAGGGGATTAGATAGCGTGGACCGGAACAAACATTTCCCCTTGGTGGAGTGGTCAATGATCAGGAGCATAATAAGTATTGGGCGGCAGGGTGATGCAGTGGTTAGTGATGCTGCCTCGCGGCGCCAAGGACCTGGATTCGATCCCAGCCCCGAGTAACTGTTCATGTGGAGTTTGCACATTCCCCTCATGTCTGCTTGGGTCTCACCCCCACAACCCAAAGATGTGCAGAGAGGTGGATTGGCCACGCTAAATTGCCCCTTAATTGGGAAAAAAAAGAATTTTAAAAGACTATAAATTTATTTTTAAAAAATATTTAAGAAGTATTTAGAAGTGCACTCGTGGGCAGCATGGTTGCGCAGTGGTTAGCCCTACTGCCTCACAGCGCTGAGGATCCGGGATCGATCCCGGCCTCAGGTCACTGTTCGTGTGGATTTTTCACATTCTCCCTGTGTTTGCGTGGGTCTCATCCCCACAACCCAAAGACGGGCAGACAGTGCAGGGATCCCTCGTAGCCGTTCCCCTTCAAAACAAGTATACCGTTTTGGATGCTGTTGGGGGGGGGGGATGACCTACTGGGGGAAGGCCCTAGCGGCCAGGTGTCGCACTGAGTCTGTCTCTGGGGCTCAGAAGGGAAGGGGGAGAATAGAAAAGCAATAGTGATAGGAGACTCAATGGTTAGGGGAATAGATAGGAGATTCTGTGGTCGTGGGCGAGACTCCCGGAAGGTATGTTGCCTACTGGGTGCCAGGCCAGGGATGTCTCGGATCGTGTCTTCAGGATCCTTAAGGGGGAGGGGGAGCAGCCAGAAGTCGTGGTGCACATTGGTACCAACGACGTAGGTAGGAAAAGGGGTGTGGATTTAATAATCGAGTTTAGGGAGTTAGGCTGGAAGTTAAAAGCCAGGACAGACAGAGTTGTCATCTCTGGTTTGTTGCCGGTGCCACGTGATAGCGAGGCTAGGAATAGGGAGAGAGTACAGTTGAACACGTGGCTGCAGGAATGGTGTAGGAGGGAGGGCTTCAGGTATTTGGATAATTGGAGCGCATTCTGGGGAAGGTGGGACCTGTACCAGCAGGACGGGTTGCATCCGAACCAGAGGGGCACCAATATCCTGGGAGGGAGGTTTTCTAGTACTCTTCGGGAGGGTTTAAACTAATTTGGCAGGGGAATGGGAACCGGATTTGTAGTCCAGCAACTAAGGTACCAGATGTTCAGGACATCAAAGCATGTAGTGAGGCAGTGGGGAAGGTAACACTGACAAAGGAGAGTACTTGCAGGCACGGAGATGGGTTGAAGTGTGTATACTTCAACGCAAGAAGCATCAGGAATAAGGTGGATGAACTTAAGGCATGGATCGGTACTTGGGACTATGATGTGGTGGCCATCATGGAAACTTGGATAGAAGAGGGGCAGAAATGGTTGTTGGAGGTTCCTGGTTATAGATGTTTCAATAAGATTAGGGAGGGTGGTAAAAGAGGTGGAGGGGTTGCATTGTTAATTAGAGATAGTATAACAGCTGCAGAAAGGCAGTTCGAGGAGGATATGTCTACTGAGGTAGTATGGGTTGAAGTCAGAAATAGGAAAGGAGCAGTCACCTTGTTAGGAGTTGTCTATAGGCCCCACAACAGCAGCAGAGATGTGGAGGAACAAATTGGGAAACAGATTTTGGAAAGGTGCAGAAGTCACAGGGTAGTGGTCATGGGTGACTTCAACTTCCCAAATATTGAGTGGAAACTCTTTAGATCAAATAGTTTGGATGGGATGGTGTTTGTGCAGTGTGTCCAGGAAGCTTTTCTAACACCGTATGTAGATTGTCCGACCAGAGGGGAGGCCAAATTGGATTTGGTACTTGGTAATGAACCAGGGCAAGTGATGGATTTGTTAGTGGGGGAGCATTTTGGAGATAGTGACCATACTTCTGTGACTTTCACTTTAGTAGTGTAGAGGGATAGGTGCGTGCCTCAGGGCAAGGTATACAATTGGGGGAAGGGTAAATACGATGATGTAAGACAAGAACGGAAGTACTTAAGTTGGGAACATAGGCTGTCAGGGAAGGACACAATTGAAATGTGGAACTTGTTCAAGGAACAGATACTACGTGTCCTTGATAAGTATGTCCCTGTCAGGCAGGGAAGAGATGGTCGAGTGAGGGAACCACGGTTGACAAGAGAGGTTGAATGTCTTGTTAAGAGGAAGAAGGATACTTATGAAAGGCTGAGGAAACAAGGTACAGACAGGGCACTGGAAGGATACAAGATAGGGAACTGAAGAAAGGGATTAGGAGAGCTAAGAGAGGCCATGAAAAATCTTTGGCGAGTAGGATCAAGGAAAACCCAAAGGCCCCCAGGTTCCAGCGGCCTTCATTACCAGGAGCGGGAGAGAGAGGGAGCCGGAGCGCAGCGAGTGCAGCTTGGGATTCAGGTAGGTGTTTTAACTTGCCCCTAGGTTCCAGCGGCCTTTATTTTCAGGAGTGGGAGAGAGAGAGGGAGCCGGAGCGCAGCGAGTGAAGCTTGGGATTCAGGTAGGTGTTTAAACTTGCCCCCAGGTTCCAGCGGCCTTCATTTCCGGGAGCGGGAGAGAGAGGGAGCCGGAGTGCAGCTTGGGAATCAGGTAGGTGCTTAAGTGTTTGATTTTTACCTCTATTTAAGTTGGGCGGTTGCTAAACCCGAGACACTACACTTGTAGTGTCTCCCACCCTTCCACCTCCTCTAACCTAAGGGGATGAGTGAATATCAGGTAAGCTCTCTCTTTTCTTTTTCTTTTATCCGCAAGTTATAGCTTCAGATTTTCTGCGGGAGCAGTGGCCAGGGGTCTGTCGGGAAGATACGTTTACACTTTAAAATACTTACCTTGCAGGAGAAGCGGCCTTCAGATTTTCGCCGGGAGCAGTGGCCAGGGGTCTGTCAGGAAGGTAAGTAGCTGGGAGAAATTTAACTCTTCATGGGTTGGTACGTATTGTGATTGGTAAGTAAAATCCTTATTCCTCTCACTTATTCATTATTTGATATTATATTTGTAATCAGTTAAGGTAAAGTGTAAAAATGGCAGGAGATCCCAGACCCGTGTTATGCTCCTCGTGCTCAATGTGTGAGTTCAGGGACGCGGCGATGCCCCTGACTCCTTCATGTGCGGGAAGTGTGTCCAGCTGCAGCTCTTGTTAGACCGCATGACGGCTCTGGAGCTGCGGATGGACTCACTTTGGAGCATCTGCGATGCTGAGGAGGTCGTGGACAGCACGTTCAGTGAGTTGGTCACACCACAGATTAGGGTTGGTGAGGGAGACAAGGAATGGGTGACCAAAAGGCAGAGAAAGAGCAGGAAGGCAGTGCAGGTGTCCCCTGCGGTCATCTCCCTCCAAACCAGGTGTACCGTTTTGGATACTGTTGGGGGAGATGACTCACCAGGGGAAGGCAGTAGTAGCCAGGCTCATGGCACCGTGGCTGGCTCTGCTGCACAGAAGGGCAGGAAAAAGACTGGCAGGGCTATAGTCAAAGGGGATTCAATCGTAAGGGGAGTAGACAGGCGTTTCTATGGTCGAAAATGAGACTCCCGAATGGTATGTTGCCTCCCGGGTGCACGGGGCAGGGATGTCTCAGATCGGCTGCAGGACATACTGAAGGGGGAGGGTGAACAGCCAATTGTCGTGGTGCATATAGGCACCAATGATATAGGTAAAAAACGGGATGAGGTCCTACAATCAGAATTTAGGGAGTTAGGAGATAAGTTAAAAAGCAGCACCTCAAAGGTAGTAATCTCAGGATTGCTACCAGTGCCACGAGACAGTCAGAGTAGAAATTCAAGAATAGTCAGAATGAATACGTGGCTTGAGCGATGGTGCAGGAGGAAGGGGTTCAGATTTTTGGGACATTGGAACTGGTTCTGGGGGCGGTGGAACCATTACAAATCGGATGGTCTGCACCTGGGCAGGACTGGAACCAATGTCCTAGGGGGTGCTTTTGCTAACACTGTTGGGGAGGTTTTAAACTAATGTGGCAGGGGGATGGGAACCAGATTGGGAAGTTAGAGGTCAGTAAAGAGGCAGCAACTAAAGCCAGTAAGGTACTAGATAATAAACTCAATGTGACTAAGGGGAAGAGTAGACAGGGAAGAGTTGATGAACGCAAAGGGACAGATGGTCTGAGGTGCATTTGTTTCAATGCAAGAAGTGTAGCAGGTAAGGCAGATGAACTTAGGGCTTGGATTAGTACCTCGGAATATGATGTTATTGGTATTACGGAGACTTGGTTGAGGGAAGGGCAAGACTGGCAACTAAATATCCCAGGATATAGATGCTTCAGGAGGGATAGAGAGGGAGGTAAAAGGGGTGGAGGAGTTGCATTACTGGCCAGAGATTATATCACAGATACTATGATTAAGGAGGGCACGATTCGAGCACTGAGGCAATATGGGTAGAGCTAAGAAATAGGAAGGGTGCACTAACATTGTTGGGACTTTACTACAGGCCTCCCAAAAGCGAGCGTGAAGTAGAGGTACAAATATGTAGACAGATTATAGAAAAATGTAGGAGCAATAGGGTGGTCGTGATGGGAGATTTTAACTTCCCCAACATTGAATGGGACTCATGTAGTGTTGGAGGCGTAGATGGAGCAGAATTTGTAAGGAGCATCCAGGAGAGTTTTTTTAGAGCAGTATGTAAATAGTCCAACTTGGGAAGGGGCCATACTGGACCTGGTATTGGGGAATATCCCAGCCAGGTGGTTGAAGTTTCAGTCGGTGATTACTTTGGGAATAGCGATCACAATTCCATAAGTTTTAGAATACTCATGGACAAAGACGAGAGTGGTCCTAAAGAAAGAGTGCTAGACTTCCGGTGACGGCGGGCGGGAGGCAGCCGTGCGTTGGAGGGCTCCCGTTCGGGAACGGCATTGTCGGGGAGTAACGCCCGGTCCTAGGGCCAGCGACGGCAGTAAAAGTCGGGAGACAGCGCACAGAGAAGAAGGATGTCAAAAAACATCAAAAAAACGGCCGTGAACAAAGCGGCTGAAAGTCCGTCGGGGAGTGGAAAGGTCACCGCGGGGTCAGCAAAGAAAATGGAGGCTGGAGCACCAGGGGAGGCCGCAGAGCTTACGGCTGAAGAAATAACTACGGTGATGGCTGCGGAATTCGAAAAGCAGTTGGCGCAGATTGCGAAATGCATGGAGACGGCGAGGAAGGAGATGAGGGAGGTTTTGAGTGCGCTGGTGGAGGAGGCGGTTTCCCCGGTGATGACTGCGGTGGCGAACGCAGTGGCGGAGGTGCAAGAGCAAGGGGAGGCGCTGAAGGAAGTGGGGGAGACGTTATTGCAGCACGGTGATCAACTTGCCTCGATGGGGAAGGAGATGCGGAAGGTGATGGACACAAACAAGGATCTGTGAGGAAAAATGGAAGACCTGGAAAACAGATCCAGGCGACAGAATTTGAGGATTGTGGGGCTGCCCGAAGGAGTTGAAGGACCGAAGCTGACTGAGTATTTTGCCGCGATGCTGGCAAAACTATTGGGGGAGGGGGAGGATCCCTCCCGATATGAACTGGAACGGGCTCATCGGTCGTGGAGGCCTGTACCAAAGGCGAGTGAGCCGCCAAGGGCAGTGACTCTGTGCTTCCGCAGGTACAGTGTGAAGGAGAAGGTCCTGAGCTGGGCCAAGCAGAAGTGGGTGGTGCAGTGGGCTGGAGCTGGTATACGTGTATACCAGGACTTTACGGTGAAGCTGGTGAGGAGGCGGGCTGCCTTCAACCGGGTGAAGAGGGCACTGTACATTAGCAAGGTGCAGTGCGGCATTGTATATCCAGCGAAGCTGAGGGTGACTTACAAGCTCAGGGACTTTTATTTTGGAACGGCGGAAGCAGCGGAGGAGTTTGCGAAGGCAGAAGGACTGTGGCAGAACTGACAAATTGAGGAATGGCCATGTGCCGATGTAACCTCATGACTGTATTTTCTTCTTTTTTGTATCACTGCGCGCGGGTGTAGAGGCTAAAGGGGCCAATGTTGTATATATTTGGATAAGGGAAGGGACGGGACTTTCACTCGAAATTAGGTCTCTTTGGGGTCTCGGTGGATATGCGGGGTTTGTGTGCTAAAAGGGGATCTTTGGGCTTTCCTAGGGCCGGGCAAGGGGGAAAGTGGTGGGGGGAGGGGCTGCGGCCATCGGAGCCTGACAGAACGGGGTCCGAGTGGTCTAGCCGGGGTGGAAAGTTGGGGGGAGGGAACCGAGGTTGGGAGGAGGAGTTTTACAAGAGGCAGTGGACGGGAGGAGCTGGAGACGGGGGCGGGGGGGGGGGGGGGGGGGGGGGGGGGGAGCTGTGTAGATTAAGGGTGACTACGGGTAATCCCTGATTCCTTTTTGTTGTTTGTTTATGTAAACATTCGGGTTGAGGTTTGTGGGTTGGTGGGCGGATGGGATCGTTATTATTATGGGGATTGACATATCTTGCTGATTATTGTTTATTGTTGATGGATGTAAATGTGGGAGAAAATGTGAAAAAGGAGGAGAATTAAAAAAAAATTTTTTTTTAAAAGAAAGAACGAGTGTTAAATTGGGGAAAGGCCAAGTATAACAAAATTCGGCAGGAGCTAGGGAATGTGGATTGGGAGCAGCTCTTTAAGGGTAAATCCACATTTGAAATGTGGGTGTCTTTTAAGGAAAGGTTGATTAGAGTGCAGGACAGACATGTCCCTGTGAAAATGAGAATTTGAAATGGCAAGATTAGCGAACCATGGATGACGGGTGGAATTGTGAGACTAGCTAAGATGAAAAAGGAAGCATACATAAGATCTAGGTGACTTAAATCTGATGAAGCTTTGGAGGAATATCGGGAAAGTAGGACAAATCTCAAACGTGCAATAAAGAGGGCTAAAAGGGGTCATGAAATATCTTTGGCTAACAGGGTTAAGGAAAATCCCAAAGCCTTTTATTCGTATATAAGGAGCAAGAGGGTAACTAGAGAAAGGATTGGCCCACTCAAAGACAAAAGAGGGAATTTATGCGTGGAGTCAGAGGAAATGGATGAGATTCTTAATGAGTACTTTGCATCGGTATTCACCAAGGAGAGGGACATGACAGATGTTGAGGCTAAGGATGGATGTTTAAATACTCTAGGGCAAGTCGGCATAAGGAAGGAGGAAGTTTTGGGTATTCTAAAAGGCATTAAGATGGACAAGTCCCCAGGTCCAGATGGGATCTATCCCAGGTTACTGAGGGAAGTGAGGGAAGAAATAGCTGGGGCCTTAATAGATATCTTTGCAGCATCCTTGAGCACGGGTGAGGTCCCGGAGGACTGGAGAATTGCTAATGTTGTCCCTTTGTTTAAGAAGGGTAGCAGGGATAATCCAGGGAATTATAGACCTGTGAGCTTGACGTCAGTGGTAGGCAAACTGTTGGAGAAGATACTGAGGGATAGGATCTATTCACATTTGGAAGAAAATAGACTTATCAGTGATAGGCAGCATGGTTTTGTGCAGGGAAGGTCATGTCTTACAAACCTAATAGAATTCTTTGAGGACGTGACAAAGTTAATTGATGAGGGAAGGGCTGTAGATGTCATATACATGGACTTCAGTAAGGCGTTTGATAAAGTTTCCCATGGCACGTTGATGGAAAAAGTGAAGTCGTATGGGGTTCAGGGTGTACTAGCTAGATGGATAAAGAACTGGCTGGGCAACAGGAGACAGAGAGTAGTGGTGGGAGTTTCTCAAAATGGAGAAAGGTGACTAGTGGTGTTCCACAGGGATCCGTGCTCGGACCACTGTTGTTTGTGATATACATAAATGATCTGGACGAAGGTATAGGTGGTCTGATTAGCAAGTTTGCAGATGATACTAAAATTGGTGGAGTTGCAGATAGCGAGGAGGACTGTCAGAGAATACAGCAAAATATATATAGATTGGAGAGTTGGGCAGAGAAATGGCAAATGGAGTTCAATCCAGGCAAATGCGAGGTGATGCATTTTGGAAGATCTAATTCAAGAGTGGACTATACGGTCAATGGAAGAATCCTGGAGAAAATTGATGTACAGAGAGATCTGGGAGTTCAGGTCCATTGTACCCTGAAGGTGGCAACGCAGGTCGATAGAGTGGTCAAGAAGGCATACAGCATGCTTGCCTTCATCGGACGGGGTTTTGAGTACAAGAGTCGGCAGGTCATGTTACAGTTGTATAGGATTTTGGTTAGGCTACATTTAGAATACAGCGTGCAGTTCTGGTTGCCACATTACCAGAAGGATGTGGATGCTTTAGAGAGGGTGCAGAGGAGGTTCACCAGGATGTTGCCTGGTATGGAGGGTGCTAGCTATGAAGAAAGGTTGAGTAGATTAGGATTGTTTTCGTTGGAAAGATGGAGGTTGAGGGGGGACCTGATTGAGGTCTACAAAATTATGAGAGGTATGGACAGGGTGGCTAGCAACAAGCTTTTTCCAAGAGTGGAGGTGTCAATTACAATGGGTCACGATTTCAAGGTGAGAGGGGGAAAGTTTAAGGGAGATGTGCGTGGAAAGTTTTTTACGCAGAGGGTGGTGGGTGCCTGGAACGCTTTGCCAGCGGAGGTGGTAGAGGCGGGCACAATAGCATCATTTAAGATGCATCTAGACAGATATATGAGCGGACGGGGAACAGAGGGAAGTAGATCCTTGGAAAATAGGTGACAGGTTTAGATAAAGGATCTGGATCGGTGCAGGCTGGGAGGGCCGAAGGGCCTGTTCCTGTGCTGTAATTTTCTTTGTTCTTTGTTCTTTTTACACATATGTGAGAAATATGAGAATGACTAGAGCGAGGGTAAGTCCGATCAAGGCCAACAGCGGGAGATTGTGTATTGAGTCTGAAGAGATAGGAGAGGTCTTGAACGAGTACTTTTCTTCAGTATTTACCATATTGTTGGAGAGGACAGTGTGAAACAGACTGGTAAGCTCGAGGAGATACTTGTTAGGAAGGAAGATGTGTTGGGCATTTTGAAAAACTAGAGGATAGACATGTCCCCCGGGCCTGACGGGATATATCCAAGGATTCTATGGGAAGCAAGAGATGAAATTGCAGAGCCGTTGGCAATGATCTTTTCGTCCTCACTGTCAACAGGGGTGGTACCAGGGGATTGGAGAGTGGCGAATGTTGTGCCCCTGTTCAAAAAAGGGAATAGGGATAACCCTGGGAATTACAAGCCAGTTAGTCTTACTTCGGTGGTAGGCAAAGTAATGGAAAAGGTACTGAGGGATAGGATTTCTGAGCATCTGAAAAGATGCTGCTTGATTAGGGGTAGTCAGCACGGATTTGTGAGGGGTAGGTCTTGCCTCACAAGTCTTGTTGAATTCTTTGAGGAGGTGACCAAGCACGTGGATGAAGGTAAAGCAGTGGATGTAGTGTACATGGATTTTAGTAAGGCATTTGGTAAGGTTCCCCATGGTAGGCTTATGCAGAAAGTAAGGAGGCATGGGATAGTGGGAAATTTGGCCAGTTGGATAACGAACTGGCTAACCGATAGAAGTCAGAGAGTGGTGATGGATGGCAAATATTCAGCCTGGAGCCCAGTTACCAGTGGAATACCGCAGGGATCAGTTCTGGGTCCTCTGCTGTTTGTGATTTTCATTAATGACTTGGATGAGGGGGTTGAAGGGTGGGTC
This sequence comes from Scyliorhinus torazame, assembly GCF_047496885.1. Classification (NCBI taxonomy): domain Eukaryota; kingdom Metazoa; phylum Chordata; class Chondrichthyes; order Carcharhiniformes; family Scyliorhinidae; genus Scyliorhinus; species Scyliorhinus torazame. Next base: position 33,430,577 of record NC_092722.1, read on the forward strand.
AGTAAATTTGCAGACAATACGAAGATTGGTGGAGTTGTGGATAGTGAGGAGGGCTGTTGTCGGCTGCAAAGAGACATAGATAGAATGCAGAGCTGGGCTGAGAAGTGGCAGATGGAGTTTAACCCTGAAAAGTGTGAGGTTGTCCATTTTGGAAGGACAAATATGAATGCGGAATACAGGGTTAACGGTAGGGTTCTTGGCAATGTGGAGGAGCAGAGAGATCTTGGGGTCTATGTTCATAGATCTTTGAAAGTTGCCACTCAAGTGGATAGAGCTGTGAAGAAGGCCTATGGTGTGCTAGCGTTCATTAGCAGAGGGATTGAATTTAAGAGCTGTGAGGTGATGATGCAGCTGTACAAAACCTTGGTAAGGCCACATTTGGAGTACTGTGTGCAGTTCTGGTCGCCTCAATTTAGGAAGGATGTGGAAGCTTTGGAAAAGGTGGAAAGGAGATTTACCAGGATGTTGCCTGTAATGGAGAGTAGGTCTTACGAGGAAAGGTTGAGGGTGCTAGGCCTTTTCTCATTAGAACAGAGAAGATGAGGGGCGACTTGATAGAGGTTTATAAGATGATCAGGGGAATAGATAGTGTAGACAGTCAGAGACTTTTTCTCCGGGTGGAACAAACCATTACAAGGGGACATAAATTCAAGGTGAATGGTGGAAGATATAAGGGGGATGTCAGAGGTAAGTTCTTTACCCAGAGAGTAGTGGGGGCATGGAATGCACTGCCTATGGAAGTAGTTGAGTCGGAAACATCAGGAATCTTCAAGCATCTATTGGATAGGTGCATGGATTACGGTAGAATGATGGGGTGTAGCTTAATTTGTTCTTAATCTAGGACAAAAGTTCAGCACAACATCGTGGGCCGAAGGGCCTGTTCTGTGCTGTATTTTTCTATGTTCTATGTTCTATGTGCAGGGTAGGTGGATTGGACATACTAAATTGCCCCTTCATTGGGAAATAAATTTGGTACTTTAAATTAAAAGAAAAGTAAAAAAAATAAAACTTGTTAATTAATTGCTTTTATGTCGTAGATAAGAGTTTTTTTCCACCAGGGAGGCACTAGCATCATGTTGCAGAGATGTCTTATTAAGAATAAAATGTCCGAATTGTATCTATCTGAAAAAGGAGTCGGATAATTTTAAGGGGAGTAAATTCACAGGTTGGGAATGAACAATTCTGTGGGATGCCACCGGGGGCATCGGATCTTCTGGCACACATTTTGTTCCTACAGGAGCAAATCAAATATAAAACCTAGGTCTCGCCCAACCTGGGTGGCACGGTGGCACAGTGGTTAGTACTGCTGCCTCACCGTACCAAGGACCCGGGTTCAATTCCGGCCTTGGGTAACTGCGGGTGTGGAGTTTGAACCTTCCCCCCGTGTCTGAGTGGGTTTCCTCCACCACTCCAAAGATGTGCAGGTTAGGTGGAGTGACCATGCCACTTTGCCCTTAGTGTCCAAAAGGTTAGGTGGGGTTACCGGGTAACGGGGATAGGGTTGGGGTTTCGGCTTCGGACCCTCTTTCCAAGGGTCGGAGCAGACCCGATGACCGAATAAATGGCCTCCTTCTGCACCGTAGAGATTCTATGAACTTGGGTGTCTGTCCCTTTGCCGTGGCTACATCCACGGCCGAGTGGCCTTGGAGAGGGATGCTGTGGTGTCCAACGGCCAGCTCCAGGCCTTCCACAGCCGACGGGAGCCGCGGGGGCTGAGGTGCATCATCAAAATGATATTCTGCTTTAGTTACTTCTGGTGTTTTGATTTGGTTCCAGTGCCCTATCAGGGTTGTCACCCCCTGTCGCTCTTGTTTCATTTACTGATCTATTTGTTCCTTTTTAAGCAGAGTATAAAGCCCAGGCCAGGACTTCCGGTGACGGCGGGCGGGAGGCGGCCGCACAATGGAGGGCTCCCGTTCGGGAACGGCATTTTCGGGGCTTTAAGCCCAGTCCCAGGGTCCACGGAGGCGGCAGAAGTAGGGAGAAGGCACGGAGGAGGCACAGTGAAGACACAGGAGGAAGAAAACCCAAAGAAAAATGTCGAGGGTGAGCAAAAAAATGGCCAAAATAAAACAGCTGTAGGTCCGTCGGGGAGTGGAAAGGTCACTGCGGGGTCACCGAGGAAAATGGAGGCTGGAGCACCAGGGAAGGCCGCACTGCTTACGGCTGAAGAAATAACTAAGGTGATTGTGGTGTTGGGTGTTCTGACACACAGATGAGCCAACACAGTTGCATATGGTACAACGCTTCTTTATTTAAACTTACTATTTACAGTTTGGTCTTTGCACTCTGCACGTGGGGGGTTCCCTGCTTGTGGTGTTTTAACAGCTCTTTCTTGTTCCCTTCTCCCCAGACCTACTGAACACCAGGTGTCGTGCTCGTGCTTTTTATATGGTTGGTGTTCTTGTCTGTGATTGGTTGTGGTGTTGTGTACTCTGATTTGCCTGTTAGTGTGTCCATCATGATGTGTGTGTTTGAATATCATGACATCCCCCCTTTTTACAAAGATATGTGCCTACGTGGTGATAAATATGATCGTGTCGTGAGTGCATCTAGGAGTGTGTGTGTGTCGTGTGCAGCATGTGCATATGACGGAACTATGTACATGGGGCGATGTCGGGTGCGTCACATGAGCCAAGTTGTACCATAACATAACATAAATGCGAACGAGAGAAGAAGAAAAAAAACTTGAACAGTTGTCCAGTCAGACGACCTCTGGAACGATAAACAACAACAGGTTATCATGTAAAATTGTGCAACTTGTTAAACATATGAAAGGTATTATAAGTCCAGTCTAATGGGCTTGCGACGAGTTCGGGTTGACCGCCTCAAGGGTGGATCAAGAACCACCGGCTGCTGTGCAGGCCTGGCCATGGGTGGCGATGGAAAGGGCGTGATGTGCGGCAGCTCCACAAAGTCATCCTCGGAAGCCTGTTGAGGATCTGGCGTGTGCGTGCTGTGTGGCTGTGAGCGTGGAAGTCGGCGAAGGGCGCGCCGATTGCGGCGACGCACGGAACCATCCGGCATGCGAACCAGGAACGAGCGGGGAGCCACTTGTCGGAGGACTTCGGCCGGTGCTGACCAGCCACCATACGGTTGATGGACGCGTACTTTGTCTCCGGAGGACAGGGGGGGCAGGTCCGTCGCTCGTGTGTCGTACCGACTTTTCTGGCGATCACGCTGCAGTTGCATGTTCCGAAGAACCGCCTCATGGTCTGTCGTTGGTGCCAGGATGGACGGTACCGTCGTCCTGAGGGAGCGACCCATTAGTAGCTGCGCTGGCGAGAGACCCGTGGATAACGGGGCCGATCGATAGGCCAGCAAGGCAAGGTTAAAGTCCGATCCGGCAGCAGCCGCCTTGCACAGGAGCCGCTTGGCGATGTGGACACCCTTTTCAGCCTTCCCGTTCGATTGTGGATGCAGAGGGCTGGATGTCACATGAGTGAAACCATATGCTGCGGCAAAGGACGACCATTCACGGCTGGCAAAACAAGGTCCATTGTCTGACATGACAGTCCTTGGAATGCCATAGCGAGCAAATGTTTCCTTGCAGGCCCCAATGACTGCGGACGACGTCAGATCATGGAGAGGCATGACTTCCGGGTAGTTTGAGAAGTAGTCTATAATAACAATGTAATCTCTGCCGAGCGCGTGAAATAGGTCAACACCCACCTTCGCCCAGGCATTCTTTTTCGATTTGCGCGTAGCGCTGTTCGGTAGGGGTCATGGCTCGTGAGGCATACGCAACCGGGGCCCATGATGACGTGCTGTCTTTTTGCAGGAGTACCGCTCCAATACCAGATTGGCTGGCGTCTGTTGAGATCTTTGTAGGGCGAGTCGTGTCAAAGAAGGCCAGCACTGGTGCCGTGACCAGTTTGTGCTTGAGCTCCTCCCATTCCCGCTGATGCGATTGGTGCCAGTTGAATTCTGTCGATTTTTTTACGAGATGGCGCATATTTGTTGTATGAGAAGCCAGGTTGGGAATGAACTTCCCAAGGAAGTTGACCATGCCTAGGAATCTTAAGACAGCCTTCTTGTCAGCCGGTGGTGGCATGGCTGTGATGGCGCTAACCTTGTCTGCATCGGGACGGACCCCTGACCTTGAGATGTGGTCCCCGAGGAATTTCAGCTCCGTCTGGCCGAAGGCACACTTCGCACGGTTGAGACGCAGGCCATTTTGGCGTATGCGGGTAAAGACACGTCGTAGACGATGCATGTGTTCCTGCGGAGTGGTGGACCAAATGATGATATCGTCCACATATACACGTACCCCTTCGATGCCTTCCATCATCTGCTCCATAATGCGGTGGAATACTTCAGATGCCGAAATGATGCCGAATGGCATCCGGTTGTAGCAGAATCTGCCAAAAGGGGTGTTGAATGTGCATAGTCTTCGGCTGGCCGGGTCCAGTTGGATCTGCCAGAATCCTTTGGACGCATCCAATTTAGTGAATATTTTGGCTCGCGCCATCTCGCTGGTGAGGTCTTCTCGTTTCGGGATGGGATAGTGTTCCCGCATGATATTGTTATTCAGATCTTTTGGATCTATACATATACGGAGCTCGCCAGAGGGCTTCTTTACACAGACCATGGAGCTGACCCATGGCGTGGGCTCCGTGACCCTGGATAGGACCCCTTGGTCCTGAAGAATCTGCAGTTGTGCCTTGAGGCGGTCTTTGAGTGGCGCAGGAACCCTGCGAGGTGCGTGAACGACAGGGATGGCGTCCGGTCTGAGTCGAATCTTGTACGTGTATGGCAATGTCCCCATGCCTTCAAAAACCTCCTGGTTGTGAGCAAGGAGGGAATGGAGATTTGCGTGGAACTCAGCATCCGGGAAGTCGGATGTCTCATCTGGAGAGAGAGACATAATGCGCTGTACCAGGTGAAGGACCTTACACGCCTGTGCGCCCAGTAACGAGTCCTTTGATGAGCCGACAACTTCGAAGGGGAGTGTGGCCGTGTACCTCTTGTGAGTCACCTGTAGCTGGCAAGATCCTATGGACGGGATGACGTTCCCGTTATAGTCAACCATCTTGAGCCGGGATGGCGTGATGGGTGGTTTGACCTTCATGGCCTGGACTGCAGAGTAAGCAATCAGGTTGGCGGATGCGCCGGTGTCCAGACGGAAGGCGACGCGAGATCGGTTGACCGTCAGGGTGGCACACCACTCATCGGCTGGATTGATGGCATTGACCTTGTTGACATCAATGACGGAAACTCGGAAGGCATCCTGGTCATCTGCATCACTTAACTGGAAGTCTTGATGCGTGGGCTGGACGGTCCTGACTCGTCTGCGAGGTTGTCGAGGATGCGCCGGATCCATGGGTTGAGCCGAACGACAGTGGGCTGCGTAGTGGCCCATCGTGCCACATCTGTGGCACTGTCGGTTTTTTGCAGGACATTGCCCTTTTAAATGTAGAGCTCCACAATTGCCGCACGTCATGACGTCACGGCGTTCGTTGCGCCACTGCGCATGCGCAGTGCGATCTTGCGGTGGGCGCGCCTGCGCAGTGCGTCCCTCGTTGTGGCCGTTATTTTTGGCGCGCACCTGCGCGGGAGACCGCGAAAAGCGCGGGAAGCGGCCGCTGTCGTCCGGGCCGTGGGTCGGAAAGTAATTGACGGCCTGGATGCGTTCGACGTCGTGGGCGGCCTGGCTTGCCGATTCGACGGCTGGGGACCCCCTCCGTGCCAACTCGGACGCCTGAAATCGGGCAAAACGGCAGGTAGCATTTTCGTGTAGGACACAGGCTTCCACAGCAGACGCTAAGGTGAGGCTTTTCATTTTAAGAAGCTGCTGGCGTAGGCCACTAGAGGCAACGCCAAAAACAATCTGGTCCCTGATCATGGACTCTGTGGTGGTGCCGTAACCGCAGGACTGCGCTAGAATCCGGAGGTGCGTCAAAAAGGGTTGAAAAAGCTCCTCCTTACCTTGCAGGCGTTGCTGAAAGAGGTATCTTTCAAAACTTTCATTTACTTCAACTTGAAAGTGCTGGTCCAGTTTGAGGATGACCGTGTCATATTTGGCTTGGCTTTCGCCTTCTTCGAACACCAGTGAGTTGAAGACGTCGGTTGCGTGCGGACCTGCGTAGAAGAGGAGCATTGCAATCTTCGAGTCATCCGAGACATTCTGTTTTTCGGTGGCACGGATGTACAGGTCAAATCGCTGCCTGTAGAGCTTCCAGTTGGTACCTAGGTTCCCCGTGACTTGCATCGGCTGCGGTTTGCCGGTGTGGTCCATGTCCAGAATGGCAGGTTAGTAGGCAGGTATCGATCCACTCCTGTACCATGTGGTGTTGGGTGTTCTGACACACAGATGAGCCAACACAGTTGCATATGGTACAACGCTTCTTTATTTAAACTTACTATTTACAGTTTGGTCTTTGCACTCTGCACGTGGGGGGTTCCCTGCTTGTGGTGTTTTAACAGCTCTTTCTTATTCCCTTCTCCCCAGACCTACTGAACACCAGGTGTCGTGCTCGTGCTTTTTATATGGTTGGTGTTCTTGTCTGTGATTGGTTGTGGTGTTGTGTACTCTGATTTGCCTGTTAGTGTGTCCATCATGATGTGTGTGTTTGAATATCATGACAGTGATGGCTGCGGAATTTGAAAAGCAGTTGGCGCAGATTGCGAAATGCATGGAGACGGTGAGGAAGGAGATGAGGGAGGTTTTGAGTGTGCTGGTGGAGGAGGCGGTTTCCCCGGTGAGGACGGAGGTGGCGAGCGTAGTGGTGGAGGTGCGAGAGCAAGGGGAGGCGCTGAAGGAAGTGGAGGAGACGTTATTGCAGCACGGTGATCAACTTGCCTCGATGGGGAAAGAGATGCGGAAGGTGATGGATACTAACAAGGATCTGCGAGGAAAAATGGAAGACCTGGAAAACAGATCCAGGCGACAGAATTTGAGGATTGTGGGGCTGCCCGAAGGAGTTGAAGGACTGAAGCCGACTGAGTATTTTGCCGCGATGCTGGCAAAACTATTGGGGGAGGGGGAGGATCCCTCCCGATATGAACTGGATCGGGCTCATCGGTCGTGGAGGCCTGTACCAAAGGCGAGTGAGCCGCCAAGGGCAGTGACTCTGTGCTTCCGTAGGTACAGTGTGAAGGAGAAGGCCCTGTGCTGGGCCAAGCAGAAGCGGGTGGTGCAGTGGGCTGGAGCTGGTATACGTGTATACCAGGACTTTATGGTGGAGCTGGCAAGGAGGCGGGCTGCCTTCAACCGGGTGAAGAGGGCACTGTTCATTAGCAAGGTGCGGTGCGGCATTGTATATCCAGCGAAGCTGAGGGTGACTTACAAGCTCAGGGACTTTTATTTTGGAACGGCAGAAGCAGCGGAGGAGTTTGCGAAAGCAGAAGGACTGTGGCAGAACTGACAAATTGAGGAATGGCCATGTGCCGATGTAACCTCATGACTGTATTTTCTTCTTTTTTGTATCACTGCGCGCGGGTGTAGAGACTAAAGGAGCCAATGTGGTATATATCTGGACAAGGGAAGGGACGGGACTTTCACTCGAAATGAGGGTTCTTTGGGGTGTAGGTGGATATGCGGGGTTTGTGTGCTAAAAGGGGATCTTTGGGCTTTCCTAGGGCCGGGCAAGTGGGAAAGGGACCCGGGCGGGGGCCTCCCCGCTGGCCAGTTTAAGGGGGGTGGGGGGGGGGGGGGGTGGGAGCTGTGTAAGATTAAGGGTGACTACGGGTAATCCCTGATTCCTTTTTGTCATTTGTTTATGTAAACATGCGGGTTGAGGTTTGGGGGTTGGTGGGCGGATGGGATTGTTATTATTATGGGGACTGACATATCTTGCTGATTATTGTTTATTGTTGATGGATGTAAATGTGGGAGAAAATGTGAAAAAGGAGAATAAAATTTTTTTTTAAAAAAAAGCCCTGGCCAAGTAGGTTGAGAAACTGGTCGGGAGAGTTTTGACAGGGATATGGCAACTCAGTCTCACCACCTTCCCTCCCGGTTAGAATTTGACCTGGTTCCACATTGGACAGATGTGCTTTCTACCCCAAATAGCAGCATCCATAATCCATCTGCTCCAGGTCTTCCACAGTCCTGGAATTACTCTGTGAAGACCATTTGTTTCAAAAGGAGACAATCTAAATGTTTCAGTCAGAGAGAAAGAAGGTTCACCTTGACAGTGGAAGCTATAAATCCAGACACAATGCGCTCACACACAAAACAAACCACACTAATACTGAAATGTTTAACAATAAATCAATTTTATTATTAAAGAATATCGGTATAGATTTTCTACACATGTTGCAATGTTGCATATGAATCGGGTTTTTTTATACACAGAATAAGATAGAACTTTATAGCAGAGGAACCGGTCATTTTGCCTAATCGGTGTGTGCTGAGACACACATTAAAATTCTGCATGATCGATATATTACTTCCTACTTCCTAGACCGCATTATGTACAAGGTTGGATTTTGAAAATGGCAAGCTCTGCAGATTATACCTGTATAATCTGCCCTTTAAATCTGTTTTTAATAATATAACAAAACAAATACGTAAAGTGTCCCGTCTCATGCTTCGGAGAAGTACTAGCCCCTTAAATATGAGTTTGTAATAAATAATATTTTATTTAGAAAACTGTAAATGATCGTTCCATTAAGAAAGTGCTGAGCAACGATTTTATTCATTGTTCCCCCCCCCCCTTTCCTCCCTCCTCTTCTTCATTATTCCCTCCTTTACCTCCTCTCCTCTGAAGGCTGTGATTGATACCCCGTGTAAAAGGATCGTTTAGATCTGAAATGCTCACTCTCTCTTCACAGGTGCTCCGGTTTCCTCCCACAAGTCCTGAAAGACGTGCTGTTAGGAGAATTGGACATTCTGAATTCTCCCTCCGTGTACCCGAACAGGCGCCGGAGTGTTGGGACTAGGGGCTTTTCACAGCAACTTCATTGCAGTGTTAATGTAAGCCTACTTGTGACAATAAAGATTATTATTATTACACGTGCTGCCAGATCAGCATCTTCTGTTGTTGTTCCATCAAGACCTCTCTGAGACCCCCTCACCCAGCTAACCATTGCCCATGACAGTTCACTCGCTCATGCATGGTGAAACTTCAAAAAAATGTTTTCATCTGAAATAATCTTCTCAGTGCGTTCCATTGGAAAAGGTGATCACGAATGAGAGATCCCCAACAACTCCTCCTCTCATAGAGCTTTATTGCATGTGCCACATTTAGCCGATGTCAGCTCACCACATATCAGAGAACAGTATGGCCCAGAATATCCACAGAACCCTACAGAGCAGAAGGAGGCCATTCGGTCCATCAAGAATGCACCGACCTTCCAAAAGAGCACCCTTTGTGACACCAAGGGGCAATTTAGCATGGCCAATCCACCTAGCCTGCACATCTTTGGACTGTGAGAGGAAACTGGAGCACCCGGTGGAAACCCACGCAGGCACGGGAACAACATGCAAACTCCACACAGTCACCCAAGGCTGGAATCGAAACCGGGTCCCTGGCGCTGTGAAGCAACAGTGCTAACCACTGTGCTACCGTGCCGCCCGTAATTTGGAGGATTTCACTTTTTAACTTGCGAGTGCTAGTAATATCTTCAACTCTCTAATGGACAGGAGCAGCATGGTGGTCCAGTGGTTATCACTGCTGCCACACGGCGCCGAGGACCCGGGTTTGATCCAGCCCCAGGTCACTGTCCATGTGGAGTTTGCACATTCTCCCCGTGTCCACATAGGTCTCACTAAAATGATGTGCAGGGTAGGTGAATTGGCCATACTAAGTTGCTCCTTAATTGGAAAAAATAATTGGGTACTCTCAATTTTTAAAAAAAAACTCTCTAACGGACAACAAGTAATTTGGAATCTGTTGAACAAACTAGCTGATCTTTCATTATGGTATGGGGGTCGTGGGAGAAAGATGGTCTGGCATGAGGTCAGTGCAGACTCGATGGGCGAAATGGCCTCCTTCTGCAGGGATTCTATTCTATGGGTCAGGGGCAGGAGAGTAAACACCCCTCCAAGAGTAAATACAGCTGGAGGCAACTTGATAGGTCAACTGAATGGCCTCTGCACCAATCCAGCACACATGTCTGGGCAATCACACACTTTTTCAAATATTACTCAGTATTGCACAAGTGCTTAGAGTCAGTATAATAAACATCACAAAATGAGGATTGAAACAGAATCACTGACACATATCAGCATTGTGAAACATTGTCATCTGAACAAATCCTCACTGGAGAACATGGTCTTTGGATTGGGTTGGGGGTTGGGGGTCGGGGGTGGCGTGTGGGTGAAATCACAGTTCTCTAACATCCACAATACTGGATTACCATGTCAGCTTAAATTAGAAAGAAGTCCCTCCAGTGTTCCCCTCTCCTCCTCTAACACTGCAGGCTCAAGCCGGGATCTGGTTCAACATCTCATGTACCTCACTCTCCCACATCCTTTGCAGCCGACATCAGACAATGAGTTTCAGCAACAATGAACCCTACCCTTACCAGACACCCCCACCCTACCCACAGCAGGAGCTGCTTGACAGTGATGGGAGTGAGGAACCTTTCACTCTCTCCATCCTAGGAGAAAGGACTATCAGCACTGGTATAGACTGCCAAATTCAGCGTGAATTATTAATAAACAATAAATCATAGAATCTCTACAGTGCAGAAGAGGACCATTCAGCCCATCATGTATGTACCGACCTGGGGGCACCTCACGGCACTGAGGACCCGGGTTCGATCCCAGCCCTGGGTCACTGTCCGTGTGGAGTTTGCACATTCTCCCCGCGTCTGCGCGGGTCTCATCCCCACAACCCCAAAGATGTGCAGGATAGGTGGATTGGCCATGCTAAATTGCTCCTTAATAGGAAAAAAAGAGATTCCCCACCCACGCCCATGCCCCATCCTGTAAGCCCACCTAACCTTTGGACACATAACTTTGCATGACAAATCCACCTAACCTGCACATATTTGGATTGTGGGAGGAAACTGGAGCACCCGGAGGAAACCCACACAGACACGAGGAGAATTGTGCAAATGCCACACAGGCAAGGGAGAATCGAACCAGGGTCCCTCGAGCTGTGAGATAGCAATCTAAGCACTGTGCCATCATGCCGGGCCAATTGAATTAAACCGGGGAACTTCCTCTATGGCGCAGTTCTAAGTAATGTATGTTTGTGCCAGGTCAAGGGATTTGGAGGTACGGTGAAGCTCGCATAAAAAACATTTCTTTTAAACGTCTTTTTAAATCCGAGATCTACAACTTGCGGTGCTTCTGGTAATAAATATCAGAATTGTCAAGTGCTCTTGGGTCCCCAGCTGGAGCCCTGAAATGTATCCACGCCTCTCTGCATCCTCAGGGTCTCGCAGGCATTGATCACATTTCCTCCCGAGAGTGACAGTCGCCATCAGCAGGCAGGCAGCACACGACACGACTCCCCTGGGAACCTGACCACTGGCTGCAGGAAGAACTCGAGAGCTACCTGCAGGAATGGCTGATGTGGAAGCTTCTCCTGTTCAGTTTCTCGGGATTGTTGGACGCCATGTGAGAAAATTCCCTAAAAATATCATGGTACGTTTCATCGCCTGCAAGGAGGAAAAGAAAAATGCCCTTAGCGAGAAAAGGTTTAGTTGAGATCAGAAAAGGCAATGGGACAGGCCCCAACTGGTGTGTCGTTTTAACTCCCCCCCCCCCCCCCCCCCTCATTATTGACAGGACCTAGAGAGCATACAGAATATAATCATCAGGAATAGGAGACTTCAGTCATTGGGATCGGCTCAACATGAACAGCGGGGTCTCCAGGGCGATTCAATGAAGGATTTTTAAAAAGATTGTATGGACTTCAATGAAGTGAATAGGAAAAGCTTCTTTTTAAATGTAGCAAGTGCTGAGATCTGGTTCCCACCCCCTTAAAGGGATGGTGGAGGCAGATTCAATCATGGTTTTAAAAACATTTGATAAGAACCTCAAAGGGAAAATAAATACAGAGCTATGGGGAACAGGCGGTGGAGTGGGAAATTGTCCTTGCACAAAGAGCCGAAGGACCTCCTTCTATGCTATAAGCATTCAATGATTCTGTGATTGCTTCCCTGAATTGGAGCGTTGTAACAGGCAGTCACCAAAGGAATGAGGAGGAGAGTTTAGGAGAAATTGTGAGTATTGCTGGAACATGCAAGTATTTACAATGGGGAATAGTTAGGCAGAGACTGTAGCATTTTATCAGGAAGGAGTGAAGCAGAGGAAGGTATATGGCTATGGGGAGAGGACAGATGGGTGGCAGTAAGTCTTGTTTCTCCATCAAAGAGTCTAGGCGCGGCTGGTCCAACATGCCAGCTGCGACCCACAAAGCTACTTTTCAAAATGCCGGTCAAACAGGTAAATTTGAAATGAAATATTCATCAAGGAGCAGCCCCATCACTAGCGAGACAATCAACAGAAAATGTGGGACAGAAACAATCTGTGATCGGAGGGGCAGCGAACACCAATGGTGGTGAGTTCAGGCCCGGCGGGGTGGAGGGCAGGGGGCAGAGAGCTGGGGGAGGCAGCCCGGGGAAGGGACCCGTGGGGCAGAGAGCCACAGGAAGGAGGCCCGGGGGGGCCAGGGAGTCAGAGAGAGGGGTCCTGGGGATTAGAGCACCACAGAGAGGAGTGACAGAGATTTAGAGAATGTGTGGGAATAAGAGAGTCTATGTGTGAGTGAGAGATTGAGTGAGACTTTTTTTAAAAATTCATTTTTACGGGATGTGGACTTCACTGGCGAGGCCAGCATTTGTTGCCCATCCCTTGGGAATGTGGTGGTGAGCTGCCTTCTTGAACTGCTGCAGTCCCTGTGGTGTAGGTATGCCTACTGTGTTATCAGGGGGGAATTCCAGGATTTTGATCCAGCGGCAGTGGAGGAACGGTGATATATTTCCAGGTCAGGACAGTGAGTGACTTGGAGGGGAACCTCCAGTGGGAGAGAGAGTGAATGTGTATTTGTGGGAGTGTGAGAGAGAGTATGTGTGTGGGAGAATGAATGAGAGACAGAGAGATTGAATGTGAGTGTGAATGAGAGAGAGAGAGTGTGATTGTGTCTGCTTTATTCTCATTTTTAGGTTTCTCACTTGCCCTCACCACCAGAAACCAAAACATACACACACCCACTCACAGTGGGGACAAGCGAGCAAGCTCCCTGAGACTGGGAGTGAGCTGGGCACATGCACTGACCTTCTCATACTCTGGTCACTTTCATTAATTCCTATTTTTAACTTAACCGATTGCTATGGCATAGCTTTACTTCTCTCAGCCATTGCCTTTTTTCTTAATAGCTCAACTTTTAAAAAAAATTCTATTAAAAAATTTTTTTTTTAAGAGTACCCAATTATTTATATTCCAATTAAGGGGGCAATTTAGCATGGCCAATCCACCTATCCAGCACATCTTTTTGTGTTTGAAATTCAATTTAATGATGTGCCAATCCTTATCTTTCCCAAATTTCACCAAGTGAAACGGTTGGGAAAGCCTGGCCCAGGCAGAAGGTTTTGAATAGTCCTTCCCTGAGCTGTAAACTCCACTAGTGTTGCCTGTAATCAATTAGTTTTTAAAAATTCAATGAAGAAAAGCTGTTCTCCAGTTTTATTCCTCATTCTCTGCTCCAGAGTCACTGGATACCAAGGTGAGGGAAGGTTCCAGACTCACTGGATTCTAATCAGAGTAAGTTCGAGAGCCACCGGATACCAAGCAGAGGGGAGGTTCCAGAACCACTGGATACTAAGCAGCTAGAATGGTCCAGAACCACTGGATACAATGAGGAGGTAAGGTTCCAGAACCACTGGATACTAATTTGAGGGAAAGTTCGAATACCACTGGATACCAAACCGAGAGAAAGTTCCAGAGCCACTGGATACCAGGGGGAGAGAAGGTTCCAGAATCACTGGATATAAAGAGGGGGGAAGGTTTCAGAGTTACTGGATATCATTGTGGTCAATGGTTCAAAAGGCATCGTGTACCATCTGGTACCTCACTCAAAGTCAGTGGATCGTTCACAGAAGTAAGGAACAAAACTTAACATTAACATGACGCAAACGGTGCCTGTCATGTTCAGCCCTGTTTTCACTAGCACGGAGGCCAATTCCCACCTGTTGTCCAGAATTAGGTCTGTTAACCCAGCACAGTTATTTTTAGGCCTCTCTCTTGGTTTAAAAAAAAAAATTTTAAGTACCCAATTTTTTCCAATTAAGAGACAATTTAGCGTGGCCAATCTACCTACCCTGCACATCTTTGGGTTGTGGGGGCGAGACCCACGCAGACACGGAGAGGATATGCAAACCCCACATGGACAGTGACCCGGGGCTGGGATCGAACCCGGGTCCTCGGTGGTGTGAGGCAGCAGTGCTAACCACTGCGCCACCTTCTTCTCAGTTTGTTAACTCTCATTTCTACCATGAACTCTAGTCGAACTGCATTTGTTTCATGAAGAACTGCACTTTTGTCCCACACCCTGACACCTGTGTGAGTGTGCTGGCAGAGCAGCAGGGGGCAGCATCTACTCATTATCCGCTGCTGATCCGGACAGGACAGAAACACAGCATCTATTTTGCTTTAAACCGCCATTTAAGAGAAATTTTAAACAAGCAAGTGGCAAATAGGACCCCCACCCCCACCCCGTGCCTCAACCCCTATGGCCCGCGACACAAGAAGGTTGACTCTGGGTAAGAGGAAAGAAAAGTTTATTTCAAACTCCATTTACACAATCATGTATGTTTTAGTCAACTTGTTTCTTAAATTAGTTTGTTATAATTGGCCTCAATGCCCCTTGCGATAGGACAGCTTTCTTTCCTGCTGCCATCATCCAGTAGCCTCAGCATTGGGTTGGGTTGTGTTGCACATGCAGGTCGACTAGCTTGTTGACAGTCAAATTTTAATATAATGATGCCAGGGAGGAGGTTTATGGGGTCAGGTGGAACACCAATTTTACATTCTGCCCATTAATGAATTGAGAGTGAAATCAGGCGGGTGTAACAGCAGTCCCAGCCCTAACCCAGATTCTCAATTGAGGGGGGGGGGTTTAAGATTATAATTGGCCCCCTCCCTAGGCTCAGACATGAATTAGTGGACATTTCAGAGTGCACGCGGAGCTCGCTGTGTCACAGCTTGAGCCACCACCTTAAGGATGAGAAAATGGGCAGGATCAGCATTTACAACAGCCAGGAATGAAAAGACTGGCTATCATTTTCCGGTTCTCTCCAGCTTTGACAAAGTGTCATCCAGACTCGAGACGTTAGCTCCCTTCTCTCTCCACAGATGCTGTCAGACCTGCGGAGATTGTCCAGTAATTTTTTATTCTTTTTTTTATTCGTTCTTGGGATGTGGGCGTCGCAGACTAGGCCAGCATTTGTTGCCCATCCCTAATTGCCCTTGAACTGAGTGGCACGCTGGACCATTTCAATGGGAGACAATTAAGAGTCAACCATCTTGCTGTGTGGGTCTTGAGTCACATGTAGGCCAGACGGCAGATTTCCTCCCCTGAAGGACATTACTGAACCAGATGGGTGTTTACGGCAATCGACAATGGTTTCATTGGTCATCATTAGACTTTTAATTCCAGATCGAGTTTGGATGATGTGAAACAATAGCTCCGTTCTCTCTCCACAGATGCTGTCAGACCTGCTGAGATTGTCCAGCATTTTCTGTTTCTCTGTCAGATTTCAGCATCCGCAGTAATTTGCTTTTCTCTTACTGGTAATGGCAACTGGGTGAGAGATCCAGACTAATGCCCTGTGGACACTGGTTCAAATCCCACCATAGCATCTGGCGGAAATTCTGCTTGGAACTCTCTTCCTCAAAAGGCAGTGGAAGTAGAGCCTTTAAATATGTTTTAAGGCAGAGCTCGATAGATTTTCAATTAACAAGGGGGTGAAAGGTTATCGGGGATCAGTAGGAATCTGGGGTCGAGGTTACAATCAGGTCAGCCTTGACCCTATTGAATAGAGGAGCAGGCTCGAGGGGTCGAGTGACCAACTCCTAATTCTCAAGCTGGTATCTGGAGAGGGCGGCACGGTGGTGCAGTGGTTAGCACTGCTGCTTCTTGGCCCGGGCCCCGGGTCACTGTCCATGTGGAGTTTGCACATTCTCCCCGTGTCTGCCTGGGTCTCACCCCCACAACCCAAAGATGTACAGGGTAGGTGGATTGCTAAATTGCCCCTTAACTGGAAAAAAAATTTTTTTCAAAAAGTTGGTAGCTGGACAACGTAGGAGACTGTCAACTTGTGAATAGTTTTAGTTGAGCTGGTGGGTAATTGACTGGTATGACTGTGGGTTAAAGAGATCTCAGATGGGCATTTGCCAAGATAGTGACTCCCCTCCCCCACTGACCAGGGAATGGGGAAATCAAAGCAAATCACTGAGGCCATTCGGTCACTCCCCTGCTGGTAGGTCCATGTCTGAGTGACGGGTGAGGTCAGGACCAAGTTCGGCTGCGGTATCATTCAGAGTTGTTCAAAGTCAGCAAGTACATTTATAAACGGATTGGCAGATTGGCAAATCACTGGAAGGGCCGCAGGCCTGCAAGGAGAGGATGGGGTTAATGGGGCGGATATAGGAGATACTGAATGTGAGTGACTTCAGAACTGAGATTAGGTGCCTGATGGACGTAGCAGACACAATGGACAGAATGGCCTCTTTCTGTGCTGCAAAACCCGATGACTCTGTGAGATTAGCAAGGAACTGGGTCCTGCGATCAAATCGAAACAAACAGAAAACAAGCTAGAATCAATCAGCACTTAAACCATTGATAGATTCCAGATATCAACAGCATCATTTTAATGACCCCGCACCATCTCTGTCCATTGAGACACTTTGCTACACTGGGCTACAGTACATTGTGTGATGTGACTTCTGAAGATATCGCCAGTTTATTCGGTCAAAGACTCCATTGAATTCTTGCTTCCTTACTGTTTTTTTGCTGTTGTTGTTTAGCTAAATAGATTTGGTTTTCCGCAAACTTCTTAGCTTGTTATCATTTTTCCATTTCTCCTTTACATTTTCCCCTCCATCCTCATCCGCAACGGTCTCCTGTCTGAATGAGCGGCGACCTGGAAGAAGCCTGGAAAACACACGCCCTTTTGCCCCTCTCCTGCCCTTCTGTCCCTCTCCTGCCCTTCTGTCCCTCTCCTGCCTCTCTCCCCTCCCCAGCTCGGATCAAAAACAGGTCAGTCTAACCTGACCTCTCGCCTGCCATCACTTCTTTTTTTTAAATTTTAGAGTACCCAATTTATTTTTTCCAATTTAGGGGCAATTTAGCGTGTTCAATCCACCTACCCTGCACATCTTTGGGTTGTGGGGGCGAAACCCACGCAAACACTGGGAGAATGTGCAAACTCCACACGGACAGTGACCCAGAGCCGGGATCAAACCTGGGACCTTGGCGCCGTGAAACTGCAGTGCTAACCACTGCGCCACCGTGCTGCCCCCTGCAATCACTTCTGATGCCTTCACTTTCCACCGAGACTGTTGTTTCCTTCATCTACATAAATAGCTTTGCAGTAGTGGCCAACCCTTAACTCGTTTGGAGAAAACAAAAGGTGGAGACGGTGGGGGAAATGTTTTTTTAGTCTGCAATGGTTTCATTTTGATTTACATTCTTGTGCCACTGGGGCTGGGTGAGCATATGGCGCGACCCAGTGTAAATCCTGAAAACGATGGCGAATGCAGTGTCTAAAAGAGAAAGAAAGGTTAATGTATGAGGTGTAACCCTTCAGCAGATCTGGCACAGTCACAGGAGGATCCTTCTATAGCACTGACAAAGACTAGTCATGGTTCAGCGCATTAAAACCAACACTCGACACCCCATTCATTCCCAGGAGCTCCTTATCCGCCCCAGTCTTTCTCACAAACTATAGGTTTTCCAAACTAAGGCTTACCGACCCTGAATTGTTGTTTCCTCATTTATCAAGTCTTCTCTCCTACTCTTTTTTTAGCCTCGGTGCTCGTGGGCAAAAGGAAGAAAAAAATCGATGGGGATGTGGAATGAGTTAAGGCAGTCAAAACAAATGTGAATTCGGATCCCTAAAATGCACACATTGATTTATATATCGACACACTTTCCAACTGAATTGTTGCAACTTTGTTTCTATTCGGCTCTTTCCCTTCCTTTTACACCCGTGTCAGTCCAGTGACTTTGGGAATATCTGAGTATCTAACCTCTGTCTGTGATCATCTCTGTACAATGTACAAGCACCATCATATCTGTCAGTGGCTCCATCTATCAATAGGCCACTGTTAGCTGCACCGGTGTAGATTTGAACCCTTGACCTCTGTCGCTTCCTTGCCAGGCAGCTGGAAGGACCATCTGCATGAGAACATCAAATCTGGTGTGAGTTAAAGATCTCCAGGCTAAGAATTATAGCGTTTTACAGCACAGAAAGAGGCCATTTGGCCCATTGTGTCCGTGCCGGCCATCAAGCACCTATCTACTCTGGGTTTTCCAGCACTTGGTCCGTAGCCTTGTATGCAATGGCGTTTCAAGTGTTCACCTAAATGGTTCTTAAATGTTGTGAAGGTTCCCGCCTCGACCACCCTTTCCGGCAGTGAGTTCCAGCATCCAATCACCCTCTGGGTGAAAAGGTTTTTCCTCAAATCCCCTCTGAATCTCCTGCCCCTTAACTTAAATGTATGCCCCCGGGTTATAGGTAACTCAATCTCAATATATATATTTTTTAATTCATATACGATAACTTGGTGTTTATTAATTTTTTAAATTTAGAATACCCAATTATTTTTTTTCCCAATTAAGGGGCAATTTAGCATGGCCAATCCACAGGAAGACTCTGCATTTTAAATTCTGTGTCGTGGTTTACTAACTCCGGATCTCCCCATGGCAAACTGTCTCATCTCACTCTTTTTTTTTAAAATTATTTTTTAAAATTTTGAGTCCCCAGTTCATTTTTTCCAATTAAGGGGCAATTTAGCGTGGCCAATCCACCTACTCTGTACATCTTTGGGTTGCGGGGGCGAAACCCACGCAAACACAGGGAGAATGTGCAAACTCCACACGGACAGTGACCCAGAGCCGGGATCGAACCTGGGACCTCGGCGCTGTGAGGCTGCAGGGCTAACCCACTGCGCCACCGTGCTGCCTGTCTCATCTCACTCTTGGCCAGAGCAAGGTGTGACAGTTAGGTGTTGTGCAGTGGCAACCAATGCCTGATACAAACACCTTATTTTGGGTTCAATGTTGGCACCAAACCTTTGTAATGTCTGTTGATATGCAACTTGTTCGAACCCCAATGCATTTTCGCACCGTGCACACTCCAATCTGTAAAGTTGGAGAGTAGAAACTGTAAATGCTGGAAAAATACAGCAGGTCTGGTGGGGAGAGAGAGTGTTAATGTTTTGAGTCCCTATAGAGAACATTGGAGTGGAAGCATTAACTCTGTCTTTGCAGATGCTGCCAGGCCTGCTGTTTTTTCCAGCATTTTCCGGTTTTATTTCAGATTTCCAGCATCCGCTTTTTCGTATTGTTCCTTTGTAAGCGGGATTGGAGCTTTTTCTTCGCGAGGCCTGCCGGCTAGACCGCTAACAGTGATCCAGTCGCCTCTAAACCCCTTGCACTGGACTCAATGTGCGCTGCATGAACAGGCTGAAGTGTTCAAGGTGCTTGGTGACTGTGAGCTGTGTATTGATGACGATTAAACAGAGCAGCCAATTAAAACATTGCATTTCCCTCCACATGTTTTTTTTTGGCGGGGGGGCGGGGGGGGGGGGGGGGGGGGGGAGAAAAAGGGATGGGCAATAGAAATGCTGGCCAAGAATTTTTTAAAAAATAACTTATTCAATATACAGCACCTTTCCCCTCAGGACATCCCAAGGTGCTTTCAGTGAAGTGTTTTTGGAAGTGTAGTCACTTTTATACAGTAGGAAACATGGTAGCCAATATGCGCACAGGAAGATCCCATAAAGGCAACGTGTCCACAGCCAGATAATTCATTTAATGTGGATTGAGGAATATTAACCAGTGCCCCGGAATTTTAAACAAAAGTTGCCACGGGATCTTCCTTATGTCCATCTTGCAGGGGCAAACAGTGCTTCAGTTTGGCATCTCATACCAAAGACAGTACTTAATCAAACATTACAGGCAAATGCAATCATTCATGTCGAGAGGGCTAGATTACAAGAGCAGGGATGTACTTCTGAGGCTGTATAAGGCTCTGGTCAGACCCCATTTGGAGTATTGTGAGCAGTTTTGGGCCCCGTATCTAAGGAAGGATGTGCTGGCCTTGGAAAGGGTCCAGCAGAGGTTCACAAGAATGATTCCTGGAATGAAGAGCTTGTCACATGAGGAGCAATTGTGGACTCTGGGTCTGTACTCGTCGGGAGTTTAGAAGGATGAGGGGGGATTATTGAAACATACAAGATACTGCGAGGCCTGGATAGAGTGGACGTGGAGAGGATGTTTCCACTAGTAGGAAAAACGTGAACCCGAGGGCACAGCCTCAGACTGAAGGGATGATCTTTTAAAACTGAGAAGAGGAGAAATTTCTTCAGCCAGAGGATGGTGAATCTGTGGAACACTTTGCCGCAGAAGGCTGTGGAGGTCAAGTCACTGAGTGTCTTTAAGACAGAGATACATAGGTTCTTGATTAATAAGGGTATCAAGGGTTATGGGGAGAAGGCAGGAGAATCATATCAGCCATGATTAATAAACGGAGCAGATTCAATGGATCAAATGGCCTAATTCTCTTCCTAAGTCTTATGGTCTCATCACTGTTCTAGGAGTGTACGTGTACCTGATGCTCAAGTCTCTGTACAGGGACTTGAACCCACAACTTCCTGACTCAGTGGCGAGAGTTCAGGGAGCCGGAATAAAGAGGACACTGGTCACGCTCATTTTTAAAAAATATTTTAAAAATAAATTTAGAGTAGCCAATTATTTTTCTTTTCCAATTAAGGGGCAATTTAGCATGGCCTATCCACCTAACCAGCACATCTTTGGGTTGTGGGGGTGAAACCTACGCAGACAAGGAGAGAATGTGCAAACACCACACGGACAGTGACCCAGGCCCGAGGTTCGGACCTCAGCGCCGCAGTCCCAGGGCTAAACACTGCGCCACATGCTGCCCCCACTGTTCAATGTTGATGGTGGCCCCAGAGAGATTGTAGAGGGGAGGACTTTACCCGCAGAGTTCACACAGCAACAGGACGATGAGTTTTCCATTGTGATTTGACAGTTGCTGGGAGCTTCCATTCTGGTGAAACGTGCACACGTGGGGAGAAGGGAGCAGGCGGGAATGAGCTGGAAAAAGGCAGCGGAGAGCACCGACTGAGGTTAGGATCTCAAACCGAATTTATTAACAGTTTTTCAAAAGACATTAAGAAAGAAGACACAAGGCAACAGTCAAAAGTGTAAATTGTACAAAGATATTCAGTTGCAGAATGCATCAGTCTGAGTACAACATTCAGTACAGACAAAGAGTTAAAGATAGCACAGCCTCGTGGCAAAGCAGGCAGTGAGAGAGGGTTAAACGTTGCGTAGCATATTTACAGCAAGACTCCATTCTACAGCATTTCTACACAACCTTTTTACTATTACTTTAGTTAAACTGCGATACCTAACTAATACATTAAGTAGATTTTGCCTTTTGCCAATTGATCTCAACTACCCACCACCCACCTCTGCCCTGGCCCCATTCCCCCCCTCCTCCCCTGAGAGGCACTGACCCCTGGGGGAGATGCTGTGGGCTGTCTCCTCCCCTTTCATTCTGATATTTCAGTGCCGGACCCATCTGTCTATTGTCACCCAGTTTCGGTGTCACCCAGTTTCGGTGTCACCCAGTTTCGGTGTCACCCAGTTTCGGTGTCACCCAGTTTCGGTGTCACCCAGTTTCGGTGTCACCCAGTTTCAGTGTCACCCAGTTTCAGTGTCACCCAGTTTCAGTGTCACCCAGTTTCGGTGTCTATCAGTTGTGTCTTTCCCCAGTCTTTGGCAGAAAGTAACAGCCTCACTGTGCAGCAGGGTCCAAGTAAAAGATTTTAGAATACATCCATTTTCCTTTTAAATATAGCACATTTCCAACTTGTATTAGCATTCCCCCCCCCTTTTATTGTGTAGTGGTTGGTCCTGGTGTGGAGGGAAAAAAGGCATAAATTCTATATGAGGCCTTTTAAAACAAAATATAGTTTCCAAATGGCAGCTTGAAAAAGTCTGTCTGGGTTTGTACCCTACAGTCACCCTGATCCCTTCAGAGAGTGGGCAGTGCAGAGTGTTCCGTCACTTCTGGGGGTCTGGGTTCAGATCCAAGGCCAGGCTGTGGAGATGAGTGTCTTTCACTGGGCGGGCCCTATGTGAAATGGATTTGAACAGCTCTAGAGAATTAAATTCATTTGCAAGACAGTTGGGCCTCACAAGACTTGGGCAGAGCAGAGAGAGCTTTAGCTGATTCTAACTGCTATTCCCGAGCTGGTTTGACCGTGGCTGTGGGTGCCTTCATGTTGCCTGAATGAATATGGAGCCAAATAAAGTTTGGAGTGTCAGTCACGTTTTTCAGAATTGGACCTCTGCACACACGAGGAGAGCTGTACTGGGCTCTGACTGCTGGCTATTATAATGTTGTACAGTGGTCTGAATCAAATCTTCCAGTTCCTTTCAACTCAGTCTGTCCGAAAAACCCCGAGTTCTAGGGAATAACTATTCCAGTTTCTTTGCCAGTTGAGGTAAAAGGCGGTTGCATGAGAATGTTTTAAATTGATGTGGTTTTTTTTGATATTGTGAAAGGCGGCAGAAGTTAATAAACTATCCCTGGGACCGGGGTTTATAGGGTGGATCCTGACCTTCACTCGTGAGGACGCCACACTCGTCTGAACAAGCTGGCTCATACTTCTGACTACACGGTGCTGTATTATCTTTGCTCTAAGCCTTCGCTTAGCAATCTGAATGGAGACAGGGATAAAATCTCAGACTCGCTGAACAGATGACCCTTGAGGGTGGAGCCACAAGTTTGGCCCCGTGGGGTTTGTGTAGGCAAGTGTAGAGGTGACACTTGCACCTCAATCTACCATCGCTGAGACTACATCCAATTTTCCACAGACACCGTAAACAGCAGAAGCTCGGATTTCCGTCCCGGCGGAATCTGGAGTGATGCCGCCCTCATTTATTACAGCTTTTTGGGGGGGGGGGGGGGCGGGGGGGAGGACAGAATGTAGATGTTGTACGAGGAGTGTTTTAAATGATTTGACGTTAGGCCAATGGTTCCCACCAGAGAAGGAGAGAAAATAAAACTGCATCTCGACGGTATTAACCTAACAAATGAATAGGAACTCCTTCATTTCAAACAGAACAGATGCTGTTGGAACTCGTCCTTTTGAGACAGGGACCTGAAGATCCCTCGTTTGGTTGTCAGGTGACACTAGATTGTAATCACCCTGAAACTTCCCTTACCAAAGGAAACCAGTCAATTAGGATATAACATTTTCTTTTGTTTTGGTGCAATAGTTCCGGCTACCTTTGATTTTCAGATGCTCATCTAGATGGCTACACAATCACATTGCATTAATCTGTGCCAGCCAGATCCCTAGCAATATGTTGTCAACTCAAAAAAGATTCTTACTTTTTAGGGGTGTAATGTGATGCGGTATTCCTACGTAGGAAAAATTACAATTAAACTGCGGTATTCCTACGTAGGAAAAATTACAATTAAACTGCCAAGATTAAACCTCAACACCTCAAGAGGAAAAGCAAATATAATATGGTTATCAGCTGGCAATGAGACTCCGCTAACAAAATAGCTTCAATAACACGGGGACTTCAATATATGTGTGGCACATCTTTAGGTGCGGCAACACAGTGGTTATGGCATTGGAATAGTAACCCAGAGACACAAGTTCAAATCCCACCGGACAATTAAATCTCGATAAAAAGCTAAAATCAGGAAGCGGCCAGATTGTTGTAAAAACCCCAACTGGTTACCCAGTGGAGGCCTTTATGTGACTCAGATTCGAACCTGCTCAACCATTCAATAAGATCATAGCTGACCTGGTTGTGGTCTCAACCCCGATTTGGCGTCTGCCCCCCACCGCCCCCCCCCCAGAAACTTGGATTCCATTGTCCATCAGAAATCTGTCTAACACTGCATTGAATAAGGTCACTGACCCAGCCCCCATTGCTTCCTGGGGGAAGAGACTTCCACAGATTTATGGCCCTCTGAGATTAGGGGCTGGAATCTCCGTTTCACCGGCAGCGCACTCACGCCTGTGGATTTCCCGATGGCGTGTGGGTGCCCACAATGGGAGACCCCAGTGGGCGGCTGGTGGGACGGATAATCCCTCTGCCGGCAGGGGTGCGCTGCACCAGAAAACAGGTGCAGAGAACCCTGCCCTCAGAATTTCTCCTAATCTCCATCTTAAATGGCCGATTTTTAACTGGTATCTCCCCTATTCTGTGTGTTTCAATGAGATCACCTCTCACTCTTTTAAACTCCAATTGTAATGGACCCAACCTGTTCAACCTTTCGTCAGAAGATAAACCCTCACCCCAGGAATGAATGGAGTGAACGCCAGCCCCATAGCAATGTAGTTCTGAAATAGCCGAGAGTTGTATTTACCACCACCATCTCAAGGGTTACATTATGGCTTCACAGCGCCAGGGCCCCAGGTTCGATTCCCGGCTTGTGTCACTGTCTGTACGGAGTCTGCACGTTCTCCCCCTGTCTGCGTGGGTTTCCTCCCACAAGTCCTGAAAGATGTGTTATTAGGTAATTTGGACATTCTGAATTCTCCCTCCGTGTACCCGAACAGGCGCCGGAGTGTGGCGGCCAGGGGATTTTCACAGTCGCTTCATTGCAGTGTTAATGTAAGTCTACTTGTGACAATAAAGATTATTAGGGATGAGCCCTAAATTCTGGCTGTACCATGAGACGAGTGAATATAGAAAAAAACTAGGAAACATATGGCCTTTGGGAGCATTCAGTCAACTCAAATCAATTTAATGAAAAATTGGGGCCCATAAGGGATGCACCCAGCTTGTGAAGAGAGTGAAAGAATTCCTACTCCAACAGTCAGTATTACAAAGTCAGGGCAAGTCAGAATTCCTGAAAGTGTATTGTTTAAATTCCTGAAATTATCTGCTGAAATGCCCTCTTGTGAATGAAATGAAAAGAAAATCGCTTGTCATAAGTAGGCTTCAAATGAAGTTACTGTGAAAAGCCCCTAGTCGCCACATTCTGGCGCCTGTTCGGGGAGGCTGTTACGGGAATTGAACCGTGCTGCGGGCATGCCTTAGTCTGCTTTCAAAGCCAGTGATTTAGCCCTGTGCTAAACAGCCCCTGGTATGTCTTGTGGTATGTTTGTACCAAAAGATCTCACATGGATGAACAAAGAAAATCCTTTTCCATCATGTCGGATTTGGGAACTTGTGCAGTAGTGTAACCTGTAGGCGTGTGCGGGGAGGGGGTCTAATGTGTGTGTGTGTGTGTGGGGGGGGCTCTAATGTGTGTGTGTGTGGGGGGGGGGGGGGGGGAGGGAGGGACTCTAATGTGTGTGTGTGTGTGTGGGGGGGGGAGGGGCTCTAATGTGTGTGTGTGTGTGTGTGTGTGTAGGGGGTCTAACGTGCGTGTGTAGGGGGTCTAACCGGTGTGTGTGTGTAGGGGGTCTAACCTGTGTGTGTGTGTGTGTGTGTATGGGGTCTAACCTGTGTGTGTGTGTGTGTGGGTGTGGGTGTGTGTAGGGGGTCTAACCTGTGTGTGTGTGTGTAGGGGGTCTAACGTGTGTGTGTGTGTGTGTGTAGGGGGTCTAACCTGTGTACGTGTAGGGAGGGTCGAACTGTGTGTAGGGGGTCTAACCTGTGTGTGTGTGTAGGGGGTCTAACCTGTGTATGTGTAGGGAGGGTCGAACTGTGTGTGTGTGTGTAGGGGGTCTAACCTGTGTGTGTAGGGAGGGTGTAACTGTGTTTGTGGGGGGTCTAGCCTGTATGTTTGCGTGTGTGTGTGTGGGGGGGGTCTAACCTGTGTATGTGTGTGTGTGTGGGGGGGGGGTCTAACCTGTGTATGTGTAGGGAGGGTCGAACTGTGTGTAGGGGGTCTAACCTGTGTGTGTGTGTGTGTGTAGGGGGTCTAACCTGTGTATGTGTAGGGAGGGTCGAACTGTGTGTAGGGGGTCTAACGTGTGTGTGTGTGTGTGTGTGTGTGTGTGTGTGTGTGTGTGTAGGGGGTCTAACCTGTGTATGTGTAGGGAGGGTCGAACTGTGTGCGTGTGTGTAGGGGGTCTAACCTGTGTGTGTAGGGAGGGTGTAACTGTGTTTGTGGGGGGTCTAGCCTGTATGTTTGCGTGTGTGTGTGTGGGGGGGGTCTAACCTGTGTGTGTGTGTGTGTGTGGGGGGGGGGGTCTAACCTGTGTGTGTGTGTGTGGGGGGGGGGGGTCTAACCTGTGTGTGTGTGGGGGGGGGGGGTCTAACCTGTGTGTGGAAATCTATGTTGTGCAGAATCAATGGCCGCTGCATTTGTCATGCGACCACTGAATTGTTAAAACAGGAACATTTAATTGATTTCCTTAATCCATCATATTGTACTGCAGTCTGATAAAGTGAGAGTACGTAACCATGATTCCCAACACTCATCTCCTAACGGGAGATTGTTAGCCCGTGCTCTGAATTTCTATCAGTGGAGGGCAGACGGTTAAGGTTGGAGGGGGGGGGGGGGGGGGGAAGAGAGAAAAGAGGGTATGTTGCTCTATCACAGCTCTGGAAATTCCCACGTCTTTGTAGACCGACAGAGCAGCAGGTCCACTGCACCTCAAGGGAGGCTTCGCGTATTAATATTTTACACTGTTGCTTTCTGCCCAAAGACACATTTCACCAGCTTGTAAAGGATCTTGCATTAGACTACGAAACAATGTTATGCACAGCGTTTAATTAGAGATGCCGGGAGTGACAAATCAGTTTGAAAACATCGCTCCATACACAGAAAGTACAAGAGAAAAAAAAAATCTCAAAATGAAAACAATTTTTTTTGTTGAAACTGAACCTGTTGGGACCTTGTCGACCCAGGTTTGGTTGCAA
This sequence comes from Scyliorhinus torazame, assembly GCF_047496885.1. Taxonomy (NCBI): domain Eukaryota; kingdom Metazoa; phylum Chordata; class Chondrichthyes; order Carcharhiniformes; family Scyliorhinidae; genus Scyliorhinus; species Scyliorhinus torazame. The sequence continues at coordinate 33,457,573 of NC_092722.1, forward strand.
ATCAGAGCTTTCACAAAACGCGGTAAAAGAGAATTCGCCATGTGCTCGCACCAGTGATCTATGTTGAATAAAGCAGTAGAAATCTGCACAGTGCGTCACACGAAATAAAAGCTCAGACATTTTATGCCTGTACTGCACCGATACAAAACAAAGTGTGTCAATTTAAAAAAATACACTCTATGGTGTTACAAAAAAACAAAACCCCACAAATCCCCAACAATAAACACAGAGTTACCTGTATTCATTTTTTGTTCATTGCACTATTCCTCTGGGCAATTCATATAAATAAACATTTAAAACAATACTTCCACTGTTGAGAAAATTCACAAAAGTGTAACAGAAAACAATACTGCAGGTAGGAAAAGTGCACAAAGTTGTTTTATACATATAATCTAATTCATATTCTATTTCATTTTAAATAAATTGTCCCAATCAGAACAAAACTCCATTTTAATATTTACAGAACTTCTTTGCCCCCTCCCCCCCGCCTTAAAATGTATGATTTTTGTCTTGAGAAACAGCAAGTTGTAACCATCGTTATCAAGCAATACACATCAACACATAACACCTACTGTATAGGCACAAGAGCAGAATCTGTCCTATACCTGTAACCAAGGTCACCTGATCTGTTTATAATAATTACAACATCAAGATTTTTAAAAAAAACAAAGGTCAGTGTTACCATGGAACCCAATCACAGAAGACAATCGACTTCCTTCCAAACTGCTCAGGTTCTGCTTATTAGATGCAGCATCTCAACAATTCAATGTTTGATTGATTGAAAGATCAAAGTAGTTCATATATGGCTCAACGCTTCCGAATCCCATTGCATTTCTAAGAATATTCTTCACCATAGAAAAGTTGAACATAGTATAAAGGACTATTTTAGTAGTTTGCCATTTCAAGTTATTTAATAGTAATTCATTGGCAAGCTAACCCTGGCTGCTAAAAAAAAACCTGATGTTATTAAAAGGGAGTCCTTTGGGACCACAGCTTGCTTGGCATGCATTTGCTGATAAATCTCCCCATTGCGCCCAAATGGTTTTTATTCCCTTCTCTCTCCCGGTAACCGAGGCAATGAGTTTCGCAGCACCAATGCAAAAAAACCAAGTACAGCACAAGACCTTTAGGATTCTCGTTTTGACCGAACAGCCAGCCTTGGACATAATGAGCCCCTTTTGTGCAGTGTTGGTGAAAGCAGAAGGTTTTGCCCTTTATTTGCCGACTTGTGTAAAGTTTCCATTAAAATGCAGAATAAGCCTTTTGACTCATTCTTTTTAATGGGCAGACTTGTTTGCCAATTGTATTTGTTAACTCCCTCCCCTCTACCCGTGCTTGTTTGAATATTCTTGATCTCTTTGTAAATTGACTCGCACACAATCTCCTTTGTAGCTTCCTAAGCCTTACCCCTGTAGCCAGCAGACTACCTGCAAGCGGGGACGCGTCCATGGCAACGGCTAATGTGACCCTCCTGTCAGCAAGGAAACCCACAGCCAAACATCTCGTTTTCTCCTCGCACTAATATTTCCAAGACAATCGACCTCTGCCCCTCACATGTTATTCCCACTTGGGACACTGTGGGCCCGACTCCCCATTGGCAGCATTGCTTGCCCTGCCGATGGCAAGATGGTTGACCTGGATCGGATTGGTAATGCATTGTGTCAAATGAGGGTGTGAACATTAGCCAGGGCTGATATTCACCCACAGTCAGCCCCGCAGGGTACCAACAGAAAAGAGCCAAGAAGAAATACATTAAAAGTAGGCCTCTTTTAAAAACCAAACCCAGCTATAGGGAAATGATCAATTCTTAATTACGGGCAATAATTTAAAGAATAATTCAGGATCTTATAGGAAAACATTTGGATCCTATAGGTTGTTGATTTGTAATCAGAAATTTACAGCACTCAAACTTTTTAAAAAAAATTTAGAGTACCCAATTCATTTTTTTTTCCAATTAAGGGGCAATTTAGCATGGCCAATTCACCTAGCCTGCACATCTTTGGGTTGTGGGGGTGAGACCCACGCAGACATGGGGAGAATGTGCAAACTCCACACGGACAGTGACCCGGGGCCGGGATCGAACCTGGGTCCTCAGTTCAGTGAGGCAGCAGTGCTAACCACTGTGTCACCGTGCCGCCCTTACAGCACTCAAACATACGAGTTATCTCTGTTATCAGTTGGAGTGAAGGGTATTGACCTCTTATTTGAAGACTGGTTTATGAACTCTGAACCCCAACTACAGTTAACTCTCCCTTTCTCCCCTTGCTCTCCTGCAGTCACTGACTCGTGGTGTACAATTTCACAGGCAGCAACCCTCTGTACATCATGCAATGGTTATTGAGAGTGGGTTTTGGCAAAATATTTGATTGGGGGTATGCATCAATGCTGAATCCAATCCTGTGCTCGATCCAATGCCTGCAGCACGTCTTCGCAGGGATTGCTCAATAGTTGTCAGGATTGGGAAACACTGGTTGAATTTTCCCTTCCTCATCCAGAAGTACTGAGCTTGATCTGAGCACCTCTGGTTGCACCTAGTGAGACCAGCCAGTTCAGTAAAAACTTGCCGATCTTCATGGGTCAGTACCATAACAGGGAGTGCATCCACCCACTGAACCACCAAGGACACTAACCCTTGAGGGTGTGGAATGTTTGTGAATTACTACTTAGTTCCATGCTTTACAGTAACCACATTAAGACTGAAAAATGTGAAGAAAGGATCTGTTCACACAACACAAAATAAACTTGAAGCACTGTCCTTTTCCCCTTTCACCATCAATGCCAGCTGTACACACACAGTCATAAAGAAAATAGCTCACCACCTCAAATGTACAGTCAAAAGAGGCCCAGTCATCACCACTACATCACCCAGTCAGGTTAGTTAGTGCTGTTTCCCTAGCATTCATCTATCTTAAGGCTGATAAACTCCTGTATGCACTTCCTATACTGAAGCTCAGTGGGACTGCTGCTAGGATATTGACCTGGCTGGCCAAATGGGCCTTCAGTCTCCCGCATCTCTTCATTCATTCTTGCCAGCCGCAACCTGTGGGCAAAGGGAGACAGCAAATTAACATTTCTCAGGCAACAAGAAGAGACCGTTCTTCAGTATTGAAAAATGTCAAATCTCCTCGAGGTGAACTTGAGGTTTACGTCTTAATTTGGGGACCAAGGCAGAAGTGAGGTGGCTTCACCACTCACCTTATGCCTATGGAATCTGGGTTAAACTAAGATTAACTGAATTAATCTCACTTTTTCTCCAGATAATTAACCTTTATAAAACATTTAGACGTCTCAAATGGGTTTTCTACTGGGGACAGAACTGTCTAGTTGGCCGTCTCATTTAATGGACCATTTTCTGTGCACAGTATGATGACGGGCTAATTTTAATCTTCAACAGTGGCAGCAAACATGCAGCCAGCTGGGTTATTATACACCACACCCAATTCTCTTTATATTAGAGACAATAGGAAGGGAAATATAGACCTCCTTATCTACCACCTGTTTTCTGCCAGCACTTAAAAATGATCAATCCTCAAATGTCTGAAGCCACTTCACCGTGGAGGGCATCAGAGCTAAACCTGATTCTGTCTCCATGTGTCACTCTCAATCTTCCTAAACACACCTGGATTACAGAATTTAAGCGGAGCTCAGCAGCAGCCAGATCAGGAAGGCATCTGACCCGCTTGCCCTGTATGGATCTCCATAGTAACTGCCAAGAGGGGGTCGGTTAGCTCAGTTGGCTGGACGGCTGGTTCGTGATGCGGAGCGACGCCAACAGGTTCAATTCCTGTACTGGTTGTGGTGATTCATGAAGGCCCTGCCCTTCTCAACCTTGACCCCCCCGCTGGAGGGGTGCTGACCTTCAGGTTAAATCACCATCAGTCTCAGAGGCTGCTCTCTCCTTTGGGGGGAGCTGACTGGTGGTGACATTTACATTTATTTAGTCATTTAAATTTGGTAATAGTATTTGTATGGAGCCAAATGACATTAGAAATGAGGCTTTTCAAACGATAAACATAAGCAATATAAAAGAATGATAACAATTCTCAAACAGCAGCACTGAGGACAAGAGAGAAGCTTACAGTGTCACTATGTCTGCATTGGCTGCTTGAACAGCAATGCTGAGTGGATCCTGCCCAGCATCATCCACTGCGTTCTGGCTGGCTCCCCGTTTGAGAAAGAGACAAACCTGACTATAAAAAGAGTTATACAAGGTTAGCGAACACGGGCTTCATATTAACTCTCAAAAGTTCACATTTGCCTTGGACGTGGTAAAACCTCCTAAGGTGCCCCAGCACACTATGAATTCATTTACATTCTAGAACCAAGGACGTGAAGGACACATAACCTTAGTTGGAGCTAGACTGACCAGGGATCAGAGGTCAGGAAGCATTTCCTCACCCAAAAGGTAGTGCAAATCTAGAACTCTCTTCCCAAACAGTTGTTGAGGTTGGGTTGGAGGGGGGGGTTGCTGAAAACTTCAAAAAAGAGATTGTTAGTTCAGGATATTAAAGGATATAGGATCCATGCAAGCAAATATAGTTCAGTTGTAGAGCAGCCAAGATTTAACTGAAAGAGGCTCGACTGGTTGAATGGTCTCCCCGTGTTATGATTTGAGTGCATCGTTTAGTCTGTAGTCCTTTCAAATTGACACAGAGAAGTGTGTCAAAGATCGACCACGTCGGACTTCAATAGAGCTGCCACAGACCGGATGGGCCGAATGGCTTCCTTCGATGCAGTAACATTCCATGATTTTATGAACCGATGATTCTTAGGCTGGATAAAAAGAATCTTTGGAAGCAAATTTGCGATTTTTTTCCCCCCACCCCCCAAATATACATTTCACTCTCAACTGTATCTTGATGCTTAATATTACAGTGATGTTTGCAATTCTGTAAGGGTAATCTTACTGTCGCTGCTCACACGCTGAAATCAGATAAATCTAGTTGGCCCAGAGATAAGAATTTTCTAAATGCTAGAAATTCTTGGACTTATCAGGTCCACTTAAGGTCAGAAAACTTGCAAGAAGATTTACAGAAGCATTAAGGGGTGGAGGAAAAAAAAAGACATTCAGCCAAAGAAAGAGACATTAGAAAGGGAGGTCAAAAAACGTGGTGAAGAAGGCGAGATCGTGAGGGGAGGAAATTCCCATTCCGCAGGAGCGAGGCACCTGTAGGCCACTGGGAGGAGGAGGGGATACTGAAGGCCGGAATCAAAGGAATGGTGAGAGGGGTGGTGGAGGAGGTTACAGCGATCATGTGAGGCAAGGCCACGGATGGCAATTCGTTCCAAGAATATGAATTTTTAATGTGAGACACCAGGGCACCAGAAGACAGTGTAGATCAGCGAGGAAAGGGGGCCTGAATGGGTGTAACTCAGTTCAGGGTAGGATTCGGGCAGCTGAGTTTTCAATAAGCGAGAGATTGTTGAGGACGGGGGTTAGGCCAGGACAGCGATTAAGTAATTGAGGGTGGAGATGACCATGGCCTGTGTTCGGGGTCGAACTGCATGCTGAGGTTGTGAACATCAAATTCAGCCTGAAGAAGGTGGTCAGAGAGGGGGATGGGACCATGGTCAAGCACCTAAGCATTCATGGTTTTAGGCTTTCCTATGTTTAGATGAAGGAAATTTTGGCTCATGCAGGAGTGATGTCAGGTGAACATTCGGACAATACTGAAATGATGGACAGACTGATAAAAGTTAAGGGTTAAAAATATCTTCAAAGGATTTCAGCAAAATGACTACCAGCATGCGCTCCTTACCCAGTGTGTCCCAGATAGGTGGCATGGTGAATCGGGCCACGTCCCCGAATGTCTTTTTGATTTACATCAGCCCCATTTTGAAGGAGAAATTCGCAAGCAACAAGTGAACCCTGTTGAAGGCACACAAGGTAAGAAAGGTTATGGAGGGCTGCAAATCCAAGACTGGGAAAGATAATCCAACAGGAGTGCCTGTCCAGTCCAGACTTGATGCAATGCTCAAAACTTCCCTGCCGATTTGCCCTCTTGAACTATGATTTTACAGGCCCCCTCACCATTCTTCGACAGCATCTTCCAAACCCGCAATCTCTACCACCCAGGAGGACAAGGGCAGCAGATGCATAGGAACACAACGCAAGTTCCCCTCCCAAGTCACACACCATCCAGACTTGGAAATATATCGCCATTCCTTCATCGTCACTGGATCAAAATCCTGGAACTCCTGCCGCTCTAAGAGCACGGTGGGTGTACCTACACCACATGAATGGCATCGAAAAGCCAGCTCCTCACCACATTCTCGAGGGCAATTAGGCATGGGCAATAAATGCTGACCTTGCCACTGATGCCCAAATACCAAGAATGAATAATGACTTTTTACAAAATCCTACTGTACTTAATCCAGCCACTGTTCTTCAACTGTGGCCCAGGGGAGAGAGACCTTCAATGATTCACAACTAAGATCAGTCCTGTCGCTGTCTATTATCCACAGTTGAGTGACACATACACCAGTGCTCTAATACTACCCATCAGTTCTGGAACAAACCGCCTCTTAAAATTGCTTTTTTTAATTAAACCTCCGTGAGCCCGTTTCCAAACCGAAACGTTCTTGAACCCTTGCATAATTATCCCGTAAAACACAAAGGAAAGTGCGGAGACCCACCCCAATGACCGCCTGGATTAATGGAGTTTTATTTTCATCCTCATCATTGACCCAATTGACATCAGCACCATGAGCCAAGGCCTCAGCCATGACTGCCAGATTGCGAGCGTGTGCTGCCTTGTATACCAGGATCCCCGGGTGTAGTTCTCGGAGATCCTCAGAGTCGGAAACTTCAGGTTCGATCTCAGCCTCCCCACTTGACTCCTCGGAAACTTCGCTCACTGTGAACAGTAAGACAACAGTCAGCAATTATCCAGTCAGTTCGACCTCTATTTAATCCACTGCTTAGATCGCGCACAATTACCAGGGCGCAGTATAACACTAATCTGGGATAGAGGTTCAATGGAACTATGTACAAAATGACATCAGCTTTATCACTGATGATACAAGGCTGAGGAAGATGCCGAATGTTGCAATCTGCTACAATTTTTCCAAAGCACGTATCAGAAACTTAACTTAAGGAGCTCAAGGCCTTCCAGCCATTTCAGTGAATAGTTAGAAAATGGTAAGTAGTTCAGGCCAGGAACTCCAGCCTGTGTAGCTGGCTGGGAGTGTGAAGTTTGACATTAGCCCAGATATCGTGCTGCAGGTTGACAGTGTGTGTCAATTCAGCACAACTTACTTATATTAGAAAAAAAAAGTAACAATTATTTTTAAAAGTTACAAGGGCCGTGTTTCTCTCTGGAAGGTGCGTACCCACATTGGGTGTTACCTCACAGACACTGGCACACACAGTCCTGCTAGACAGTTTTATTTAATGAGTATTGACAGGTTATTTGACTTTGGGATGAATCACAATCTAGCATTATCCTGTATTTTTCTGTCGGAGTCACTGGACTGTGATCAGGGAGATGGACCAAACCTGATTGTAAGAGATCACATTTGAATTCCTTAAGGCCATTTTGAGGGTCAAATTCATGCTCTGTATGTTGCTGGAGGGAGATGTAGGTCTTTGGGGTATTTTATTCCATCAAAAGCTCGGAATCTCACGGCGATTCTCAGCTGCGTTTCTGAGCCACACCCTTGCTGGGAAGAAATCGGGAACGGGACTAACCTTCTTCCGTGACACTGTCCACAACCGTGCCGAAAACCAGGATATCGGTGCTGCCATCAGTGCTGCCACCCAGGCCACTGTCGCTGCTTAAACCTGCAGGGCCAACAGACGGAGAACAAGAGCAAGTTCAGTACCTTCACACTGGCAAGGTATGTCGAGAAGACAAGTGTTAGCGGGATGCAGGGAAACCACAACATTGGCGCACAATCATTAAAATTGCAGTCTGCACTGAGCGTTCAGTCTCTGCCGTGTACCTGGCCAGTACATACTCTGTATGTGGTCCATGCTGTGGACATGATTCTTGAGAATATACTTACTACGAGGCCCAGCTGTTGTGTCAAAGTAGGAAAACAGAGAGTCGAGTTCATCAGGACAAAACAGGGAGTCTCTTCGAAATTTCCTCTCCAGGGCAGCCGCTGCATTTTGCCATGAAGACCGACACAGGAAGGAAAGCAGTGATTAGCCCAAGCGGGATTCCAGAGGGAGGAACAAAGCTAATGCTACAAATTACTTTTACTTTCACACCAATCCCCCCCCCCCCACCTTCCTGAAGGGGGTGCACTCGCATGGGGCACAGCTCCTTCAATAATTCATACATCATCTGTCTTCAAATCTTTAATGGGATGTGCCAACAAGGGGAGCATTCCTAATTGCCCTTGAACTGAGTGGCTTGCCAGGCCTTTTCGGAGGGTAGTTAAGAGTCAACCACATTGCTGTGGATCTGGAGTTACATGTAGGCCAGACCGGGTAAGGAAAGGACATTAGTTTACAACAATCGATGATAACTGTCATGATCACCACAATTGGGACTTGCTTTAATTTCATATTTATTAATTGAATTAAAATTCCATAGCTGCTGTAGTGAGATGTGAACCCATGTCCCCAGAGCGTTACCTGGGCTTCTGGATTACCAGTTCAGTGACATTGCCACCACCTCATGATCAGTCTTCACCTTCACCTCTAGACAGTGAGTATTTGATCATGAGCCCCGATCTTGTCCATATATTTTCTTCCATACGGAATGGTCACTAAATGACAATTAAGACTGGGAAGCCGGCAAGATTTCTGTTTCTTTCTTTCCCCCCCCCCAAAATTAAGGGGCAATTTAACGTGGCCAATTCACCTAACCTGCACATCTTTGGCTTGTGGGGGTGAGACCCACGTAGACATGGGGAGAATGTGCAAACTCAGTGACCTGGGGCTGGGATTGAACCTGGGACCTCAGCACATGATTCTGTTTCTTTTGCTGGTTCCACTGTTGCCACCCCAATTGGCATTAGTCAACACAGCACAGACTCTGCAGACAAGGTCTACTTGGTCTGTAGGACTGGGTTTTACACTGGACAATGCATTTAATTATCTTTTTCAGTTTACTATCAATTAGAGCCATCCATTTTACAGGAAGATTTTTTGGAGTATTATGTGATTTGTATCATAGGTACGATGTTGTTCCGCAGACTAGAATTCTCCAAACCATTGGAATCTTGAGGCTTAGAAAGGACTGGATAGAAGAGGCTACAATAGGAGAGTCATTCAGAGCACAGTTAAGAAAGCCACAGGGCCAATAACTGAATGGCTCGCTTGGTAAGCACACCTTTGGGTGTGGATCTGTGCTTTGGACTCCGATGAAATGCACACGGAGTTGATCCAAAAACTTGGACTGTCTACACATAAAGAGTAGCCACTTGAACAGTGCATGGTGGTCTGCCTGTTCCTGTGTAGCCCAAGTGTACACCTTCAGGTGAGGAGGCAAGAAAATTTAATTTTTTAAAAACCCACACAGAATGGAACCAGAAGGGAAAAAGAACTTGGATAATTTGGCTTTTACCTGCTGCGAATGTTGCCGGTGACACACTGCCGGTGTCCTGCCGATACCTCCTCCGGGCTGTTGGAGCTTTGGTGGAACTGTTGTGCCGTCGGCATTTCTTGACGCTCCATCGCCGCGGTTTCCGCTCGGTATCCGCAAGTGCGCCGGCGTTTGGCAGCTTTTTAAGGAACTTCTTTTCTACATATTTGGCTTTGATCCAGGCTTCCTTCTGCTGCCTGAAGCATTTTGTAAATTCAAAGAAGTGTTAGAAACAAATGGAGGCCCCCCCCCCCCCCCCCCCCCCCAAACACACACACTCCCCGCTAACCATTCGAGTACAGAGGGTATGAACACGAGATGTCAGAGATCCGGGAGTATTGAACATTTCTCAAAGGGTTCCCTGTAGCTCCTGCAGCCCAGTCACTACACACTCTGTGCTGCATTACTGTATGCACTGCAAACACTCAGATTCAATGCAGTATGCACTAAATGAGCTAATCATGGTCTGGTTGTCAGTGGGAGCACAATGCTCCTCTTCACTGCCCCTTGGAAATATGGACAAGAAAAATCAGCCCATGTTCCTCCAATAAAGTGCAGACACTGAGTTGCAACAGCACACGATGCCTCCCACTCAGGAGACAAATATTCATTGACCAGGTTTACAAATGATTGGCCACTTGCCTGAGATATTCGGCAAAGTCGAGCAGTGAAGGCAGATTCAAGTGTGTCTTTCAAAAGGGAAATGGATCAATGTCGGACCAGAGTTACGGGGAAAAGACAGGGGAACGGGATAAGCTGAGACGCAATTGCAAAGAACCGGCACAGACAAAACAGGCCTAATGGCCTCCACCTTTACAGAGTCGTAACCATACAATGATTATGATACAAGTTACCATACAATGATTATGATACAAGTTACCATACAATGATTACAATACAAGTTACCATACAATGATTACGATACAAGTTACCATACAATGAGTCTGCAGAACTTGACCCCAGCAGGAGGCAGCATTTTCAGGAGCAAGTGGACAATTAGGAAGGCCTTCGTCAAAGGGCATTTCTATTCACTGGAGGTCACCGGGCTCTCCACAGCTACTGCCAAACCTTGCTCTGTGACAGAAAGGTAGCCAGTAGCACGATGGATAATGCCAACTTTAGCTCCTCTCCCAGAGTCTGAAGCAAATCACTGCTTTTCTAGGACCCGAGAGCTGAAAAAAGGCCAGCATGGTCCCCAGGGCAGCAGATAAATTCAAATCAGACAGCCCACTGCCAACTTAGCAGGGGAGGCAGCACTATAATCACCATTCCACCAGGAACACGACTACAGTTCTTAATGAGGTATCGACTTGGAGAATGATTTCAAAATTTGACCTTGTGCTTGCTGGCTGTGGTTTCTTCAGCCCATGTTCCCCACATCTTCCTTCGTATATATGATTAACAGTGTTGTTTCCAAGCTCACACATCAACTGAAAGTGAAAATTTTAAATTTTAATCTGTAGAAAATAATTTAAATAAAAATGGAACGTGAATTTTATCAAGCGCTAAAGCTCAAATTACCTTAAGTAATTCTGGCTCCCAGGAATCCAATGTGAGAGAACGGACCTTGGAACATTGGACACCTAGGCTCCTTTAGGAAAATTGAGAGAAAAAAAAAGATACAACATAAGAATCAAAGACGTCTCAATTGTTGATATCAGCGCTGTAGGTATGCTTTACAAATGGGTACTTCAGCACAGAATGAGCAGTGGGAAATCACGTGGGAGGTCAGAGGTTTCTGTGAAAGAAAAACCTTGTCGATCCAAATTCCTTCTCTATGCTCTCAGGGCACACACACACCCCATACTGGGATCCTGAGGTAATAAAATCTAAAATCATAGAATTTATAGTGCAGAAGGAAGCCATTCGGCCCATCAAGTCTGCACCGGCCCTTGGAACGAGAACCCTACTTCAGCCCATGCCTCCACCCTATCTCCGTAACCCCACCTAACTTTTTGGACACTAAGGGGCAATTTAGCATGGCCAACCCACCTAACCTGCACATCTTTGGACTGTGGGAGGAAACTGGAGTACCCGGAGGAAACCCATGCAGACACGGGGAGAAAGTGCAAACTCCACACAGACAGTCACCCGAGACACTTTAATGGGCTCTTTATATTCCAAGATCATAATGCTACACACTGACCAAAGGGTTGAAAAGTGCAATCCTCACAATTAGTCGTCATCCTTTGGAAATGAACCATATTGGTTAACTGGGAGGGAGAGTTATTGAATCTAGCCTTTCTCCCCATACTCAACACATCACAATCATCGAGTCATGCAGCAGAGAAGATGACCATTCAGCCCACCCTGTTTGTTCTGGTTCTTTGGTCGAGTTATCCCGCTAAGTCCCACACCCTCACACTTTCCCTGTAGCCCCAGAAAAATCCCACGGTCAGTTTTATTTTCTGTCTCTCTATTGTGTGTTCAATGCGATGCAGAATTCTAGCACTGAGAAATTAAATCCTTCCCCATTTCTTGGAATCAAATCGTAGCATCTATCATCGCTATTCCCAATCAGGTTAGCGTTAATTCTATTGATTCCAACCTCTACGACACCTGTGTGCGACATTTCCTCACCTCCTATCCCAGCCATTCTGTGGTCTCTCCCAGCGAAACTGCCAACTTAACACTGTTGGTTCACTGAATAGAATCCCTACAGTGCAGAAGGGATCCATTTGGCTTATCGAGTCTGCACTGATCCTCTGAAAGAGCACCACAACCCAGGCCCACTCACCCACCCTATTCCGGTCACCTCACCTAACCTTTTTTGGAGACAAAAGGACGGTTTTTGCACGGCCAATCTACCTAACCTGCACATCTTTGGACTGTGGGAGGAAACCGGAGCACCCGGAGGAAACCCACGCAGACACGGGGAGAACGTGCAAACTCCACGCAGCCAGTCACCAGAGGTCGGAATCGAACCAGGGCCCCTGGTATTGTGGGGCAGCAGTGCTAATCACTGTGCCACCACCAAACAGGGGTCATGTTAACTCATGTAGGGGGCAGAAAGTGACGCGATGGAAAACCAGCAGTCTGAAATGCAAAGAAAAAAATTGGATGAGGTGTAAAATCAATTCACTGGTCACCCAATTTTGAGCTTGCAATGATCTCCTTTGAATCGATGCTGAATTAGAGAATGGTTCTGTATCAATGGTTAATGAGAACTCCAATACTCACTGCACCACAATATTCAGGTTTAATCTGTCACTACATGTAAATCAGTTTGCTAATAATGCTGGGCCACAGTAGCTTCAGAGGATCAGCTGGCTACTTAATCAAGACTAATATTAAAATGATAAGTAAGTGAAAAATTCATGGGTTCTTTGCTCGAGACTGTTTAATCAAAGTGGCCAAGCTGCTGTGTATTGTTTGTTTGATCTTTTCACTGCTTTCAATGTGATCTGTCACTCTGGGGAAATTAAAACAGCGATTTACTTCAGTGCACTATCACCAGCTGGAGCCACGTAAGCAGATTGAAGGGTTCTGAAAACTCCGCACCAGGTTCAGTGCCTTAGACCGTTGACAAGTCTGGAAAATCCCCAGCCTCCCAGGTGGTGCTTTTTGTAAGCGTCAAGGCTAATGAACTGTTGCACTGAAAATGCAGCAACAGATCCCCAAACCTCAACAACTTGTTCGAAATAAAAGTCAGCATCTAAACTATAATCATATATTTTAAAATGTAAATGCGACTGAGCCCCCTTTGTCTCTGCCTCTTTGCTACAGCAACTCTAGTTTTCACTTGTTTTCCTCACAAAATCAAATTCGTTTTTCCACTGTTTTTCCTGTTCGGAAAATACATCTGAAACTTTTAATTATCTGTTTTCTTCTGCTTTCCATGGCTTCTATGGGTTCAATACTTTTCAAAAAGGGTTCTCATGGTTTGTAAAGCAATTTTAAAGGTTCATAGAATCCCTACAGTGCAGCAGAAGGCCATTTGGCCCACCGAGACAGCACTGACCCTTCGAAAGAGCACTCTACCTAGGCCCACACCCCCGCCCTATCCCCGTAACATGGCCAATGATAATGGCCAATGCACCTAACTAACCCACACATCTTTGGACTGTGGGAGGAAACGGGAGTACCCGAAGGAAACGCACGCAGTCACGGAGAGAAAGTGCAAACACCACACAGACAGTCACCCGAGGCTGGATTTGAATCCGGGTCCCTGGTATTGTGGGGCAGCAGTGCTAACCACTGTGCCACCATTCCGCCCTACACTCTCCCACCACTAGAAAGCCCAAACCGGAGAAAAATTAATCCTTGGTCATGTCAGAAAATGGAGAGAAGAAGGCTAAGAAAGAGGTGTTCAAAATCACGAGGGGGCTCGACAGAGTAGATCGGGAGAAACTGTTCCCGCTCGTAAAAGTATTGAGAATGAGAGGACACATCATTTATTTTCCAATTACGGGGCAATTTAGCGTGGCCAATCCACCCACCCTGCACATCTTTGGTTTGCGGGGGTGAGACCCACGCAGGTACGGGGAGAATGTGCAACCTCCACACAGACAGTGACCCGGGGTCAGGATCGAACCCGGGTCCTCGGTGCTGTGAGGCAGCAGTGCTAACCACTGCGCCGCCGTGCCGCTGAGAGGGCACAGATTTAAAATGATTTGCAAAAGGGCTGAGAAAAACCTTGGCACACAGTGAGTGGTTCGGGTCTGGAAGGCACTGCCTGGAAGTGTGGTGTTCAGGAGGCCATTAGATGATTACTTGAACAGAAACAATGCGCAGGGGATTGGGGGAAAAGGCAGGGGGATGACACTAGGTTCTGGTGCTCGTTTGGTGAGCTGGTGCAGGCACGATGGGCTGAATGGCCTCCTTCCGCGTGGCCTTAACAATTCTGCGATTCTGTGAATTAGAAATCTGGGATTTTACCTGTGAATGCCTGAGCACTCGATGCAGAGTGTTATTCCGAGGTTGATGCTGGCCCATCGAGGGTCAGCTTGCCCGCAGTCGCAGCACTGGTAGTTCCCGGCGATGCCCTGCACCCGCAGTAGGATGCTCTCACCCTTCACACTGCGATCCCGCGAATCACTGGCAGAGTCGATGCTGCTCGTGGAGGGCGACGCGGTTCTGTCCAGCCTCTGCCGAGAAGACGTGGGAGCAGGTTTAAAATGAGGGGGTAGGTCTGCTGCGTTCTCACGGGGAGCTCCGCTGGCAGCTCACTCATCTTGTCCATAAACTTACAAACCACAGTCATTACTCTTCAAACCGGCTGTGTGGCGTGAAACACTTTTGAGGCATTACGACATGATAATGTGCTATATACTTGCAGCGCATTAGTAAAATAATGTGTTTGTGAAAATTAACAGTTAACATTGACAAGTAACACCACAAATCCAGAGAGCAGCACATAATCTAGGCTGACAGTTCAGTGTAACACTCTACTGCTCTGCCGTAAGTGCAGTCTTTTTGGATGAGACATTGGTCTGAGGACCCACCTGCCCTTTTGGGTGAACACGAAGAGATGCCAGTGAGACTCTCCAATTCCAGTGCTTATTTTCTGGCCACAGGACTTTCCCTGGTCCATTCGGAGCAGTAAGTGTGGTAACAGCTGACACTGCACATTGGAGCTCTGACCAGTGAGACACAGATTTACAATTAGCAACGGTGGGCGTGTCGTGGTGGAATGTGTGTCAGGCTGTCAATTCTTGACCCCACGAGGTACTAGCACCAGGTGTGACGAGTCGAATTATCAGCACTGCTGACAGAGGTTACACTGTCTTTACAGTAATAGAAGCAGCATACAATGTAATATTATATATAATAAGAAGGCGGGGGTTTATCTTGCCAGCCATTGCCTGATGTATGTAAAACCTTAAGGAAAGCTGTCTGCTGCAGAGGTTGACTTAATCTGGCATGTCACAAATGTTCTACCTGCTCAATTATTCCTGGTGGACGAAGTGCTCTAGGCACATCTGGAGGTCAAACTGAGGCTAATTGCCATTACACTGAAAAATGGCTCTAGATTAGAAGTTGTTTGTAATCCTCTGATTCCTCCCATGGGCGCGGTGGGGGAGGGGAGGGGGGTCATTATCAAGGGCATGAGGAAAATCCTGTACCCAGATTTAGATTTAAGATGAATCGTTCGTGAGGTTCTTTTTCGTTGCTTTACCAGTAATGAAATTTGAATTGTTCAGGTGCAAATAGTTTGCACACAAGTACGGTATAATGTTTATATATTGATACAATAGGTGTCAAATATGATTGAAGCATTAAGTGGCCACCTGACAGGCAGGGTCTCGGATTAACATCTCTTTCAAAAGAACGGCACCTCTAGCAGTGCGGCACTCCTTCAGTGAGTGTCAGTTCAGATTCTGTGCTCAGGTTTCTGGAGCGGGATTTGAACCCACAGCCTCGAGGTCTGAGCGATACCAATGAGGCCACAGCTGACACCAGGCTGATTGGTGATGCTCCGATGATTTAAACAGGAATTGGAGGGAAAATAAAAAGGCCCAAATTCCCACTGCTGATGAAATGACCTTCGGGGCAGGACAAGTTGATCTGAAAAGTTGTGTGGGACTTACGTTGATGTAGTTGTTATCCGGGCTTTCTCTATATGCAGTGGCAATGCTGGCCTGCACTGCCTGAATCCAGGCCAGACGTAACCTTTCAGAGTCTGCTTGCAGCATACAGCTCCTGCAGTAAATAAATTGCGTGGTCAGGTAAAAATCTTAGAGACTGGATAATATTTCCTCTCTGCAAATGGCCACATGTTTTACGTTCCTTTGATGCCTTAAACGGAACATTCAAAATGATTCCCACATTCCTGGGGATGCGCCCCAGGAGTTTGAAATGGTTTGAAGACGGTCCTCCTTCCCAAAGTCAAGTCTGATCAAAAATCTAACCTTTTGTCTCAGAATGACTGCTGCTTTTTCTGAAAGAGATCAGAGAAAAGCTACGGAGTCTCTTCACTTGATTTGAGAAAGTAAATACCATGGGCGGGATTCTCCACTCCCGCGCCGAAGTGGCCGCGCCGTCGTGAACGCCGTCGAGGTTCACGACGGCGCGGAACGGCCACGGTCCCGACCGATTCAGGCCCTGACAATGGGCCAGTATCGGGGCCGCGTCATCTACACGCGCCAGGCCTTGTTGCCCGCATAAAAGTGGCGCCGCATAGATGACGCGGCCGGCGTCGCATAACGGACGTCATCCGCGCATGCGTGCTTGCCGTCCTCTCTAAGTCTGCCCCGCAAGAAGATGGGGGACGGATCTTGCAGGGCCGCGGAAGGAAGGAGGTCCTCCTTCAGAGAGGATGGCCCGACGATCGGTGGGCACCGATCGCGGGCCACCCCACATTCCAGGTGAAGCCCGGTGCAGGATCCCCCCTCGCCCCCCCACAGGCCGCCCCCCCAGCGTTCACGCACCGCCCACGTCTGCAGCGACCAGGTGTGGATGGTGCCGGGGGGAACCCGCCGTTTTGGCCTGGCCGCTTGGCCCATCCGG
The DNA here is from genome assembly GCF_047496885.1 of Scyliorhinus torazame. Lineage (NCBI taxonomy): Eukaryota > Metazoa > Chordata > Chondrichthyes > Carcharhiniformes > Scyliorhinidae > Scyliorhinus > Scyliorhinus torazame. Next base: position 33,474,558 of record NC_092722.1, read on the forward strand.
GCCTCAGAATAGCGGGGGGTGCCGGAGAATCGCCATTTCCGATGTCTCCGGCGATTCTCCAGCCTGCGAAACGCGACCGGGCCGTTCCCCGCCGCTTGGGAGAATCGCGGGAGGGCGTCGGACCGGCGTCCCCGGAAATTTTGGCGGCCCAGGCGATTCTCCCAACCGGTGTGGGAGTGGAGAATCGCGCCCCAGGAGTTTGAAATGGTTTGAAGACGGTCCTCCTTCCCAAAGTCAAGTCTGATCAAAAATCTAACCTTTTGTCTCAGAACGACAATCAGACTCACTTTGGTTGGGACACAATGTAAAGGCAATGGGTAGGCCCGACTTGCACAAGGGTTGGAAGCTGACACTCTCGACTTTTATTTCTCGGCCTTGGATCTTCCGGAAGGCTTGGGGGGGGGGGGGGGGGAGAAGAACTGCACAAGCCAGAAAGCACAAAACAGGAAACTGGCCTGGATTGGTAGACCTCAATCACAATAAATGGCACACTGTGCTAGTGCTGATAGTACACTGGTACCCAATCTCTGGGGATAGGGTTTTGATCTATGTCAATGTCCCAGACTTGGGGATACAGAGCAAGAGTTTAATAGGCCAGAATTTTAAGCTTCCTCCAGGCAGGTTCTAAGCATAAAATTGCCCTGACACCAAGATCGGCTCCTCCCAACAACCCCCCTCCTTCCCCCGGGGCATCCCCTACCCTCCCGCCCCCAGGGACCACGGGACTTGCCTTAAGTGCATTCCTGGGGATTAGGCTCAGGCTCAGTGCTGCAGTACCTATTCCGACCATGCGGCGCTGTGCCTGGATGGGATGGGATGGATGGGGGGGCGGGGGTGTTGAGCACTCACCCTACTGAAAATTCTGGCCACAGTCTACGTTCTACTTGGAAATGTTGTAAACAGTGATGAGGACAGTAGCAGAATTCAGATTGTTGGTGAAACGGGCAGATGTGGCAGAAGAAATATAGTGCAAAGATGTGTGAAGTGATACATGCTGGTAGGAAGAACTCAGAGAGGGCAATATAAGCCAAATGGTACAATTTGAAAGCAGATACAGAAAAACAGAGACCTCAGGTTTATGCACACAAATCTCTGAACCAGGCAAGAAAAGTAAATCCAGGATATTGATATTCCCTGTCAGGAATGTTTTAATCTGACCCTCATGACGTAGGGCCACAGATGGAAAAATGGCAACTGGGCAAGATTTTGCAAGGCAGTCACTGTTTTCTGCGGCTCACTCACTTGTTTGGAGAGACAACCTCAAAACAAAAGCGTCTCTCAATGTCCTCACAAGGTTTGACGGAACAAAGTCGCAAATCATCGACCACCACGGTTAGTGCATCCTGGAAGTGAAAACAGAACAGTCGTGAAAAATGGCTGACGGATCATTTGTGTGGCAGAATGTCACTTCATCCAATCGCTGATTGAAGTTCCATCAGCGAAGCCCATATCCCATGAAAAATAAAATTAGGACAGGTGACCTAAAAGCGTAATCATGGAGGTAGGTTGTAAGAAATGTCTTAAAAGGAGGAGAGAGCTGGAGAAGTGGAGAGATTTAGGGAGGGAATTCCATAGACTGGGACCAGGGCCACCAGCGGTGGAGGGAAGGATCCATAAGAAATCAGGTTTGGGAGAGCGCAAGTTTGAGGAGAGTTATGGGGTTTGGGAATGTTTCAGAGATAGGAACAGGCGAGGCCATGGAAGGATTTGAACACGAGTGTAATCAGGAACTAATTAGGGCCAGTTGTGGACAACCTCAAGTTTAGGGAGGGGGCAAGGTGGGAGACTCGGCAGGAGAACGTTGCAATGGTCGAGACTAGAGCTAACAAAGGCGTGGTTTAGAGTTTCAGCAGCAGACTATGTTAGACCGTAACAGTGGCTGCTATTGAAAACTCAAGCTTTGATCTTGCCTGCAATGCCCTATGAAAGGAAATAGTTCAGTGACGCTCAATACCTGAGCCTATACATGAAGAATGGCGAAGTACAGGAGTGTGTCTGATATCCATGGCACCATAGCCCAGTACCAGTCAACACCTCCAGAAAGGGAGAAATCTAGAGGAGAAAAGTATAATGAGAAAGAAAGCTTCTACTTTAGACACCGGAAAATAAAACCCGCTGCTCAAATCGATTTGAAAGGCCAAATTTCAGTGTTGACCGTTCACCTTGCTCCCACACACACTGAACATCGCAGGCATAATTGCAAAGGAAAATTATAAATTCAATCAGTGCAGAATTGCAGCTACGGTTATCAGAAATATTAAATATTATTATTGCTATATGGGTGCAGTCACATTTCCAACTTTTTCCCGCCTTTTTGACCACAGTTGTTGACCTCCCCGCGTTTGCCTTACAAGGAACTGTTGAAGGAATCACAATCTCCCACATGACAGCAACACTCCCTTTCCCGCCAACAGGAGCTTACTTTTGGCAAGGTGCAGGCAAGACGTATGGATTTCCTTTAGGCAGGATGCCCAGTTTGTGCCAGAAGTTCCAGCTCAAGGTCTGACTACACACCTCATAGATGCAGCAGAGCAAGTTGAAGAGCTTAAATAACTAGGATCCAAAGCACTGAGGCAAAGCTTTAAAAACTTAGGCAAGGAGCAAATTAAATCAAGTAACCATCACACCGTGGACCTCGTACCTTCATCTTCTTCTGGTATACCAGCTGACTGTTTTGTATTGAAAACCACCTCCTAAAAATAAATTAAAGGAAAAAATATCACAGTTCAACAACATCACATACATTTCGTAATGAAACAAATGCATGGAAACTTCTAAAAAAAAACGTTCTGCTGTGTAAAGGTTCTCAGGTTACTTTCCGAAGCCAGCAATATGGCAACTCTAATTAAATAAGCTTCAGATTTAGGTCAGGATAGGGACACAAAGGATGTCTGCTGCTCTCAGCTACTGGCTGTTTTCTCTCAATGATAACCTATATGGCAAGAACAGAAAAAAAATGAGCTATCAATTTTCCAAACCAGCCGGTTACTCATGTCAGCAGGATTAATAGGTTGCTGTCGGAGGGGACAGCAGGACAAAGCGAGTGGGGGGAGGTGTGTTTGTTGAGGGGGGGGGGGGGGGGGGCAGTCTCCAGTGATAGATATGTTACTGCCATAGGACTGGATTCAACAGCCAACATGCTCACAAATAGGAGGATACGAGATTGAAACCTCTTCCCAGTCACAATGACAAAGACAAACAACTTTCTTCCTTCAGAGGGTTATAAAGAGGAAAGGCTCCTAATGTGGAACTGCCCATCCTGGGAATGCAGATCGGAGACTGCAGTGGACAGGCCTAATTGCTTGATAGGATCGCTGGAAACATCAGCAAATTGACATCTTTCTTGCTGGTCTTATTTTTGAACTTTGGTCTGATTGAGCCTCCACAGTGGGAGTTTTGCCCTACAAAATATACCCTATATAAACATATAGTATTTCTTAGCATAGGAAAATATTTGCCTACTACAGGATATATTTGGCATTATATTACATGTGAACATACAAATTAGAAGCAGTAGTCCATTCAGCATGCTCTGCCATTTAATAAGATAATGGTTGGTCTGATTGTAACCTCAACGCCACTTTCCCACCTAACCGTGATAATCCTCGACTCCCTTGTTAGTAAAGAATCTATCTACACTTGCCGTAAAAATATTCAATGACCCTGCCTCCACTGTTCTCTGGTGAAGAGGGTGCCAAAGATTCACAACTCTTGAGAAAAATAAGTCCTCGGGCGGGATTCTCTCAGCCCAGGGCCGGGCCGGAGAAGCAAAGAATCGGCGCCATTGGCGCAGCGCCGGTCGGGGGCCGCTCTACACGGCAGGCTGGCCGATTCTCGGCCTGGGATGGGCCGAGCAGCAGCGTAAAAATGCCTAGTCCCTCTGGTGCCGTCCACACCTGCTCTCAGCCGGCGGGAACTCGGCAAGAAAGGTGGGGGGGGGGGGGGGGGGGGGGGGGGGCGGGGGGGGAGCAGCCTGTGGTGGGGGTGGGGGGGGGGGGGGGGGGCGGCCGACCCCAGGATGGGCTCCAATGTGGCCTGGCCCGCGATCGGGGCCCACCGATTGGTGGGCCGGCCTCACGAGCAGGGGGCCTTCTTTCAGCCCTGTAGCCCAGCGCCATGTTGCGTCGGGGGCGGCATGTTGAAGGAAGCAACTGCGTGTGTGCAGATCCTGCGGCGCCCATTTGACGCCGGAATCAGCAGCTGGAACCGCTCCAGTGCCTTGCTGGCCCCCTGTAGGGGCCAGAATTGCTGATCCTGAGGCCATGTTGACACCGTCGAGAAATGCGACGGCGTTTCCGACGGCGTCAACACTTAGCCTCAGGATCACAGAATCCCCCCCCATTTCCATCTTAAATGGGAGATCCCTTATTTTTAATCCATGGCCCATAGTTCGAGTCTCTCCCACAAGGGGAAACATCCTTTTACCCTCCACCCTGTCAAGTTCCCTCAGGATCTAACATGTTTCAATAAGATCACCTCTCAATCTTCTAAACTCCAAAGGGTACAGGTCCAACTTGCCCTAGCTTTCTTCGTAAGGTGGCTCCCTCATCCCAGGCATTTTGTCAGCTCGACCTTTGAGAATCCATTCCCTCAAGCATGTGACAGGGAAGCCCAGAAATTCCAATTTCAACTGGGTGAGAAATGTTACAGGGATGAAGGAATTAAATAAGAAAACACATGGAACTGACTGGAGTATCCGGTTTTAATCATTAGGGAAGGATAATGAGGTTGGGACTCACCCTTAGAGCAGTCTCTAAAAGATTTAAACATCTCTAGAATTTGTCATGCAGGAATCCCAATGTGCAAAGCGGCCAAACATAAGGATTTCTATATGCAGGGAATACAGGGGTGCACTCCCTCAGTACAACACTGTCGGAATTGAGCCTATATTGTTACCACGCAGTCACATTCAAACAAGATCCTACGGTCAACTGGAAAGTTGATGCATCCGTTAGGCATCTCCAGGAATGCGGACAACTGTTATCTCCTTGGCATGGGCAGGAAATGTCCACCCCACCTCCTTCGGCCTGGTCAATATATCCAAAATTGGCAAAGCCCTTCCTTCACAGAGGGCAAACAACCATGGCTGGAAGCCAAACGCAACAGTTGGGAGTCTATTACTGTCCTCGTAACCTTTAAACCGTCCTCAAAATATATGTCCACATTTTTGTAATATTTCCTCTTCCTAATAGAAGTTGAGAACCCATTAATGATGAAGGTTGATCAGAAAGACACCATGTAAGACACAAAGTCAGGGGGTCATTAAGTGAACATTGTCTACAAGCTTCTTTCAGCGTTAACTATAGTGAGGTTCAGAAACATGCAAATTCTCAAAGATGAGACTGCTGCTCCAGGCAGGAGGAATATTAAACTGAATTAGTCACATTGAATGGGCGGCACGATGGTGCAGTAGTTAGCACTGCTGCCTCATGGCGCCGAGGACCCGGATTCGCTCCCGGCCCCGGGTCACCGTCTGTGTGGAATTTGCACATTCTCCCAGTGTCTGCGTGGGTCTCGCCCCCAAAACCCAAAGATGTGCAGGGTAGGTGAATTGGCCACACTAAATTGCCCCTTAATTGGAAAGAAGAATTGAGTAAAAGAATTTTTCAAAAAAAAAAAACAATTAGTCACATTGCCTTAAAGGCAGCACGGTAGCCTTGTGGATGGCACAATTGCTTCACAGCTCCAGGGTCCCAGGTTCGATTCTGGCTTGGGTCACTGTCTGTGCGGAGTCTGCACATCCTCCCCGTGTGTGCGTGGGTTTCCTCCGGGTGCTCCGGTTTCCTCCCACAGTCCAAAGATGTGCGGGTTAGGTGGATTGGCCATGATAAATTGCCCTTAGTTTCCAAAATTGCCCGTGGGGTTGCTGGGTTATGGGGATGGGGTGGCCGTGTTGACCTTGGGTTGGGTGCTCTTTCCAAGAACCGGTGCAGACTCGATGGGCTGAATGGCCTCCTTCTGCTCTGTAAATTCTATGATAATGATCTATGATAAAGGGATGATTCTTGCTTATGGCCTTAAAGGGATGTTTTGTGCTGAAAGCTGTGTTGAGTACAGTAAAAGGGTGTTGGACTCGGGTGAAAATTGGCTGAAATTTTATTGCAGTAACCTACCTCAAAAGGTGGATGGCGCTCCTGAAAGGAATACCAGAGATAGGGTGCATTTACTCTTTGATTTTAACCTACACCAATGTTAAGCCCATAAGCTAACTGCAGCCCTGGAGTCAGTGGTTATCAATCACAAACACAGAGCTCCAAAGGCTTTTGGCTAACTATTATTGTAACATATGTCTTTATTACTCCCAGTTTAGAAACACAAGAGGAAACACCACATACCGGTTCCATGTCTTAAAGGCATTGCTTGCTCTCTTGAACAAGTAACCTTCCATCACCACCCCATTAGGAGCATCAATATTGAATTCAACCTTGGAATCATCGTATGAGAAATCCTGTGGATTGGAAAAAAAGTGCATTTGTAATGAACATAAATACTTTGATACTCAACTGTATCAAATTTAGCCTCTCAAAGGTGATGATGTTGTCCATTTTTAACATCCATATGACTTGATGACCAATGGATACATCTGAATATGGGAATGGCTAAGAGTCACAAAGCATTATGATTCAATCTAACGTTTCTCATAGTTGGGACCAACAGGGATGGGCTCAGTTTCCATATGTATGTTGATAAATTCAGCTCTACTTCATCACCAGCCGCAATGCCACAACTGCCTGGGTGATTTCAGATTGCTTATCTTTTTCTCTAACTGAGAAAAAAGATCAATCTTGTTCACCCCACAAAAAAACTCTGTAACCTCGCTGGTAATTCCATCGTTCGCCTTAGTGTTTGCTATAGGCCTAATGGACCTTAACCGTGTTGTCTGGACGATGGTTAAAACCCACATCCCTAACCGTGTTGTCTGGACGATGGTTTAAACCCCACATCCCTTCCAATATTAAGACCATATACTTCCATCTTGCAGCATTACCTGCCTCTGTCTCTTCCTCTGCCCCAACAATGAAACATTTATGTCAATTCTTCAAGATGGCTTCTTTACCAATTGCACCAGTTTTGTTAGCTTCATTGTGCATAACTCCATCTCATCTAAACTCCACTACTCACATCTCGTCTTGCCCACATTCTAGACTATGTTAACGCCACTATCCATCTCCACAGCTTCACTTCAATGAATTGCCCTGTAGTGGACCAAATGAGTTGCAAATCTCTCCGTGGCCTCTCCTTATCTCTGCAGCCTCATCCAGCCCATGACCTACGGTACTAAATCTGACCTCCTGTGCATTCTTGTGCCCCTATTTTGCTGACAGTTTGGGTGTATTCTACTCAGCTTGCCTCAGTGGTAGCGCTCTTGATACTAAATCAGAAGGTTGTGGGTTCAAATCCCACTCCAGGACTTGAGTAGATAATCCATGCTAAAGCTTCATTGCATTAGTGAGGGAGTGCTGCATTACCAGAGGTGCTGTTTCTTGGATGAAGCACAGAAACTCCTGTGGCACTTTAGCTTGAACAAGAGTAGGGAATTGCCTGTCATGCTGTCAGCCCCAAAATGCCGACCTCACAATGACTGAAAGGTGTCCAGAAGCCACTAGATGGCGCTATTAGTCAGGAATCTACATCCTGAGGTTCCAAACTATGGGTTGCATTTTAACTGTGGCAAAATGGGACTCCCTTGATGGCTCAGTGGGTAAATAGACTGCAGTTTGTGCTATTGTCCCTCAAAACCAGGATGGTCCCAAGTTCGATTCCTAGTATTTTACCACCTCAATTTCGGTGGATGTTCGAGCTCTGCAGCTAGTCTTAGAGCTAGGGAAGAAAAATCAACAAAGGATCCCTAATAGCTATCATTGGACATCGGCCATGCATAAATGCTGGCTGAGGACAGGAACAGGGCTCGACGCAGGACTCCCTGGGGCTGGATAGCTTGTCAAAATTCACTGTGTGGTCCTCACAATGGTGGAGTCTGTGAAAAAAAGCACCCAGCATGACACATATTTTGTTTTAGGCATGAAAGAAACCGAGACACACAGAGAATCACTTTCAGAGTAGAAAATAGAAATTCACAAAGTAATTTTCTAGAATTAGCACCAGAGTCTGTTGCATACAGCAATATAATCATTTTAAAAATCCAATCTGCCAATCCATTGGAAATTGTCTGCAGCCAATCTAAAAGATTTTTTAAAAACGTATTAATAAATACATGTCACAAAACAGGTATTTAACTAGATCAAAGGGAATTCTAACATACAATGGGACTGAAATCTCCTCTATCCAAGGTGCTGAAATTTCAAGGCATACCATTTCCTTAAAAACATGTCGTGACTGCGCCCATCTCATTAGATATGCCCACAAACCCATCCGAGCAGGACTAATGAGAGCTAATCTAATTAAACATGGCCTGCAGTAAGACAAGCATTATTAACAAGGAGACAAAAACTTTGCCCTTTACTTTTCCGCGTGTTAAAAAGGTCAGATCCTTCATCCCATGCATTAAAAAAAATATTTAGGTGCCCAATTAATTTTTTTTCCCAATTAAAGGGCAATTTAGCGTGGCCAATCCACCTATTCTGTACATCTTTTGGGTTGTGGCGAAACCCATGCAAACACGGGGAGAATGTCCAAACTCCACACGGACAGTGACCCAGAGCCGGGATCGAACCTGGGACCTCAGCGCTGTGAGGCAGCAGTGCTAATCCCATGCATTTTTAACGGAAGGAAGCTGGCATTTCAAATTTTACTTCTTGCCATGTGGTACCACGGGTGCTTGTCCCCGCCCCCACCCCCAATTACAACAAACAGTCAAAAGACAAGGTTGCAACCATCCCCCAGTGAACCATTCACGTTTATAGACCGGACATCTGGTAGGGCAGCACAGTAGCATAGTGGATAGCACAATTGCTTCACAGCTCCAGAGTCCCAGGTTCGATTCCCGGCTTGGGTCACGGTCTGTGCGGAGTCTGCACGTCCTTCCCGTGTGTGCGTGGGTTTCCTCCGGGCACTCTGGTTTCCTCCCACAGCCCAAAGATGTGCAGGTTAGGTGGGTTGGCCATGTTAAATTGTCCTTAGTATCCAAAATTGCCCTTGGTGTTGGGTGGGGTTACTGGGTTATGGGGATAGGGTGGAGGTGTGGGCTTGGGTAGGGTGCTCTTTCCAAGAGCCGGTGCAGACTCGATGGGCCGAATGGCCTCCTTCTGCACTGTAAATTCTATGAAATCTTAAATTTTAAAATAAATTTAGAGTACCTAATTCTTTTTTTCCAATTAAGGGGCAATTTAGCGTGGCCAATCCACCTACCCTGCACATCTTTGGGTTGTGGGGGCGAGACCCACACAGACACAGGGAGAATGTGCAAACTCCACACAGACAGTGATCCGGGGCCAGGATCAATGTTACAGCACAGAAAGAGGCCATTCAGCCCATCGTGTCTGTGCTGGACAAAAAAGAGAAAAATAAATTAGCTGCTCATTTTACTCCCATTTTCCAGCACCCGGTCCATAACCTTGTAGGTGTACAACACTCGGCGTGGTCTCACTTATTAAATTCACATAACTGGCAAAGTTTGGAAACAGGAAAATCATGGACCAGAATTTATCAGTCAATTCCAATCTTACTGCCAGTGTATGGCTGTCCTGGTACGACCACGTAACACACAGAGAGAAAGGGAAATATTGTTGGGGGTAAAGTTTCATAGTGGATCCATCATTATTAGGTCCAACTCTTGGCTAGTTCAGCATGTCACGGTACTGAGCACTCATGGGATTTTGCCAAGTGGGAGTCCGATTTCACCAAAATGAAAGCCAACTTAGTCCCTCTGGGGCAGAATAAAGATTATTTCACATCCCCTTTGGAAAGAGACTGGACAATACATTCTCGGAATCCCCACACTGGACTTTGGAAAGGCTGATGCTGTGGGAATGACAATTTCCACGGCTTTTCTTTAAATACAGAATGAACAAGCTGCTGTTCAGTGAGAGAATTCGCTACATGCTGAGCAGGTTGACTGCATAAAATCAATGCTTGAAATGTTACGAGTGACTCGGATTTGCAAGTCTGGTAGCAGCATTAATAAAGCAATGCCTACCCGTCTCCCACACAAAAGAGGTATTGATTACTCATGCAGGGAGGTGAGTTACAGGAAATAATATATCATAAGATACAACATCTGCAGCACTCCAGTGACCACGCACAACGTTTTATCAAAGATCACAGCCATGAAGTCATAGCCGCCAATTTAAAATTGATTATTATATCAGTGGAAAGATCACTTCTGCACTTATTTTGGAACTAACACTGCGTCTCTCTTGCTCTTTTAAGCCACTCTAATTACAGCAAATTCTCATTTTGCATGAAGCAATTCTTATTTTTTTAATTTTTCCAATTAAGGGGTAATTTTAGCGTGGCCACTACCACCTATCCTGCACATCTGTGGGGTGGGACCCACTGCATGAAGCAATTCTTTTCGTTATAAACTACACAATTTTCACCCTGAGTCAATGGGTAAATTTCAATCTGGCCCAATTAACCAACTCACCAGCGTGAAGTCCAGCCTGCCGAAAATCTTCATCTTTCCAACGGGTTCAAGGTAAGAACAAGAGAGAACTGGAGCCAAACTTCCCCCCCACCCCAGAAAACAGGAAGCCTCGGAAAGTTTTTTTTTCTTAAATCATAAATGCATCGCACCGATCTTCAAAACAAAATTTAAAAAAAAAACCGTGGTTGGAGGAGGCTGGGAGCTCAGATTTCAGCGGCAGCGATCGTTCCCTTGTTGGGTTGTGGAAAAAGCCCACAGAGCGGCTGTCCCCGCCTCGAGTGCCGATGCTGAGAGCTGGGTCTGTTGTGAGGAGCGTGTCAGAGCCACAAGAGCCACCTGCCCCCGTTGTTCATGCCTGCAGTCCCACACAATAGCTGCAGTTAGCATACAGCTGTCACTCCACTTGTCATTGCAACACTGTGGGGGCTTGGAGTTTCTCTGGCTGTCCCCTCCCGCCTCCCGCCTCCCCCTCTCCTCTCCTCTCTCCAAAGCTTAACTTCTCCCTGCCTTCCAACAGCGACCGCCCAAGGCAAGGAAAGGGTTAAAGCCAGACTCCCAACTTCACAGGCATTCCACAGCCACACCACCACCTCTGCAAAGATGGTAGGTGACCCCGCCCTCCGTCAGCAGCAGATAGGAGGAAGGCACCGCACATGCTCAGCGGTAGCTGTTTTTATTGGTGGGCTGAAGCTCTATCTGCTTCATTCTGTTGTGGCATCTCTGCTTGATCAGGCAGACACCAGCCTTTTACCCCACCCCCTCCCCCTTGCACTTTCGTTGCTAGGGAATAAATCAAATCGCTTTTTTTTTTGTTTCAGAGAATGGGCATAAAGCCCCTGAGGGAGCAGAGTATAGGAATTCTCAGAAACAATTCTTTCAAGGAGAGAGAACAGATTGGAAGTTAGGAAGGTGAAAGAATCCTTGGCAGCTCTGTACAACGCCAGAAATATTTTGCATATCAAAGTGCTCGATTGATGTGTCGAGATGTGTTACATTCATGAAATATTCAGAGTTTATGCTAAAAACACACGGATTTGGAGTGGGTGGTTCAGGTTGAGGACCGCCCGGTGGGATTGGGTTCCAGGGAGTGGCAGTGTTGTGTGCAAGGCAATACTTTGCCTGATGTTATCCCTTTCTGGCTGTGCCACCAAGGCCTCCAGCATGCTCCTGCTGCTTGCTGTCTGTGAGCAGTGGTGTTGATGATGCAGACCAGGAACAGTGGGCACATCTGGTATAATGGGAGCCGATTCAGTTCCTCAGGGCACGGGATGTTTCTTGGACTGGACAATTTCTCATTGTGTCTCTGTCTAGGTTGACCGGGTGGTAGGGTTTCTGCAGATGGTATCTCAGTGGAATACACTAGTGGGGCTTCAGTGAAAATGAGACCTCTTGAACTTACTAACATTGCTACTGAAGGGCACTTACCAAAGGGAAATGTTTGCATTTATATCGCAACATTCCTGTCCTCAGGGTGCCCCGAAGCACTTCACAACCAATATGTAGTTAAGTTGGAAATGCCACAGCCAATTTGCACACAGAAACTCCCACAAACATGTTTTAGTGATGTTTGTAGAGTTTGGTTCTTATTAAAATAGCTTCCAGGCTAGAACTAACACTTAAAGCACAACGTAGTAGGGGTGACATTACCCTGGGTAAATACGTCTGTTCAGTCACTGAGCTAAGGAATTTGGTCCCAGTCTGCTGAATGTTTATGCAATCATATCAGGCAGCCTAATTTATAAGTCAAAACTTTCCTTTTGCTTGTTTCTGCTGCTTGATTTTCCCAAGCTTCAAAGCTGACCTTTTGTTCTCGCTAGTCTGAGAGGTGACTGAAAGTGGCCTGTGGCATGTCAGTAAAAGAACATCAGCTGCTCAGTTATACAGCGATTTAATATTTATAGACTTTACACAGTCTTTGCTCTTTAATTTCTATACCTTTCCACCTCCTTGATCAGAATTTTCCTCTGTTTGCATTCTTTGTGGGACATCTGTTGTTTTTTGTAGGTTTTCTCCTCCCTTCCCTCACCACCCAGTCCCTCCCCGTCCCCCACCCTTCCATTGTAGGAACACTCCGCCCGATATTGCTGAAATACACCATTGTGTTCTTGTCTGTGCCCCCTGCCGTTTCATCAATTCATGCTCGTCTCCCTGGTTTCTGAGCCGGAGCTATTTTCAAAGAGTAAGGTTTCCAGTCTTTGTCACTTTTCCTCAGTCTGGAATTCATTTGGAAAGTATTTACTTGTATAGTGGCAATTATTGTTGTTTAAATCTTGGGCAAAATGAAAAGCAAAGGGTTTAAGGGTTTAAGATGGATACAATCTGACAGAAATGAGCATCAAGCCAAAGGACGAAGTGTTAAGAGGGGGGCAGTGACTAAAATCTTGATTAAAAACGTGGGCATTAATTTGGAGAGGTAGTGGGAGGGGGTGTTTGGGATGCTAACAAAGATTGTGGGGCTAGAGGCCGGGCCAAACCCTATGGTTGCAATTTTGGGGGTATTAGAAATGCCAGAGCTACCTGTAGGCGAGGGACTTTGTGCAGAGGCAGGTTTCGACCTTTCTGCACCTGCCATCCCAGGTGGTACAGGACAAGGTAGTGTCGAAAACTGGAGTAGAGGAGGGGAAGGTCTCGGAAATTTATAAAGAGCTGATGGAATGGGAGGGAGCCCGGAAGTGAAGCAAAAGTGGGTGGAAGAACTGGGCAGGGAATTGGAGGTGGGGTTGTGAGAGGATGCCCTGAGTAGAGTCAACGTGTCCTCGTCATGTGCCAAGCTTAGCTTGATAAAATTCAAGGTGGTCCACAGAGCGCATATGTCTGTGGCCCGAATGAGCAGGTCCTTTGAAGGGGTGGAGGATAGATGTGGGCAGTGTGCGGGTGGGCCCGCAAATCATGTCTTTGTTTTTGTTTCCTCTTTAAAATTGTTAAAATTATACATGCCTTCATAAAATTATTTTAAAAAAGAAATGCCAGAGCTGAAGGGAGGGAAGGAAGGCCGGTAATGCCACCGGTAATAGCCCCGCAGCCGCCTGACCGGAGGCAGTGGGCACTATCAGTAACTAATCTATCTAGCAGGGGGACCTGTACTTCCTCCAGTTGGAGGAGGTTAAGTTTGAATTGAGGGGATCAGCAGAGGGCTTTGAGACACGGTGGGGACTGTTCATGACCGCGTTTGAGGAATTGTTCGTCATGAGGGTGGGGGAGAGCGGGGGGGGGGGGGGTGAAAAGAGGGAAGAGCCTGTACAAACTGTAAATCGTGAGATGTGGCGAATGTTCTCTGGCTTATTCATGTTTTTGTACTTTTGAATATGTTTGGAATAAAATACATTTTTAAAAAATAGGTGGGCGTTGGGGAAAGTCTTAAATGAAGCCATGGATAGATGTAGAGGTGGATGGTATTAAAATTCATCTCCATACTCAACATCAGAGGTGAGGAAACAAAATTAGCTGCGAGTTATCCCCCAACCCCCACCACTTTTCAATGAATGGCTCGTCCCATCTGATGAGGTGAGGGCCATGCTCCCGGAGACCGAATAACCTCATGCATGAAAAGTGACATTTGTGTGATGGCCGGTGCCTATATAACCACACCCAGGCAAGGGTTAGTGCCTTCACGGGAGAATTTGGAAACAAAATTCATTTATACTCAATTGCACTTCATTTCTGCTTCCACTAGTTTAGGGTTTGAGTGCCTTCAAAAAGGATGCATCCCAACATTAACAGTCAAAGCCAACTACAGAATAAATATCAGATGGATTTACAGCATCTACAAATAGATACAATTTACTACAATCCTTTCATTAGATTTGATATTTTGGGCAGTCACATTTTAAAAAACAATCATTCGAGCCCACAGCAATAAGACCCAATGCTGGCTGATATTTCACTGCCTCCCTATACACTGTAGTGCATTATATAAATGGCCTATTTTAGTCATCACTTACATAAGCGCAGTCAACAAGAAGATGTCACCTTCAGTTTTAAGGCTAGTTGTATTTCTGACATGGTAATCGTATTTTCTGCTTATTGTAATTTTAACTGTACCTGACATAATGATGTCACTCGCCTCTTAATGCCCTTTGTACGCATTTTTTAAAAAATAGATTAGTTACTGATAGTGCCCACTGCCTCTGGTCAGGCGGCTGCGGGGCTATTAGTTACTGATAGATTAGTTACTGATAGTGCCCACTGCCTCTGGTCAGGCGGCTGCGGGGCTATTAGTTACTGATAGATTAGTTACTGATAGTGCCCACTGCCTCCGGTCAGGCGGCTGCGGGGCTATTAGTTACTGATAGATTAGTTACCGATAGTGCCCACTGCCTCTGGTCAGGCGGCTGCGGGGCTATTAGTTACTGATAGATTAGTTACCGATAGTGCCCACTGCCTCCGGCCAGGCGGCTGCGGGGCAATTCTTTCACTTGTCAGCAATACACAGAAATGAGTGAGGAGTGGACTGCTAGATCGTGATCTAATCTTTTATGGCTCCCCCCTTTAAATTACAACATCGGCACCCACGGTGCTCCCAGGTGCAGTGGCAACGTCATCATGCAAACAGGTGATGCCAGAGCTGCCAGTGACCATTCTGGAGGGTGGACTTTCCAAGCTTTTTCAGAGGCAACGCTGCCTGTGGCAGTGAATGCAACCAGTCATCACTATGTTCTGCCCATGGGGGGGGGGGGGGGTGACTGAGTGACTCATCTTTGTCTGAAGCTGCTGTTCCCCTTTCTGTGAAGGGCTACCTTAACCTCCGGCAGTGCAGTTTCAAGGTTCTCCGACGGAGGCAGCCAGATGGGTGAACGCTTTGCGGAACACCTTGGCTCAGTCTGCAAGCATGACCCCAATGTTCCTGCTGCTTGCCATTTTAACTCAGCACCTTGTTCTCATGCCCAATGTCCGTCCTTGATCTACTGTAATAATCCAGTGAAGCCTGGCCAAAACTGGAAGAGCAGTATCTCATCTTCTGGTTGGACACGTTGCAGCCCTCAGAACTCAGAATTGAATTCAACAACTTTACACTGTCACCTTTCTCCTCCATCTTAAACCCTTTTTAAAAATAGCCCATACATTTTTGTCTCAATGCAAAAACTCTCGTCCCCCCCCCCCCCACACACACAACAACTGGTCATCTATCTCTTGTCCTTAAGTTCGCTACACGTTTGTTGCAATCTCTTCCAGCTACAGTTCAATAGCCAACACATTTTCCCTCCCCGATTGGCACAGGACGTTGTGTTGTGATAACCCTTAGGAGATGGCTCTGAACTGACTGATGTCCTTTCCGTTCCTGGTGGACACTTTGACATTTCTCAGATTGGACCATGTCTCACAGCTGTTTCCGCCGTGGTTGTTGTGTGGACGTCAGTTTCCCAGCAGGGTGACTGGAGCAACAAACTCTTCTTAAATTTGAATACGTTAGTTAAATCTCCCCTTTACAATCTCTTCTCTGATAACAATCCCAGCTTCTCTAATCTCTTCACGGAGCTAAGGTCTCTTAACCCCGGCGTTCTGGTAAATCTCCTCTGCACCTTCTTTAAAGCCTTGATATCCTTTCTGAAATGTGTGGTGCTCGGATTTGGACACAATACTCCAGTTGAGGAATAACAAATGATTTATAAGGTTTTGCTTAATTTTCTTGCATGTGTTCTTTCTGTCTTTATTTTGCAGATTGAATATTGCATTTGCCTTTCTAACTTGTCCTGCAACCTTCAAAAGATTCATAGCATCAGAATCCTTGCAGTGCAGAAGGAGGCCATTCGGCCCATCGAATTGGCACTCTGCCCATGTCCACCCCATCCTATCCCCATAACCCAACCTACACATCCCTGGACGCTAAGGGACAATTTATCATGGCCAATCCACCTCATCTACACATCTTTGAACTGTGGGAGGAAACCAATGCACCCGGAGGAAACCCATGCAGTCACTGGGAGAATGTACAAACTCCACACAGACAGTGATCCGAGGCTGGAACTGAACCCAGATCCCTGGCACTGTGAGGCAGCGGTGCTAACCACTGAGCCCCTGCTGTTCATATCAGCTGTATGGCGTACTAAAGCAGTGTAGAAGTCCCAAGTTGCTTCACCTTGTGCAGAGGGTGGTGGAAGTCTGGAACTCATTGAAAAGGTGGTAGAGGCAGACTTTTAAGAAGTATTTCGATGTGCACTTGCAATGTCAAGGCATATGAGGCTATGGACCAAGTGCTGGAAAATGGAATTAGAATGACCAGGTGGTTGTTTTGACTGCTGCAGACGTGATGGATCAAAGGCCCTTTTCTGTGTTGTCGAACCTCTATCGCTGAGGAAGAGAATGGACGCTGTCCCTGGTTGAATATTTCCTTTTCTGCTTTGTAAATGGTGATGGGTTTTCCTCCTCAGGAATGTGATGAATGGGCAGGTCTGCCCTGAGCTCTCGCCCGTTTGTAGGCTAGGAATTCCTTTGTAGTTATTCCTGGTCCGCTGCCATGACTTCATTTGGAAGTGGGGAAGTTCCACTTACATGTGAACGGACAGGAATTCCGTTGGGCTTCCATTTCAGTAACAGAACACGGTTCTAAACATACTCCTGGCACTCTCACAATGTCACAACAGGGCTAATTCTAAATGTCTCCAGCTGCTACTCAATAGCCGCTCTTCAATGGCAAGAAGATAGTTAACAGTATAGGATGTCTGAAGGACACTAGTTACCTCAGATTATAACAATCTGGATTCGAGGAAAATCGGAAAAAACAGCTTTACTTTAATTTGTTGCCAATGGTTATTTTTCGTTGGGGGGGGAATGGAGGCTATCATTGGGATTCAATCTAAGGTGTGAAAACTAGAATGTGCCAAAATTCGAATTCTATTTCTTGCCTTTACAGGGGAAGCTGAGCACATCACAGCTGCTGGTTCCTGCTTATAGCTCAGTCAATTTGCCAGCAAGTGCACAACATGTTGACACATCCAGTAGATCCACCAGCATGTCCCTCATTCAAGGAGGCATGGCAACAAGAATCGGTAATTTGGTTCATCTTTCAATTGGATCATCGTGAGCCCGTGACTTGACTCCAGTCCTTCTTTCAAAATCCTCACACCTACCAGTCTCACGGAGAGAAAGTGAAGAATGACAGAAGTGGACGAATTGGAGAATGATTTTCTGTCACCACAAAGTAAAGGGCCTGAAATTCTAGGGTCAATATTCTGCCATTGGGAGGAATACCTGCCGCCCAACCATCAACAGTACTAAACTGCGGGAATGAAATCTTTTCAATAGTTGGCATTGGAAGCCTGCTCAAAGTGCCGACCCAAAAATAATGGAGGGCAACTGTGCCTCTGTGATAGGAGAGTCAAAGGTCTTTATTGGGCTGACCAGGTAAGCGTGATTTTCTTGCTTCTGTGCTCCCTGAGGGATGCAAGGGAGAGGCCTGATTAGGAATTGCATAATCCAATGCCAAATTTATTGTCTGATTCTGCAAGCGTGTCTGTTAGAATGCAAACAATTCACCTGCGGGCAGTGGACTGTTAGAAGTCTGCGTACTAGACTGTCAGAAAGCATTACAAAAAAATCTTTGGGGAAATGTTCTGTTAATCTCTCACTGCTGACGTCAATTTTTCCAGGGGCATTGTTCTTAAGAGGCCTTCCATCAATTTGGGAAGAATGTCAAAGTCAAGCTTTGCAGATCTTGTGACATGAGGAAGAAAAAGCCTTTAGTTTCACTTAACTGATGGAGCCTTAATGACTTATAATGGCTTTTAAGAGCAAGGTCTTTCCATTGCCAAACCTTCCTTCTAAAAATATAAAGCAAGTCGCTGTTTCCTGAGAAGTGCACTGGATGCCTTAAAAACATGTGTTTGGGGAGCAACGACCATTAATAATGGAGCTTCACGCGCAGGGTCATGAGTCTCTCTCCCACCCCACCCCCCGCAAAATGGTGATACCCACCACGTCAATTCAAATGTGTCAGTGTACAGATTTAACTCATTCACTGCCCAACCGTTCATAGCGTTCCCCCCCCCAAAAAAAGCAACCACTGGGTATTTCAGATGGCACAATTCTAGCCGCAAACTCTCTCACCTGTCTGTTGCCTGAACGGAGCCCAGAGGTCGTGTGTACCTCTAGCTGACACGGCTTCATGTGCCATGATGATTATAGATGTCAGGAATTTAATTTAGGTGAGAGAAAGAAGAAAGTCTACCACGTATAAAGCAACTTTCACATCTTCAGGAACACCCCCCCAAAAAAACCACTTTACAGTCAACGCAGTCAAGTCACTGTTATAATGCAGGAATGGCAGCAGCCAATTTGTGCACAGCAAGCTACCACAAATAGCAATGTAATAATGCGCTCTGGGGATTTGGCGGAGGAATAAATGTTCGCCTGGACACCAGGAGGAACTCTCCTGCCCTTCTTCGAAATGGTAACATCTATTCCATTCCCCGGGAGGGCAGACGGGGCTTCAGTCCAACACCTCACCCAAAAGACAAAGAAGTGTGAGAGCTTCCTGGAGAGGGATGACATTAAGGATTATGGTGAGAAGGGTGGTTTAGTGGGATAGAGATCAATCTAAAGAGATGGTCCTTTTACCATTTCTAAAACTTATTACGGTAAGATTTCTGTTAGCCTGACGCGCTCTTTATTTTAGCAGGTCTGCAATGTTACTGCGAGGATGAGAAAACAGCAGGAGCACTAGCAGCTGAGTTCAGTGTTAGACAGATCCATGAATCAACTTGCCTTTGTTCTCCAGCAAGTCAGCACCATGGGAAGTGCAAGAGGGCCTACCACTCTCTGAATTACCTAAATCTTAACAACAACTGGCACCAGCAGCAGCTTCAACAATCGATTCCTAAGTTGCCACAGCTTTGTCAGGTATTGACAATCATGTGGGTCCACAATTTGCTCATGTAATGCAGGTCTGCACAGATTTGATTAATTTGGAATTCTAACTGTGAAAACAGGCTGTACGTATGTGGAAATAAATTAGGGAAAATTGCTCAGCTTAGAAGAGTCAGACTTGCAGAACGATTCAAGGTAGATTAATGAAGACAGTCCAGGAATGATTGGGATATTAGCAGGCAAACTCCTATTTTAGCAGAGGAATCAACCAGTTTAAAATAAATCGATAAAGCCTGGCTTAAAATACTAGTGACATCTAGACACATATGTCTTACCCAGCTTGTAATTTTCATTGAGATAAATTTCAGTCGTTCTCTCAATAATTCTGCAAATATTAAAGATTTATATACCAAGACCACTGAAGTATTTTCTTTCACAATCCCAGGCAAATGAATTCACTTTGCACTCAGCTCATACTGCACTTTGGTTACATGCACATTATATTTTGTCCTCACCATTTCCTCTGGAGCCTCTTGTAATGGGGGCTCTTTGACAAGACTGAGTAATGCCTGCATGTTGTTGTATTTGTAAAACACTTCTTAGTAATCTCTGACCATTTAAAGGCACGTTTATAGCGATCCTCGCTTTGAAAGGATATTATTAAACTAGAGAGAGTGCAGAAAAGATTTACTAGGATGCTACCAGGACTTGATGTTATAAGGAGAGGCTGGATAGACTGGGACATTTCTCCCTGGATCGTAGGAGGCTAAGGGGTGATCTGTAGAGGTCTATAAAATAATGAGGAAGATAGTCCACAGCTTTTCCCAAAGGTAGGGGGTGTCTAAACCTAGAGAGCATAGGTTTAAGGTGAGAGGGGAGAGATACATCAGGGTCCAGAGGGGCAATTGTTTCACACAGAGGGTGGAGAGTGTCTGGAACGAGCTGCCAGAGGCAGAAGTAGAGGCGGGTACAATTTTGTCTTTGAAAAAGCATTTAGACAGTTAGATGGGTAGGATAGGTATAGATGGATATGGGTCAAATGTGGGCAATTGGGACTAGCTTAGTGGTTAAAAACTGGATGGCATGGACAAGTTGGGCCGAAGGGCCTGTTTTCATGCTGTAAACGTCTATGACTGAGACGATCTGGACAGTGCTGTAACATTTACAATTTTCCCTGTAAAAATAAGCCTGAGTATTCAGGAGACTCTGCTGTAGTTTGGATCATGGCTTCAGAGGCTCACAAGTCCTTTCCCTCCTCCCAGTTCATTGGCTTCAATAGTAGCGATCAACAATAATCACTCTGCTTAAATTTACCTTGAATTATTTTTCTTGGCCATCCACTGCCGGACTGGACTCCTTGGTTTGCAATTCACTGCTATGCAATATAACAGAATAGAACTGAACAAAGTTTGATGAGAGCAGATGCTCATTCGCCTTGGGCACTAAACTCAATGTTCATAGAATTCCTACAGTGCAGAAGAAGGTCATTCGGCCCATCGAGTCTGCACCAACCTTCTGAAAGAGCTCATGCCCACTCTATCCCCATAACTCCAACTAACCTTTTGGACACTAAGGGACAATTTAGCGTGGCCAATCCACCTAACCTGCATATCTTTGGACTGTGGGAGGAAATCGGACCACCTGGAGGAACCCCACGCAGACACGGGGAGAACGTGCAAACTCCACACAGACAGTCACCTGAGGTTGGAATTGAACTCGGGCTCATGCTGCTGTGAGGCAGCAGTGTTAATCATTGTGCCACCTTGATGATCAGGCCATGCCCCTTCCCTAACTTAGTCGATGAACCCATTCCCACTCTCCTTACACACTACAGCCCCTGGGAATTTCGTGGCTGCAAACAAAGCTGGCATCACCAACCTCCCCCTATCACTAATACCACTCAGCTTCCTAGAATAAATTTGGACAATGGTACAGGATGAGTTAATCTAACAGCAGTGCTCTCCATTTCGCAAAAGATACCTCACTGGAGTTAAAATGTATAGGAGCATTAAATACGATTTTACTGGGACATGTCAGACAGGCACTTGCTACCATGAAACGGTGCACTGAGCTAGGAGAGAAAATAATTCGAAATTCCCAAAGAGTCTTTGGGTTAAGTTAGGAAATAAAAAAATAATGAACACTTCCCAGCATTGCAGTATTCACACAGAGACTTCCCAAATTCCACCTACAGCATAACAGGATAGAGCATCCTGGGGGGTTATCACCAACTAGAAAACTAGCTGAACTAGCCACATAAATGAATAAAAATGTCATCGGACTGACCTAATCCCTTCATGTCCAATTAATTACCAGCCCTGACCACTCTTACCTTTTTATTTCTGTTCTGAGCGCAGGTCAGGCACTCAATGCCATGACCTGTGCAAATGCCCCATTTCTCTCGACCCATTATAGTTGTGATTTTAGCTTCCTAGACCCGGGCAGTGGAAATCACTCCTCTTTCAAGTTTTTCCAATCACCTTGAACTAAATTTGACCTTATTTTGTCTGATCATGCCTCTGTGAAGCACATTGTGACATTTTCTTAGGTTAAAGGCCTTACGTAAAATGAAAGGTTGCATTGATCCTTATATCTAGTTAACATGAAACTACTGTCAATAGTCCAGGGCAAATTGAATTGACTAGAAACTTCACTGGACTAGCCATATATATATTATACATACATATAATGTTGGCCCAGACAGCGATGGCCACAACCTTTGAATGAATATTTTTAAAATTCTAGAGCGTGCCTTCAAGAGATTTGATTTTACACCAAGATCAGGTGCGGGATTCTCCGACCCCCCGCCGGGTCGGAGAATCGCCGGGGGCTGGTGTGAATCCCGCCCCCGCCAGTTGCCGAATTCTCCGGCACCGGATATTTGCCGGGGGCGGGAATCGCGCCGCGCCGGTTGGCGGCCCCCCCCCCCCCGGCGATTCTCCGGCCCGCGATGGGCCAAAGTCCCGCCGCTGTCAACCCATGGCAGCCGGCGTGGATTGAACCACCTTTGGGACGGTGGGACACGGCAGCGTGGGCGGGCTCCGGGGTCCTGGGGGAGGCGCGGGGCGATCTGGCCCCGGGGGGTGCTCCCACGGTGGCCTGGCCCGCGATTGGGGCCCACCGGCAGGGCACCAAAGGCCTTTCCCGCCAGCTGGCGGGGCGGAAATCAGTCCGGCTCGGGCCTAGCCCCTCAAGGTGAGGGCTCGGCCGCTCAAGATGCGGAGACTTCCGCTCCTTTGGGGCGGCGCGATGCCGGACTGATTCGCGCCGATTTTGGCGCCGGTCGACGGACATCGCGCCGATATCGGAGAATCCAGCCCCGTAACACAAGAGTGAGGTCACATTTACAACACTGACAATAAGATGTCAAAAACTGCACTGCGGACATTGATAAACTGGACAAAGGACATCAATTTTAAGGTTTAATTATGAAGTGAGATTCAGACTTGAGCTCATTCTTCCTCGACAAAGGAAATCTGTGAGATGGAGATAGGTTTCATGTCTTTAAACTGCTAAAAGATGAAGACAAATGGACACAAGTAACTTATTTAACTTATAATGTGATTGCCAATAAATGGCAGGAGTTAAAAATTAACAACCTCAGTAGTAGCAAAGAATAGAATCCTTGGTTTATCCCCACAGAGCAAAACGTACATAAATAGACTCCCAGCAAAACCAACTAATGTTGTCTTCATTAATTTGTTAAAAGGAGCACTAGATAAATAAATTGCATGGGCATAGATAATCACATTACCTGAGGAATACAATGGCTTACGTGCTGATAGGCCATAGTTGAGTCACTGCTGATGTATTGAATATAAGGCTGACAAATTTTGTGGTGATTCAATTGGCCAGCAGGGGGCTGTTTATGGGGCCGCTAGACTGCCTGTTGTCAAGAGCCAATCGACGGTGCCTGTGCGTGTTAACGCGCTGTCCATTGGTATCTGAAAATGGCACAGACCCCCAATTTGCTTACTTCAGAGAGGAATCCGCTTGAAACAGGTGAGCTTCCCATTTCCAGCCTGGAATGGATAAGGTGGCAGATACAGCAAGTTTGGGAATGCTGCTGTAAGTCACGCCCAGCCCATGCTATCACTCTCTTTCCATCAGAAAACAAGGACAAAAATCTGCGCCAATAAAACGTCAATCCCGCGGCAGAGTGTCCAAGCCGTCGTAAACGCCGTCACGTTTTACGATGGCGTGAACGGGCCACTCCCACCAATAATTCTGGCCCCTCCAGGGGGCCAGCACGGCGCTGGAGGGGTTCGCGCCGCTCCAGCTGCAGATCTCAGTGCCAACTGTGCGCCGCGGGATCCGCACATGTGCAGCTGTGCCGGTGCCAACGTGGGCATGCGCAGTGGCCTCCTTCAACGCGCCAGCCCCGACGCAACATGGCGCAGGACTACAGGGGCTGGCACATAGGAAAGGAGGCCCCCAGCCACAGAGGCCGGCCCGCTGATCGGTGGGCCCTGATCGCGGGCCAGGCCACATCGGACGCCCCCCTAGGGTCGGACCCCCCCCCCCCCCCCCCCCCCAAAGGCTGCCACCCGACCCTTACACGCCGAGGTCCCGCCGGCCCAGAGCAGGTTAGAACGGCGTCGGCGGGACTTGGCTCTTTTCTTACAGCCGCTCGGCCCATCTGGGCCGGAGAATCGGTGGGCCGGCCTCATAGAGCGGCCCGCGACCGGCGCCGCGCCAACCACGCCGGCGCCAATAGCGCCGATTCTCCGGTCTGCGGAGAATCCCGTGTCGGTGGCGTGGCGCCCCCCCCCCCCACCTTTAATACATTTTCCCTTATATTTTGATACCTGAGACGGATTTTGCCACAGAGGCGGGAATGATGGAAATTTCATGCCATTGGAGGGTTTGTTGGTCTGTTGTCCCGAGCCCATTTTCAGGGAGGTAGCCTCTGGAGAGGAAGGGGTTGTGTCAGTTACTTGCCCGGAAGCAGCGGGTAGGCATTGAAGCTCATGAAAGTGTCATTTGGGGCCATCTTCACATGCCACCTGGATTTTCCAAATGGCAGATACAACTGCCTTTCACCATGGCTACAGCCGGTGTCTGAAGGCCTCCCAGCTTTGGGCCCTGGGGCCCAGAAGTGCATCCTGCAAAGCAGACCAGCCTGGAACCAACAGGCTCTGAGGGCCACAGCTACGGCCACAGGCAATCTGGTGGAGGAATAGCTCCCTCCACCATGAGGGGCTGACAGTGTGGCAATAGGTTATTTAATGATTGTTGAATTCTTCAGAGGGAGCCTCCTCCACATTGAGGCGCCCTTGTGGTCCTTCACCTGCCTTAGCAGTGCCCACCTGTCCTGGTGGGGCTGCCGAGGCTTCTGATTGGACCAACATCATTGACAGCCTGTTTGCCCTCCTTAATTGGATGGCGAGCTTGGCGGGGGCCAATTAGGAGGCTGCCTCTGGGAAGGTCACTGAGCAGGTCTTGTCGCCAACAAGAGTGGGCTCAGGACCCCAGGACCCCGATTTGGTTCCAATGTCAGGGATCCAAATCCTGTTGGAAAATCCAGTTCTTGGTTACAGTTTTATTTATTTGTTCATATTCCTTTTCACATTCATCCTCCTACGCACCGCTTACAATATTTGTTTCTGTTTTCTCTTGCATTCTTTTCATTTATCCCTGTCTTTGACATTTGTCATGAATTTTTGTCTTGTGTACACTTCTGATTTCATCGACCATTTCTCTAACTAAGCCCCTCTAACATAAGGCACAGACATGAACGTCGAACAGGTGACCGGCAACACACACAGATTGCTGGAATATATTTTCCTGTATTTGTGAATAAATATGAGAAGGAAATCCGTGCGAGCACCAGTTTCCCCGATGTTTTTGCTGACACCAGCAGACAGAGAAAATTATCATTCCATAGATTTTCTCCAAATGTCACAGTCTGACATTTACTGAGCATCGAGGGTTTGCAGAACGTTTACGTCTTTATGTCACTTGAGGTTACTTTGAAGTGACGGGAAGCCAGGGAGAGATGAGAGCGTTGGCTACCAGCCACTCCATCTGGCTCAGGGTTTTGAGTCAAAGGGGGTCAATATTATTGCAAGATTCAGATGGAGGGGTGTGCGGTCACATTTCATCAAACTGCGCAGGCAGGGAGTGGAAGTTAGAAGCATTCCTTAGGAGGTCGGATGGTACTTTGGGTGAGAAGATCAATTATCCTTTAACTCTGATACCGACATTATCATTTTCCCAAATCCCACATTACTTCACCCCCACCTCCAAGCCACATCACGCACAATATCGATCCCACTCTGAAAGGGCAGCAATCGCAAACTCCCTGAAGTGGCCAGATTCTGAGTAATTACCATCATGTGGTCATATCGCATCAGCGCAGAATTATATTTAATGTACAGATCACTATAAATGGCTTCCTCTCGCCAATATTTCCACAAGTAATCACTCTAAAAATGTTTTTAGAGTGCCCAATTCATTTTTTTTCCAATTAAGGGGCAAATTAGTGTGGCCAATCCACCTAGCTTGTACATCTTTGGGTTGTGGGGGCGAAACCCACACAAACACGGGGAGAATGTGCAAACTCCACACAGACAGTGACCCAGAGCCGGGATCGAACCTGGGACCTCGGCACCGTGATGCAGCAGTGCTAACCCTCTGCGCCACCGTGCTGCCCTGTATGTGAATGATTTTTACTCCGGGAATCAACCCCTTTCCTCCCATCCAACCCTGCTCAAATTTCACCTTTCTGAACTCCTGTGCTGTTTTATTTTATTTTGTTTATTTTTTAAATTTAAAGTGCCCAATTCTTTTTTTTCCAATTAAGGGGCGATATAGCGTGGCCAATCCACCTACCCTACGCATCTTTATGGGGGGTGAGACCCACACGCACACACGGGAGGAAATGTGCAAACTCCACACGGACAGTGGCCCGGGGCCAGGATCGAACCCGGGTCCTCGGCGCTGTGAGGCAGCAGTGCTAACCACTGTCGTGCTGTTTTAATACTGAGACCATTTCTCACTTGTGTCTTTGGCTTCTGTAGTTACGGCTATTTCTGGTCTATCTTTGCCCCACTGACTGCCATTTCCCATTTACATTTTTGGGGGGGTTCCTGTATTATTACAAAATAGTTACAGCAGCTAATCAGACCATTCAGTACATCTGATCCATAGCAGCTTGTCTGATCCACACAAGCCCCCTTCTATCTCACTCCATCCAAGTCCATCAACATATCCTCCATTCCTTTCAGTCTTTTGTGCTTGTCTAGCTTCATCTTAACTGTAGTCGTGTGTTCCACATTCTCACCACCCTCCGGCTAAAGAAATTTCTCCGGATTTCCTATTAGATTTACTAATTATTATCTGACAGCTGTAGCCCCTATTTCCAATCTCGTTCTTCAGGATATACATAGGAAACATATTTCCACTATCAAACCATTTTAAAACCTGGGACACCTCTACGAGGTCACATCTCAGTCTTCTCTTTTCCTGAGAAAATCCCCAATGTATTCCATACATCCTCTTCATTTCCCTGTCCTATCTCCCTTTAGGTTTCCGAAAGCTTGTTTCCATACTTACTTTGGATTGGACTTTGTTAATTAAGTTCAGATCATGGATGTTTAGACCTCAGTCCCCACTATAGTACTGCGGCAGGATTCTCCGACCCCCCGCCGGGTCGGAGAATCACCGGGGAGCGACGTGAATCCCGCCCCCGCCGGCTGCCGAATTCTCCGGCGCCGGGGATTTGGTGGAGGCAGGAATCGCGCCGGTCGGCGGCCACTGGCAGCGCCCCCCCCCCGGCGTTTCTCCGGCCCGCGATGGGCCGAGTGGCTGCCCGTATTCGGCCAGTCCCGCCGGCATAAATTACAACACGTACATACCGGTGGGACCTGGCTCTGGGGGTGGCCTCCGGGGTCCTCGGGAGGGCGCGGGGGGATCTGGCCCTGAGGGTGCCCCCACGGTGGCCTGGCCCGCGATCGGGGCCCACCGATCTACGGGCGGGCCTGTGCCGTGGGGGCACTCTATTCCTCCGCGTCGGCCGGTGTAACAGTCCACGATGGCCGACACGGAGATGAACCCCCCTGCGCATGCGCTGGGATGACGCCAGCACATGCTGGCGCTCCCGCACATGCGTCAACTGGCGGAGGCCCTTCGCCGGCGGTTGGCATGGTGCCAAGCCCCTTCCGCGCCGGCCGGCGCAGCGCAAACCACTCCGGCGCTGGCCTAGCCCCTGAAGGTGCGGAGGATTCCGCACCTTCGGGATGGCCCGACGCCAGAGTGGTTCACGCTGGAGTTGCCCGCCCCGCCGGTGTTCGCAGAATCCCGCCCCTGATCTTGCACACCCAGTGGAATCTGCTTAAATAGATTCAGTTTGCTTGGGATGGAAGTTTCACTGAGTACTGCCCCACCCTCCTTTGGTTATTTTTTAAGCGGTCCTCATATTCTCTTCAAGTTGGTCCCTTTAAATTGTGCAGCCACTTACTGATTGGAGCACTAGTTTATCCTAAATCGCGTCTTGATTCGTCATGTTGTGCTCACTGTTACCTGAGGATCCCACTATTTCCATTCACAGTGGGCTATTTGGGTCACTTGTCATGATCGGGCCAAGATTAATGCCACATTTTGAGGCATCCCTAATACACTGTCAGAAAACAGTCATGAATTCCACATATGAACTTTTATTCTTTATCAGCTGTGAACTGCTAGCATTATGAATTTGACCATAAGCCACACTGGAAGGAACCTCCTGGTCCAGATATTCGCACCTGAGGCAGGTTGCTTGAGACAGGACTGAGTGCCCAGATGGCTGGTTAGAAGGCTTGCCTTGGTTCTCTGGGACTCGGCCAGGATGAGGCCGAGATGCGATTCTCCAGTCCCAGCAATGGCAGGGATCATTGTGGGTGGGACAAGAAAATTTGGAGAGCCCCATCCCACCCATGACAACGCTGACCGCTGGCTGGACTGGAAAATCCTGCCCTTTATCTCAGTTGTAATAAAAAACAGTAAGGCCCCTCAGCCCTCACCCATCCTCATCACCCCCATCCAACCCACATAGCCGTTCATAAGCTCCATGCCAACTCAATGCCAACACCTGCCCCCCAGCCACTCCGCATGGCCCCATACCCTCCCCAACTCATGCCCCCCAGCCACTCTCCAGCAGGATCTCATACTTTCAATATTAACTCAATGCCAACTCTACACCTTCCATGCCCATTAACCAGAATTCACTCTAAATAACCAACGAGCCACATAATAACAATGGCAAATGGAGAATGGCTGAGAAAATAAAATGCCCATTCAGAATTTTTAAAAATGCAATTCCTCAATTCCTGCAATCCTAGAATGTGTCAGTCAGACAGACCATTAAAGTATCAATGGCAGAGAGGCAGCATGGTGGCTTGTGGTTAGCACTGCTGCCTCACGGCGCTGAGGTCCCATGTTCAATCCCAGCCCTAGGTCACTGTCCATGTGGAGTTTGCACATTCTCCCGTTGTTTGCGTGGGTTTCACCCCCACAACCCAAAGATGTGCAGTGTAGGTGGATTGGCCACACTAAATTGCCCCTTAATTGGAAAAAATGAATTGGGTACTCTAAATTTTTTTTTTTTAAAGTATCAATGGCAGAGGTTACAAACAATTCTGAACTCTTAACCTTGCCCAGTTAAACATTGAGACATTGACAAAAGAGATCTCAAAACAATGACAACTTATTACAGCCACTTAAAGATGTGAATCAAGCCAAGTCACAAATCTCTTCACTTATCAATCCCTGCTAAACTCATGCTTTTATTGTTCTGGGTTCTCAGCCAAGCATGCACAACAAGGACAGCGGGAATCCTAGCCAAGGTTTAGAGACAGATTGTTCATACTCTATATGAAAACAGTAGCAAGAAGCAATTTTTGGTATCCAATAGTAAATAGAGATATTGAAATGTTGGTGAAAAGTGGTGAAATATGTCTCAGAACAACGGTCATACCAAGAAAACAGTGGGACCGAGAATACGTTGACTTCTTTGAGATGGAAGGGAAAGAGTACGTTATTTTGGTGGATAGCTCAAGTAAGTGGATATGTTGGGTGAAATTATCTGGCTTTTCACGCTGGCGGGATCTTCCGCTGAGGCCGATGACACACCCTCCCGATATGGGTTTCCTGGTGGCATGAGGTGGATTCAATGGGAAAACCCATTGGCAGCGGCGGGACCAGAAGATCCCTCTACCAGCCAACAGTGGGCTGCCTCCAACCGCTGAGAAACATGGCGCAGGGGGGGCCAGAGAATCTCGCCCGTTGTGTCAAGTACCAAACTATTGAGGTTTTGAGAAGTTGGTTTTCGATTTACGGGTCGGCAGAAGTGTTGATGTTGGATAATGGTCCACAGTTTACATCAGAAGAGTTTAAAATAAATCTGACTAGGAATAGGGTGAAACACGCTCTAATATCTCTACATCACCCAGCAACAAATGGGGCTGCTGAAAGAAGAGTCCAGATTGTGAAGAGGTCTTTGCAGAAATGTTTGCTAGATGTCAATCTAGGCAGTTATTTCCATGCTTCTCTTTGATGCAAGCTGGACAATCTTCTGTTCTCTTCAGAAAAAAAACAGTCTTCAACACGTTGCCCACATTACGAGTTAGTTTTTAAGCATACTCCTAGGATAAGATTTAGTTTGCTTAAGCCTGACATCAGTAATAAAGTGAGAGAAAAGCAAGACAAAATTAAGATGAGTCATGACATATGAGGCATGAGATTTATAGAGAATTGTGCTGGTCAGAAGGTCATGGTGAAACATCACTGAGGTGGTAAGGAGAAGTACATGATTGGAGTTGTTGTAAAGAGACTAATATGCACATATCCAGTGAAGATTGGAGAGCGACTCCATCAGTATCATGTAGATCATTTGCTTTAAAGGGTAAATCTGACTAAGGGAGAGCATGAGAAACCTCCTCTAGTCCAAATCCTCCTACAGCCCAAAGGGAAAGTTAGAAAGAAAGCAAAAGTAAAAAAAGAAACTGAAAGTTTGCCACTATTATAGAATCCACCGGTAGAACAAAGTGAATCAGAGTCGGCACGGTGGCACAGTGGTTAGCACTGCTGCCTCACGGCAAAGAGGACCCGGGTTCGATCCCGGCCCCGGGTTAGCGTGTGTGGAGTTTGCACATTCTCCCTGTGTCTGCGTGGGTTTCACCCCCACAACCCAAAGATGTGCAGTGTAGGTGGATTGGTCACACTAAAATTGCCCTATAATTGGATAAAAAATAATTGAGTACTCTTAATTTATTTAAAAAAACCAAAGTGAATCAGGGTCTTTGATTGAGACAAATCAATCACTGTCACAGTGCCAACCATTCAGTGGGGTTGATAGTCAAAGTTGAAGTTCCGATTTGAAAGAGTCAGAGATGTTGAGTCAAGTTAATGGAAATGGAAGGAAATTCCAACACAGACCAATAAGCCAGATGGTTAATTGAAAGTATGTGGGAGGATGAAGAAATAAGTTGTTATTTTCATGAATTCTTGCCAAATAGTCATACTTTTGTGAAATCCATACTGGTGTTAACAAAAAATATTTTTAACATGTAAATTACTCTGATTATGTAATTATGTCAGTCATATATGTTTTAGTTATGATTATAGTAACACAGTAACACAAATATGCAATCCAAGCTGTCAAACTTTCCGGTATTGTTGATGTTGACGTATTCTGAACTTACGTACTTGTAACATTTTCCATTTTAATGTCTGACTTTTTTGTTTTAAGTGGGAAGGGTGTGCAGTAAGATCTGAATATTTTGTTATTTGCCCTGTCTGCCACCCTCACAACAGGTCCCATGTAATTGACTTCGAAAACTGTCCATAACAAGCTGATTCCTCAATTAAAGTGATCAGAATGGTTTAACACTTTCCCAGAATATGCAGCATGATTTAATTCTTGGTGGTTTAGTGAGCAAAGGTGCAATACTGAACCAGTTGTCATGTGCAAATCTAGTTGATGGGTGTCAGAGGGCTATTCATTTGGGTCAGTTTGGGAATATTGCAGATCAGGTGGCCCAGTTCCCAATAGGCATCCCTGATTCCAGTGAGGTGCACTGGTATGACTTCCGTCCTCTGGCCAGGGATGTTGGGGCCCCCTATCTCCAAACCTGATTTGAGATTAGCTAAAACGATGCACACTGGCACCGTCCCAGTCTGGTTAGCCTCGCGACATAAACAGGAGGGGCAAGTGGCCACTACACCCCAATTTCTCTTTTATGTAAAGAAATTACTTGTCTATTTGAGATTTTTGAACCAGCAACATTAAAGAGCTGGGCAGATGGAGAGAAATAGCCATGGAGCTAAGTAGGTATTCAGCTAACATCCTAATTGTCATATCAAACCAGCTGTTATAATGTGTTTAATGCGGGAAGCCTGCAAGAGTCTGGCTAGTAATCAGTATAATATTTTGAACCGCTCTTGCAGAAAATTTGATGCTGCCTAGGCAAGAACATGTTGATTTGAACTTTGAAAAAACAATGAGTGACAGCAGGCTCTTGCCTGAAGAGAACTTTGACTGATCTAGCCTGTGGTTACCGATTTGCTAACCACTCTTATGACGGATCAATCATCTTCGGGCCTCCACAAAAAACTGGAGCTCAGAAGGTGACTCTCACTTTTCCAGCTGCAACTACGCTCCAGGTCATTTGCTCTTTCCTGACTCACTCGCTAAGTTGGCTCACGGTGAAGAAAAACACATTTATCCCCCCCACCCCCAACCCCTTGAGGAAAAAGAAATCAACTTTGTTCATTGTGCCACTGGGCTGAATTTTGCCATGGAGACAGATGCAGCCCTACCGGCAATTTTAAGCAAGGGGATGATTTTTCTGTGCGATTCTTTCTGGAGGCGGTTTCTCGGGAATGACTGTCTCCTGACCAGCAGTGGTGGGCAGACAATGAGGGCGTTTAAGGTGACAACTGAGAGGTATTTTTCAGAGGTGCAGGAGGCCCAAGGCCTCAGTTGAAGTGTCAGTCATTCAACGGGGTAAATCAGCAAAGCAAAGCTTGTACAATGTCCCGGGCTTGCCATGGTTGAAGCAAATGTTGTTGGACTGTGAGTGCTGACAGTATTGGAAGATATTGCATGGGATTCAGTTTGGGCCACGGTAAGGTATCAGGGAAAATTGGACAGCTGAGGTGATTGTAAATGAGAAGCTCTCTGGAAATGGGGCCCACCCTGTCTCACTCCAGCTTCGCAAGTACACCCATCACCTCACCAGCGAGTCACCTCCTGCGAAGTTCAGCTGGATGTCGCGCAATGACCTAAAGCAGAGCCGGGACCAGGGAACGGTCCTGACATCAAATTCCTGTTGCTTGCAGGAGCATTCAGTCCAGTGAGTGGGCATGATTGCTTAAAATTGCCGGTAGGGCTGCCTCTGAACCTGCATCTGTCTCCATGGCAAAATTCAGCCCAGTAGCACAATGAACAAAGTTTATTTATTTTTCCTCAAGGGGTTGGGCTATGTATTTGTTGCAGTTTTACAGGCAAAGTACAAAAGCCCAATGTCTCATCCCAACTGTTGTAATCTGCCTTTAAGGGGTAGCAACATGACATCACTAGAGGGAAAGTGTGTCATGTGATCCATCCAGTCTTAGTTTCACTTTTGCTTTTCTATTTCTAATGTCTTCGAGCTTTCTATCTATGTATAAATGTTTCCATGTACCTAGTCCAAATAAATGAACCCATAGGGTGTCTACACAACCCCTTATCATAAAATCATAGAATCTCTACAGTGCAGAAGGAAGTCATTCGGCCCATTGAGTTTGCGCCAACCCTCCAAAAGAGCACCCCACTTAGGCCCAATTCCTCAGCCTAGCCCCGTAATCTCACTTAACCGTTGGACACTAAGGGTCAATTTAGCATGGCCAATCCATCTAACCTGCACATCTTTGGACTGTGAAGGAGACTGGAGCACCCGGAGGAAACCATAACATGGGGAGAACGTGCAAACTCCGCATAGTCATCCAAGGTCAGAATTGAACCCGGGTCCCTGGTGCTTTGAGGCAACAGTACTAACCACTGTGCATAGCAAATGGCACCAACATCACACTAATAATAATAAAAATCTTTATCATAGATTATCATAGAATTTACAGCGCAGAAGGAGGCCTTTTGGCCCATCGAGTCCGCACCGGCTCCTGGAAAGAGCACCCCACCCAAGGTCAACACCTCCACCCTATCCCCATAACCCAATAACCCCACCCAACGCTAAGGGCAATTTTGGACACAAAGGGCAATTTATCATGGCCAATCCACCTAACCTGCACATCTTTGGAAAGTAGGCTTACATTAACACTGCAATGAAGTTACTGTGAAAAGCCCCTAGTCGCCACATTCCGGTGCCTGCTCGGGTACATGGAAGGAGAATTCAGAATGTCCAAATTACCTAAAAGCACGTCTTTTGGGACTTGTGGGAGGAAACTGGAGCACCCGGAGGAGACCCACGCAGTCACGGGGAGAACGTGCAGACACCGCACAGTGACCCAAGCTGGGAATCGAACCTGCAACTCTGGTGCTGCGAAGCAACAGTGCCAACCACCATTTGACCACTTTTGTGCTTGAGTGCCAATTTGTGATGATTTCATAAGGCTTCTCTTTTGTGTGATTCTTAGATTGTTCCAGGAAATGCGAAGCCATCTCAAGAAGAGATGTACTTGGTATTTTTATGAGAAAAGAAGCTCTTTCACCTGCAGGGGTATCGTGATGGGCATTGTTTGATTAAGGACTGAGTGCACATATCGTGTCAGATTAACTCTTTGATGGCTTAATTGGCAGTTGTTTTAATACATTGACATTTTCCAATGGCATTAGAATTGAATTGTTCGACACAAAATGTACCACTCACAATTTTGAATTAATTCGTCAGAAATAAATCAAGCAGCACAAATTAAAATGCCTGGTTTTGCAATGTCAGATGTGAGAAATGGTGCTGCAAAAGCAGAGTTAAGATCATTATCATCGTACCAATTGGTTCAGCTGGTAACAGGTCTGTTGCTAGGCAAAAATCTACCATTTATATGCAAATTGTTGAGTAAGCCTTATTTTCCTCACAAAGGAAATGGTAAATCCAATATTCTTTCTGTCACTTTTCCCCATTTATTTATTAAAATCCAAACTTATTTTTCCTCTCAATTTTCTCCCCTTCTCCCATGGTGACTGATGCGGTTTGTTTTTGTATTTGAAACATTTTCAGCCCCCATGTTTGGGCATTGTTTGATTAAGGACTGAGTGCACATATAAAGAGAGTCCGTCCCCCGGCTTGAGGCCTTCCCCGACCGGTGAACTGAAGTGC
This sequence comes from Scyliorhinus torazame, assembly GCF_047496885.1. NCBI lineage: Eukaryota > Metazoa > Chordata > Chondrichthyes > Carcharhiniformes > Scyliorhinidae > Scyliorhinus > Scyliorhinus torazame. The sequence goes on from NC_092722.1 coordinate 33,509,199, forward strand.
ATGGTCAGCCCAGGAACAATATTTTAATTTAATTGATAATTTTCCTTTGAATTTTTTTAAAATTGCGGTTCCCTGTGAAGGGGCTGACACTCTTGTTAATTGTTAATTAGTTTATTTTATTGTTTATTTAAAAGAGTATAAAACAAGTCTGCTGGGACAATGGGTTGGTAGTTGGGAGGCACAGATCTCCTCACCCATCTAACAGGGATATGGGGACAGCCCACCTGTCAGGAGACAGTATTGTAACGTAGAAAGGCTAATGGTTTTGCAAGAGCCAGGCACTGTCCAACATTCTTCTATACTGCAAAGGAACTGATACCACGCAAAGCTTCACACTGCTGTTTCAGCCAGGTCCTGTCTTATTAGAGCGGGAGGCAGAATGGAAATATTTCCATCCTGCCTCACCTTGGTAGCACATGCTGCAAAACGTGTCTGCGGAAAATACATGAGAAACAGTTAACTGGAACCTGACTAAAGAGCCTCATCGGGCAGTGTTCTTCCCTCATGAGGAGGTCGGGCAAGCGTTTTAAAAAAACTTAACGTGAAGCTGACAGGCTTCGAACTTCACCCGTCCTCATTTGTAAAACCTCCCTCGCGCTGACCCATTATAAAAGGCAAACAGAATCACAGCTGCTGTCCTCTCCTTCTCCCGCGAAACAGATTGATTCAGAGAGTTATCTGAGCCCACTGTCATTGTGCAGGAGGCAAGCAATACGCAAGCTAATGGTACCTCTGCTAACCAGTTGAATTATGAGCTCTGACCGCAGTGTGCACCATTGTTTGATGCGCATTCTCCTTTATGCAGCTGGGGGTGGGGGGAAATGCTGAAAATCGAATTGCCTCCCTAAAGCAATGCTGAGGATTACAACAAACCCAAAAGAAGCTGCTAAACCCACAGGTATTAAAACATCTTGCTGACAAATTGCATCAAAAGCAAAGGCCAGTCAAAGCTCCAGTCAGTTGAAATTAGCTCTATAATAAACAACTGAATCTGAATCATGTGCATCTCTTGCGGTGACTGGGTACAACCACACAAGGTGCTTGCGTGGCCTCACTGTTGCTCAAGTCAAGGGGGTGTTGTCTATAACAGTGCTTTGAGGTCAAGGGGGGGGGGGGGGGGAAACAGCTGCCAATTATCACCATCAACCTGTGTAAAAATGACTGAAGTAAATTCGGCACAGATTCCCAAGAAAATTATAATTTGTCGTCTCCACGTTTAATCTCAAATTGAAATGAAGGACTTTTTTCTTCCTCTGCACATAGTGAGCATCACGTAGTCATTCTCCAGTGTAACCCACATTACCCACCACCCACATTAATCTTGCTGGGTGGGACAGGGTGGAAAAACCCTAGCTCTCTCCAGTCTGCGCACCTTCCTCAGGGAAATCAGCAGCAGTACAAGCAGCAATTCTTTGTTCTGATACTGTGCTGGATATTAGTTTGAACCTATATCAGTTTGACAGTCCTTTTTGCTATAATTGGCTGGCATTAAATGACTTTATCTGCAGCCTAGCGTAGTTACGCCAACAACGCATTGTTCACTGGAATTTAGAACAATGAGAGGGGATCTCATTGAAATGTAAAGAATTTTGACAAGACTGGATGCAGGGATGCTGTTTTCTCCATATGGGGAATCTAGAACAAGGGGTCGCAGTCTCGGGATACAGGGTAGGCCATTTAGGACTGAGATGAGGAGAAACCGCTTCACTCAGAGGGTGGCCGACGAAAGCCGGGAGACTGCGCTCCCGGGGTCTACCCGGCTCGTCGTGCCTCGCAAGATCCAACCCAATCTCGCGAGATGTTGCGATGTAAATGTCGCCCACAATGGGATCGATTTGGGGGCCTCGGAGATCAGGACGCTATTTATAAATGGCATCTTGATCTCTCTCTACACTGTACAAAATGGGGCAGTGTGCGGCCTATGCCACCCGTTCCCCGTTCAGGCCCCTTATTCAATGTGGGTCGCGTTGAATAGCCACGTGTTTCTTGGCACTGCGAGCACCGGGAAACACGTAGCTGAACACACCCACTAGGGGACTTTGTTCCCTTTTGGGAAAATCGCGCCCTAAAAGTATCAAAGGGTATGGGGAGAGAGCGGGAGTATGGTATTGAGCTAGAGGATTAACCATGATCATATTGAAAGATAGATCAGGCTCGAAGGGCCGAATGGCCTATGCCTGCTGCTATTTTCTATGATGCACAGCATTCCATTTTGTGCTTTTCCCATCCCACCAGGATTCATAACTTCTGTCACGAAACGCTCCCGTTTGCAGTTGGCAAACAAATATCCGTGTGCAAAAGTGATGTGAAAACGTTGCTGGGATTTGACTGGGATGAGAAATCTCTGTTGAATGTATAACCCCTCCTCACTATTTATTACCTACTGCAACAGAATCGCTGTTGCATTCTACAATACCCATGTCTCCCTGTTCACAGGCTCACTTGTGACCACCCATTCTCTCACACAGGAGCTGGCTCACAATCCCCCAGCTCATGGGGTCCCGAATGGTCTTTTGCCCCCCCAGGCGCCGAATGCAGAAGGTGGAAAAGATTCAGAGAAGGAGATGGTGAGCAGGCTGACGTCAAGGTCCCTGTTGGAACTGATGTAAAAAAGGACTTTTGAAGTCTTAGGTGGGGTAAAAGCAGGGTTTCGAGGGATGGTCGGCACCAATTTGTGACGGTCAGCTGGTGCTTGATTAATTTCACTGATTTTATTGAGGCAAATACAGTGCGATAAAGAGAATGCCTTGGATATTGCATAAATGGACGTTGAGGAGTTTTAGAAGGTGTTACAGATAAATTGTCACAAAATGACTGTGTTTGGCATTAAAAGAAGTGTCATGCTATAGATAGCGGAATGCCTAGGGGACCGAAGGCTAAAGTAGAGGGTGGTGGATGTTTTACAATTATAAAAATGATTTCCGAAAACGTGCAAGAGGCGTAATGTAAAGTTTGCATTCAAATGAATTCTGATCAGGTGGCTCGTGTGGAGAAAACACTGGCGAGGGTTTGTTCGGTGAGGCAGCGTGATTTTCTGCTAAATGTTCTCGGTGCAACTTGTCCTCGCCAATAAATACTTTCAGCCCTGGTACGTTTCTGGTGAATCTACCTTGTAGCCCCTTCCAAGGATAATATATGTTTCCTGAGGTGAGCTATCCAGAATTGGACACAAAATCCCAGGTGGGGTCAGGCTAAGATTCGGTACAACAGAATATCATTTTCCCACCTTTGGAATACAAAGGAGCTGCCTCCAGCATCTGCCACTGAAAATAAGTTTTTAAATATTCCATCCAGGGAAGGGCAGACTCCACCCTGAGGCTGAAGGTCATGATTCGTTGTTAACTGTGGCAGAACCAGCCAGGGATTTGCACCGGTCTTGAAGGTATTCATTTAGGGCAGCACGGTAGCATTGTGGACAGCACAAATGCTTCACATTTGTCCCAGGTTCGATTCCGGCTTGGGTCACTGTCTGTGCGGAGTCTGCACATCCTCCCCGTGTGTGCGTGGGTTTCATCCGGGTGCTCCGGTTTCCTCCCACAGTCCAAAGATTAGGTGGATTGGCCAAGATAAATTGTATTTAGTGCCCAAAATTGCCCTTAGTGTTGGGTGGGGTTACTGGGTTATGGGGATAGGGTGGAGGTGTGGACCTTGGGTAGGGTGCTCTTTCCAAGAGCCGGTGCAGACTCGATGGTCCGAATGGCCTCCTTCTGCACTGTAAATTCTATGATAATTTCTATGTGGTATTCCCACCTGGTGCTTATTCCCACCTGGTGCTCATTCCCAGCTGGTGCTCGTTTTCAGGTGGTAGTCCCATCTGGTGCTCATTTTCTGCTGGTGCTCGTTCCTAGGCGGTATTCCCACCTGGTGCTCATTCCCAGCTGATGCTCGTTCCTAAGTGGTATTCCCATCTGGTGCTCATTCCCGCTGGTGCTCGTTCCTAGGCGGTATTCCCACCTGGTGCTCATTCCCAGCTGGAGCTCATTCCTAGGCAGTATTCCCACCTGGTGCTCATTCCCAACTGGTACTCGTTCCTAGGCGGTAATCCCACCTGGTGCTCATTCCCAGCTGGTACTCGTTCCTAGGCGGTATTCCCATCTGGTGCTCAGTCCCAGCTGGTGCTCGTTACAAGGCGGTCTTCCCACCTGGTGCTCATTCCCAGCTGGTGCTCATTCCTAGGCGGTATTCCCACCTGGTGCTCATTCCCAGCTGGTGCTCGTTTTCAGGTGGTATGCCCATCTGGTGCTCATTCCCAGCTGGTGCTCGTTCCTAGGCGGTACTCCCACCTGGTGCTCATTCCCAGCTGATGCTCGTTCCTAGGTGGTATTCCCATCTGGTGCTCATTCCCAGCTGGTGCTCGTTCTCAGGTGGTATTCCTATCTGGTGTTCATTCCCAGCTGGTGCTTGTTCCTAGGCGGTATTCCCACCTGGTGCTCATTCCCAGCTGGTGCTCGTTCTCAAGTGGTATTCCCAGGTGGTATTCCCACATTCCCAGCTGGTGCTCGTTTTCAGGTGGTATTCCCATCTGGTGCTCATTCCCATCTGGTGCTCGTTCCTAGGTGGTATTCCCACCTGGTGCTCATTCCCAGCTGGTGCTCGTTCCTAGGCGGTTTTCCCATCTGGTGCTCATTCCCAGCTGTGCTCGTTTTCAGGTGGTATTCCCATCTGGTGCTCATTCCCAGCTGGTGCTCGTTCCTAGGCGGTATTCCCACCTGGTGTTCATTCCCAGCTGGTGCTCGTTCCTAGGCGGTATTCCCATCTGGTGCTCATTCCCAGCTGGTGCTCGTTCCTAGGCGGTTTTCCCATCTGGTGCTCATTCCCAGCTGTGCTCGTTTTCAGGTGGTAGTCCCATCTGGTGCTCATTCCCAGCTGGTGCTCGTTCCTAGGCAGTATTCCCACCTGGTGCTCATTCCCAGCTGGTGCTCGTTCCTAGGTGGTATTTCCATCTGGTGCTCATTCCCAGCTGGTGCTCGTTCCTAGGTGGTATTCCCATCTGGTCCTCATTCCCAGCTGGTGCACCTTCTTAGGCGGTTTTCCCATCTGGTGCTCATTCCCAACTGGTGCTCATTCCTAGGCAGTATTCCCACCTGGTGTTCATTCCCAGCTGGTGCTTGTTCCTAGGCGGTATTCCCACCTGGTGCTCATTCCCAGCTGGTGCTCGTTCTCAGGTGGTATTCCCAGGTGGTATTCCCACCTGGTGCTCATTCCCAGCTGGTGCTCGTTTTCAGGTGGTATTCCCATCTGGTGCTCATTCCCAGCTGGTGCTCGTTCCTAGGCGGTATTCCCACCTGGTGCTCATTCCCAGCTGATGCTCGTTCCCAGGCGGTAATCCCACCTGGTGCTCATTCCCAGCTGATGCTCGTTCCTAGGTGGTATTCCCATCTGGTGCTCATTCCCAGCTGGTGCTTGTCCTATGCGGTATTCCCACCTGGTGCTCATTCCCACCTGGTGCTCGTTCCTAGGCGCTATTCCCACATGGTGCTCATTCCCAGCTGGTGCTCGTTGTTAGGCGGTATTCCCACCTGGTGCTCATTCCCACCTGGTGCTCGTTCCTAGGCGGTATTCCCACATGGTGCTCATTCCCAGCTGGTGCTCGATGTTAGGTGGTATTCCCACCTGTTGCTCATTCCAGGTGCTATTCCCATTTGGTGCTCATTCCCTGGCATTATTTTCATCTGGTGCTCATTTCCAATCCGTATTCCTTAGTGCTCATAGAAACATAGAAAATAGGAGCAGGTGGAGGCCTTTCGGCCCTTCGAGCCTGCTCCGCCATTCATCATGATCATGGCTGATCATCCAAGTCAATAGCCTAATCCCACCTTCTCCCATATCTTGTGATCCCCCTCACCCTAAGTGCTATATCTAACTGCATCTTGAAAACAAACAATGTTTTGGCCTCAACCACTTTCTGTTCACCACTCAGGCTCACCACTCTCTGGGTGAAGAAATTTCTCCTCATATCTGTCCTAAATGGTCTACCCTATATCATCAGACTGTGGCCACTGGATTTCGACACCCGCACCCTCAGGAACATTCTTCTTGCATCCACACTGTCTAGTCCTGTTAGAATTTTATGGGTTTATGAGATTCCCCCTCATTCTTCGGAGCTTTATCGAATACAATCCTAACCGACTCAATCTCTCCTCATACGTCAATCCTGCCATCCCAGGAATCAGTCTGGTAAACCTTTGCTGCACTCCCTCCAGAGCAAGAACATCTTTCCTCAGATCCAGCCCATTCAGATGGGTTAAACACAGGAACCGGGAGGGGGGGGGGAAGAGGGAACAATAGAGGAGAGTTAGGGAGGTCAGGGGGGGGAAGAGGCAGGGAGGGAGGGGGGAGGCAGGGAGGGGGGGGGGTGGGTGCAGGGAAACGTTAACAAACTTGGTATCCACAGGAACAGAGAAAAAGGAGAATACAGGCGGAAGACGGGAGGGCTGGCTGAGGCGGAAGTGAGCACGAGACGACAACGGCTGCGAAATCCGTCCGGGAGAAGCAAGGGACAGCACCAGCACCAGACCCGTTCGAGTATTGCCCTCTGTAATTGTCTCTCCGGCACCCAAATGTATATCTACCTCCCCACCCACCCCCCCCCGCAAACAGATGCCTACTTATGTGTGTAAATAATTTTGCCAAGCGTCAGAGTTGCTGCTGTTGAGCGGGTGCATAATACCCGACCAGTTACTTTACTTGATTTTGTATTTCTCTTGTGTTGTGACTTTTTTTTTTCCTTTTGTGATCTGTGTGTGTGTGCCCTCCTCTTCTTCTATCATATCCTGTGTACGTAACGGCAAATATACTTTGTTCAAAAACCCAATAAAAAACATTTATTAAAAAAAACACAGGAACCAAACAGGTTCAGCTAAGATTGGCTCAGCAATTCCCTTGTGTGAGCAGAGGAAAGTCGGCACCTATAAGTGTCTTGCAGAAACCTTTAACCTCCTCCTCTCCCCATCTTTATGTAGGCTCTTACCAACCTTGCTTCACTGTTTGGCTTTTTGAAAAAAACATTAGATGAAAGGAACACACTACAGAGGTAGCAACAGGATTTCTTTTGCACCTACCTGTAGCAGAGTCTATAGAGATTTGATTGGAGAACATCAAGGTGACCGGAGGGAGAGAGAGAGAAGAACAGGTTAGCACATTGGCCCGATCTGATTGGGAACATTCATCCTGCAATTAAATGTGATCAAGTTGAGTGGGCCCTCGTACCCTGCCCTTACATTTTTGCCTGTCTGAAGTATTAAAACCACAAGCAAACCGAGGAAGAATTCATACTGTCACAGAACATAGAACATACAGTGCAGGAGGCCATTTGGCTCATCAAGTCTGCACCGACGCACTTAAGCCCTCACTTCCACCCTATCCCAGTAACCCAATAACCCCTCCTAACCTTTTTGGTCACTAAGGGCAATTTATCGTGGCCAATCCACCTAACCTGCACGTCTTTGGACTGTGGGAGGAAACCGGAGCACCTGGAGGAAACCCAAGCAGACACGGGAAGAACATGCAGACTCCGCACAGACAGTGACCCAGCGGGGAATCGAACCTGGGACCCTGGCGCTGTGAAGCCACAGTGCCATCCACTTGTGCGACCGTGCTGCCCAACTGTCAATGCAATTTGATACAGAGTGGCTTCTGACTGATGTTGCAGTTGGAATGTAGATGCAGCAAGCATTCATTGCCTGCGTCCAGCTTGATACAAGCCTGAAGCAGAGTGAGAATCCCAAAATTCCCCTGGTTGGAGTTTCCAAAGCCGATTACACGCTAAGTTGGTATCACTGTGATGTGGCTTTAGCTACGCTCGTGGAGTGTGACTGTACCGTTAGATCCTGTTAAATCCCAGAATAGGCAGTATTGGAGGGGGATGAGCTAGCACGACAGAGTGTGCACTTCTACATGTAGGAGCTAAAAAGTTGCAGATCCGCAGAACCAGAACATGTCTGGTGTTGGCAGTGGTGGTGCTGGTGTTTGCCATTAGCAGTGGAGAAAACCACATCCTTGGCACTCTACAGCACTGGGACTGAGTTGCCTTAGACAGTAAACGCAATGCTAGTATGTGGGGTTTACTTTTTCTGGTGCTGTTGGCTTCACAGGACCAACCTTACCCATCAGTAACACTGTCCGCTGGCCATGTACATACAGCCTGCATTGATGCTCTTTAGGTGGGGACTCCTCACTGGTAACACCGAACATCAGCCCCGAGGCTCCTCGTAATATTTAGTAGTGACCTACATGTTTTCTTTGAACGTTTACTCATACAGGACTATTAACTGTAATTTATCACATTCAGCTGCAGTAAGAACACTGCAGTGCTGCAGAGTTGCTTCAGTCACAGTGAACCCTCTATTTTACAAGGTCATTAGAACCTACAGCATCAGTACCATCTGAGACAGACGGTGATCTCATTCCATTCTGCTATTTAAAAATCAATAAATGCTGTAAGTAAGGACCAATTAGCCAATATAATGCTGCTCCCTGGGGAGTACTTTCATTTCTACCAGCCTAAAATTCTGTTGAACATGCTCATCAGTGAACGTTTCATCAACTTGTTCCCTCGATCTCCCTTTCATGGACATGTGTTGCTTGTTCGGCATCAAACATTAAGAGTGAGCAAACCTCCCTCATTCCTTCCCACAAAATCCTGGAATCCTTTCCAAACAGCACTGTGGGGGCACCTACACCACACGGACCGAGTTAGGAGGGCTGCGGGGTCCATTTGAAGGTTTGTGTTTTTCCTCTCGTTGTCAGTCATGGCTGTCTTTCTCCGAGAGGTGTAATTGGTGCTCGAGCCGCAGCCTGTAGAAAAGTGGGTCTTCGCCTTTTTCAGGACAAATCCAGCAGTTTTAACCGGGCCCCCTCCTCTCAACTCTCTAAATCCTGAACCCTCTAAATCTCAGCAACTCTCTAAATCCTGACGATCCCACACAACACCCCCCTCCCCTGCTCCCCAATTTTTACTCTGGGGTCACACAAATTCTGAGGTATTAAGATCGGGTCACATCGGGGAAAAGGTTTGGGAGATGCCATGTTAAGAGCACAGTAATCAAAAGAAAAACTTTTATTTTTCTCGTACCTGCCAAGATTCCAGAATGTACCAAAATGCATTACAGCAGATGGCGTACTTTTTGAAGTGTAGTCACCATTGGAAGGTAGGAAACATAGCGGCTGTTAGTACACAGCAAGATCCCACAAACAATATTGTGACGTTGGCCAGAAAACGTATCTTTAGTATTGCCGATTGAGGGATAAATGGGGAGAACCTACCTGCTCTTCTTCAAATAGTGCTGTGGGGTCTTTTATGCCCTCATGAAAGGGCAGGCGGGGCTGCAGTTGAACTCATCTCATCCTAAAGCCAGTACATGGGCGGCACGGTGGTACAATGGTTAGCACTGCTGCCTATGGCGCTGAGGACCAAGGTTCCTTCCGGACCCAGGTTCGATCCCGGCCCCGGGTCACTGTCCGTGTGGACTTTGCACATTCTCCCCTTGACTGTGTGGGTTTCTCCCCCACAACCCAAAGATGTGCAGGGTAGGTGGATTGGCCACACTAAATTGTCCCTTAATTGGAAAAAAATAATTGGGTACTCTAATTTTTTTTTTTAATCCTAAAGCCAGCACCTCTGACAGTGCAGCACACCCTCGGTACTCCTCTGGCGAGTCAGTTTAGATTCTGATAATGATCTGGATAATGAGGGTCCATTTCACTTTGGTGCAATGTTTTACAGGCAATTTATATAGTTTATGCTTCAGCAAATGATTATCGGACCCCTTGAGCAATTCTATTGACTTGCTTGATGCTGGTATCTAAACAAGTTTGGTTTTCTCTTCTGATATCACCTCTCCACCCAAAGGACTAAGCTGTCCTTTTGTTTTCCAGGCGATGACAGATATTTTCTACTGTCTTTTCAGTTTAATAACATTGACTAACTACCATAACCTGCTCAGAATTTCAAACCACCCTGAACTTGGGAATGTGGAATAACATCCTCCTCGATCAACAGATTTTTATAATAATCTTTATTGCCATGAGTAGGCATCCATTAACACTGCGACAAAATTACTGTAAAAAGCCCCTTGTCGCCACATTCCGGCGCCTGTTTGGCTACACGGAGGGAGAATTCAGAATGTCCAAATTGCCGAACAGCTCGTCTTTTGGGACAGTGGGAAGAAACCGGAGCACCCAGAGGAAACCCACGCAGCCACGGGGAAAATGTGCAGACTCCGTACAGTGACCCAAGCTGGGAATCGAACCTGGGACCCTGGAGCTGTGAAACAACAGTGCTAACCACTGTGCTACGGTGCCAGACATGGTGAATGCCTCTGATAAATACACCAGAGAAGAACCATTCAGCATTCCGTGAGGTACAACATGTTATTCTTCAAATGCATTGTGGAGCACATCAAGAGAGGGGGACATGGGATAACCCAGGATTAAGACTTCAGGAGGAGGCCATTTATGATTTTTAAACAGGGATTAATTCCTGGTGAGGATTAAAGGGGAGGAAAGAGTGCAGTAATAAAGGAAATGTCTGTGTGGCCGTTGTTTGTGCGCTCGCGTGCATTCACTCATTTTAGATAGTTCGTCCTTCTTCCTCTGTTCACCCATTGCGATCCTTCACCATTCCTGAAGATGGTAACTCCCACTCCTATGCTTCATTCAAGGGGCCAGTTTGCAGTGTGATCCTAGAAGGTGCTCAGTTATTTTAACTGATCGTAAAATGTCGGGGCAGAAGTAGGCCACTCGGCCCATCGGGTCTGCTTGATGAGATCTCGGCTAATCTGATGATAATCCTCAACTCCAATTTCCCGCCTTATCCCCATAATCCTTGATTCCCATACTGATTAAAAATCTGTCTACCTCAGCCTTGTGGTACTTAATGACTCAGCCTCTGCGGTAAAGATTTCCACAGATTCGCCACTCGGCATCACGGTCAAGTCTGCTGTTCACCTCCAGCATCCACCTATGCACACTCTCCAGCAGAGGTCACTGTTCTGCAGCTTTCCACATTTGCTGGCACCAATGCACCCAGCACTATTCCACCCATGATCATAGATTATTGATCAAATTGAAAACAGCAATGTCAGAGTTATCAACAGATCCCAAATAATATTTAGATTACCCTTCGGAAACATAAGCATACAGTCAGAGGGCGCAATCCAATGGCCACGCTGCGCCCAAAAAGCAGCTCGCTGCAGCGCAGCGTGGCCGATAAAAGCTGAGACCTCCCCGGCTCGCAATGCCTCGCAAGATCCAATGCGATCCCGGCGAGAGGAGCTCCTCGCTGTGGAAAACAGGACTTTGTGTGGCCTCGGTCGCGTGTTCCCCACTGCGGCCCATTGTTTAACGCGAGTGGTATTGTATAACCATGTGTTTCTCGGGGCTGCGAGCGCCGGGAAACACACGTCTAAACGCACACGCTATGGGACTCTGTGCCCATTTAGTTGAATCTCGCCCATTGAGTCAGGTGCACACATGCACAAGTACCTACGTGTATGCATTAAAACATAGCAAAACAAGACAATATACATACAGGCCCAGATGTAAGTTGCCTTAGTCCCGGATAACCACAGGCTGACTGGTGGTGAGTTAACCTGAGGATCACCACACCTCAGGCGAGGTTGAGAAGACAGGGCCTTCATGAATAACCTCAGCCGGTACGGGAACTGAACCCACGCTGCTGGCCTCACTCATCATCACAAACCCGCTGTCCAGCCAATTGAGCTAAACCGGTATAGGTGCAGGTTTATTTGTACACTGGCACTGTTCAGACACGTTCACACATGCACGCACACATATCATACACACATGCCCCCAAACACAAACACATTCTCTCCATATCTGCAAATGCTTTCCATTCAGGCCATCTTAATGGGCTACTCCACTTTGGTCTGTCACTGTGCTCAGAAACATGTGGCAGAAACTATTCAAGTGTGTGTGTGTGTTTTTTCAATGGGAAATGGAATGACTGGCCATCTGGCAGAGGGGAAGCGGCCCATTCAGACAGACCCATTTGAAGCTGGGCAGAGAACTGAAATTCAGCCAGATGTGTATTCAAGGCTGAGTTAAAGAGTGCTGTGGAATTTTCCTTTGATCTCTTTGTGCGAGTTCATTCTAGTCACATGGGTGTCAGGTTAACCGTGCAATTAAACCGTGCTGCTAACCATTTCAATACTCACAATAACTAGCTTAATGGTTCTGAGTAGCTTGCAACTCACATAGGACTTGCATGGCGGTGACCTTGCAACTTCTGGTGTCTTTATTTCAGGAACAAAAAGATCTTTTCTAAGTACCTTCTGGCGCTCAGTGTTTTGGAGCCTGCAGAACCATCTACTGCAGTGTGCTTATTTTGTCACCAGTGACGGTTACTGATCTTGAAGCTTCGCTTTCGATGCTGCAGGTTTGTGCAGTATTTAATGATATTACAACGCTTCCTCACAAGCATTGGTACCAATGCAATTTCAGATTCCGACAGAAGGCTGTCACAGAAAAAAAGAATGTGTATTTTTACTGTGCCTCCCAAGAGCTTTTCAACCAATGAGGTGTTTTCAAAGTGTGGTTGTTGTATGCAGCAAGGTCCTAAAATCAGCAATTAAATAATGAGCAGATAACCTGCTTTAGTGCTGTAGGCCGAAGGATAAATATTGGCCCGGCCTCCCTTGATCTTCATCGTTGGCCCGGCCTCCCTTGCTCTTCATCGTCTACTGCGGTGGGATCTTTTACGTCTCACACTTAAAGGGCAGGTGAGGCCTCACCTGAGATCTTCTCAGATTTCATCTGCGACAGTACAGCACTCACTCGGTACTCGCTGAGGTGTCAGCCTAGATTATGTACTGAAGTCTCTGGAGTGAACTTACAACCTCGGAGGTCAAAGTGTAGTCACTGACAGAGTGATAGAGAAATACCTACAAATGAGCAAGTTATTGCTTCAGCTTCGTCATTAATAACTTGATGGCTGGCCCACTCGAACTCCCCTGATTTTGAGGAGTGAGCATGTGGCCAAAATTAGGGAAATGGCTTTGCTGGCCCCCGCCCAAACCACAAAGTATATTAAAAAAATTAACCTGCAGCTTTCAAAGCTGATTTCAGTACTGGTGCGGTACAACATGAATAAAATGTTTCCTAAATAGAGCACCTATCAAATACTGTCATTTGCTGATAAGTGCAAAGCAGTTAGGGACTGTGCAATGCCCATCCTCAATAGGCGTCGTCAGTTTAACAAATGCTGCACTACCTTGCAGCAGAGTTAAAGTAAATCGAGATGCATTTGAAAAGCTGTTTAGTTGGTGCCCAGGGGCAGCAGCATCAGGACAGCCTGGAGAATGACTGCCTCTGGTGACACTGGCAGCCTCGAGAATGACTGCCTCTGGTGACACTGGCAGCCTGGAGAATGACTGCCTCTGGTGACACTGGCAGCCTGGAGAATGACTGCCCCCTCTGGTGACACTGGCAGCCTGGAGAATGACTGCCTCTGGGGGACACTGGCAGCCTGGAGAATGACTGCCTCTGGTGACACTGGCAGCCTCGAGAATGACTGCCTCTGGGGGACACTGGCAGCCTGGAGAATGACTGCCTCTGGTGACACTGGCAGCCTGGAGAATGACTGGCCCCTCTAGTGACACTGGCAGCCTGGAGAATGACTGCCTCTGGTGACACTGGCAGCCTGGGGAACGACTGCCTCTGGTGACACTGGCAGCCTGGAGAATGACTGCCTCTGGTGACACTGGCAGCCTGGGGAATGACTGCCTCTGGGGGACACTGGCAGCCTGGAGAATGACTGCCTCTGGTGACACTGGCAGCCTGGGGAATGACTGCCTCTGGGGGACACTGGCAGCCTGGAGAATGACTGCCTCTGGTGACACTGGCAGCCTGGGGAATGACTGCCTCTGGTGACACTGGCAGCCTGGGGAATGACTGCCTCTGGTGACACTGGCAGCCTGGAGAATGACTGCCTCTGGTGACACTGGCAGCCTGGAGAATGACTGTCTCTGGTGACACTGGCAGCCTGGAGAATGCCTGTCTCTGGTGACACTGGCAGCCTGGGGAACGACTGCCTCTGGTGACACTGGCAGCCTGGAGAATGACTGCCTCTGGTGACACTGGCAGCTTGGAGAATGACTGCCTCTGGTGACACTGGCAGCCTGGAGAATGACTGCCTCTGGTGACACTGGCAGCCTGGAGAATGACTGCCTCTGGTGACACTGGCAGCCTGGAGAATGACTGCCTCTGGTGACACTGGCAGCCTGGGGAACGACTGCCTCTGGTGACACTGGCAGCCTGAAGAATGACTGCCTCTGGTGACACTGGCAGCTTGGAGAATGACTGCCTCTGGTGACACTGGCAGCCTGGAGAATGACTGCCTCTGGTGACACTGGCAGCCTGGAGAATGACTGCCTCTGGTGACACCGGCAGCCTGGAGAATGACTGCCTCTGGTGACACTGGCAGCCTGGGGAACGACTGCCTCTGGGGGACACTGGCAGCCTGGAGAATGACTGCCTCTGGTGACACTGGCAGCCTGGGGAACGACTGCCTCTGGTGACACTGGCAGCCTGGAGAATGACTGCCTCTGGGGGACACTGGCAGCCTGGAGAATGACTGCCTCTGGGGGACACTGGCAGCCTGGGGAACGACTGCCTCTGGTGACACTGGCAGCCTGGAGAATGACTGCCTCTGGTGACACTGGCAGCCTGGGGAACGACTGCCTCTGGTGACACTGGCAGCCTGGAGAATGACTGCCTCTGGGGGACACTGGCAGCCTGGGGAACGACTGCCTCTGGTGACACTGGCAGCCTGGAGAATGACTGCCTCTGGTGACACTGGCAGCCTGGAGAATGACTGCCTCTGGTGACACTGGCAGCCTGGGGAACGACTGCCTCTGGTGACACTGGCAGCCTGGAGAATGACTGCCTCTGGTGACACTGGCAGCCTGGAGAATGACTGCCTCTGGTGACACTGGCAGCCTGGGGAACGACTGCCTCTGGTGACACTGGCAGCCTGGAGAATGACTGCCTCTGGTGACACTGGCAGCCTGGAGAACGACTGCCTCTGGGTGACACTGTCAGCCTGTGCTTCTGGCTGTACGTGGGCTAAGCAGACTGATGCCGTTGGGGTGTCCATCAGGATGTGCTGTATTTTATTCCTTGGAGATATGCAGAGATGATACACCAGCTTGTTTGCACCAAGAGGTTTATTTACAGTGTTTTAAAATTTCTCTTCTCTCATGCTTACAACAGTTTGCCTAACATTTGATTTATTTTCCTTAGTGACCACACCTAGGCTTAACGAATCACACAGAATGGATACGAGACAAACACAATCAAATACTGAACAAATGAACACCACAGGAAAATGGTTTCTCTACATCAACACCTCCATCCCGAAATATGTTTGAGGGCATGCGTGGGAGATGGGGAAAAGGGAAGGGCTAATGCTTCTCCTGGAAATCCCATCAATAGTCAATATGAACATCAACATCTATGCCATGCTGAGCTGCATGTGGACCCCACTAAGAGGAAACAAAATACCAACCCATCCCTTCACTTACAAATGGGCAAGGTGCCAATCTGAAACCTTGGCAGTATTATGGGTGGGTGGATGTCCCTGTAGTATTAGGTATTTGCTCTTATCATACATTTGCACATACAAAATAGGAGCAGAAGCCCCTCAAGCCTGTTCCACCATTCAATAAGATCTGTTGGTATTGAGTTCCATATTCTCCACCTGCCTCTGATAACCTTTCCATTCCCCTGACCAACAAGAATCTACCTCTGCCTTAAAAATATTCACTGACCCCACCACCTTCTGAGGCAGAAAGACCCAAAGTCACACAACTCTCTGAGAGAAAAAAAAATCTCCTCATCTCTGTGCTCATTTTAAAACAATGCTCACTAGTTCTGGACTCGCTCACAAGAAGAAACATCCTTTCCACGTCCACCTTATCAATACCATTCAGGATCTTGTATACATCAATCAAGTCACTCCTCACTCTTCTAAACTCCAGTGGAAACAGGCCCAGTCTGTCCAACCTGTCCTCACAAGTCAGCCCGCTCCTTCCAGGTATGAATCTAGTAAACTTCCTCTGAACTGTCTCCAATGTATTTACATTGTTCCTTAACTGAGGAGGTCTAAAACTGCACAGAGCATTCGAGATGCTGTCTCACCAATGTCCTGAAGCATAACATCCTTACTTTAATGTTCAATTCTTCTCGTAATAAAGGATAGCGTTCCGTTACCCCTCTTGCACCTGCATACTAACCTCTTGTGACTCATGCACAAGAACACCTAGATTTCTCTGCACCTCAGCATTCTTTGTTGTTCTCCATTGAAGTAATACTCTGCTCGTCATGTTAATAATTGTATCCCCCAGGATACGGAATAGAGACAGACAAAATTCACCCTGAGGTACACCTGGGACACATCCAGTTTCACGTGTGACAGCACCAGAATATCAATCCCACTAATACATTGGATGGAAGTCTTTTGGTTAGTGACTGTACTGCACCTAAAATATAAACATAGCCCTTTTTCTTCCAGATACTGACGAGACCCACTGTGGTTTTGGGGGATGGGGTGGGGGCGGGTGGGTGGGGGTGGTGGTGCGGGGTCAGAGGTGAACGAGACGCAGTGTGAGTTAAGACATGCGGAGCAGAGTTTAGGGTGACCTCAGTTAACCGTGGGTGGAATGCGGGACCCTGTCCAGGAGTGTACAGAATAGTCAAGTCGAGAAGGAACAAAGGCATTGAATGAGGGTTTCAGCAGCAGAGAGAATAAATTACTGGTAAAGCTTTCTTTTCCCGTTATTTTGTGTTTTGATGCTAGTGTGATGTGCTTAAGCTCTGCTGCTGGAACTCTGAAGAAACAATTTGCTGATTCCTTTGCTGCCTGCCTTAGCCATTGACTGTGCTTACCCATTGTTAGAAATGTCTGGCTTTGACTGTTCTCCATTTCCCCCATGCCCATCAACAATCTCATTGTATTCATCTCGTGAATCATAACTTTTTTCTGGACCGTATACTTCCGCAACTCTGCAGTCTGAACCAATCCCATCCCCCAACCCCTCAGTTTTGTGCACAGTAAGCTCCAACTTTCAAATATCGGTGAGGAGCTGTTGAGTCGAGGTTGTTTCCAACAGAATTGGGGGTCAGAAACTCAGAGCCAACAATTCCATTGCTACAATAGGAACAACAGGTCATTAAAGCCATAGGATCAACAGATTATTAACACTGAGCCTACCAAATCTGTTACACTTGCCTCAAAACGCACAGACAAAAGGCACAGACATAGAACATAGAAAATACAGCACAGAACAGGCCCTTCGGCCCACGATGTTGTGCCGAACCTTTGTCCTAGATTAATCATAGATTATCATTGAATTTACAGTGCAGAAGGAGGCCATTCGGCCCTTTGAGTCTGCACCAGCTCTTGGAAAGAGCACCCTACCCAAACTCAACACCTCCACCCAACACCAAGGGCAATTTGGACACTAAGGGCAATTTATCATTGGCCAATTCACCTAACCCGCACATCTTTGGACTGTGGGAGGAAACCGGAGCACCCGGAGGAAACCCACGCAGACACGCAGACAAAACTTACAGACAAAACGCACAGGCAAAAGGCAGACAAAACGCACAGACAAAACACACAGACAAAGCGCACAGACAAAATACACAGACAACACTCACAGACAAAACTCACAGACAGACGCACAGACAAAATACACAGACAAAACTCACAGACAGACGCACAGACAAAATACACAGCCATAACTCACAGACAGAACGCACAGACAAAACTCTCAGACAGAACCACAGTCTTTTACCGTTCCACCTTAGGGTTACAGCCTCAAGCGCAGAGATTCAGATGTAGCTCAATGCAGAGAAGGGCAAAGTACAATTTGGGAAAAAGAGCAGTAAAAGGAACTATACCCTAATTGTTAAGGACCCTAACAGATTAGAGAAATAGGGAGATTTAGGGTATGGATGCATGGATTGTTAAAGATAGAAGTACAGTGCACAAGAATTAGGAGTTGTACACATTTATGTTTATCTGTTCGGTGACAAACCCCTCCATGGCCCTGAGGACAATTTCCACCAAATGTGGTAGGATGATACCTTGGACAAGGGACGTGTCATAGGGAAATTGTTCCAACCAAGGGGGCTTTGGTCTCCTAGCAGGACATCTCATGTCCCTGCCTATTTTGTGTCCCCGTTGATACCGTAACTCGGACAAGCATTAACCAACCTTAACCTACAGTCCAGGTAAGATTGTGACACAATCTAAGTAACATATCCCCAACTTTTGTTCATATTTTGTTTGTTTCATGTAAGTTGCATTCTGAGATATTGCATATTGTTGCTTGGTAAGGAGAGGGACAGGCGACGGGCGGGCTGCCTGCACAGCCAGGAAAGATGAGAAGGCCAGAATCAAGAGAGCAAAATGTTGACAGAAAGTGACAGAACGCAAGAGGAACCAATGCTAAAGACCCTTTAAAGAAGCTTTCATCTGTGATCCTCATCATAATTATGAGTCAGACCCAGAATATGATATTGGCAGCAAATCAGATACATGTGAACATTGTGATGGAAGAAAGTGGAACAAAAAGAGCCAGCTTGGATGTATTGTACAAATGTGATTGCCACCCTTAACTGAGCCACCGGACCCATTGAATGTCTTTCTGATGGAAACAACAGCAAAATCAAACCACTGCTCGAAACACATTAGAAAATATAATAGCTGGGTAAGGTCACCAAGAAGTCTCTTCATTTTGGCTGATGAAGGAAGAGCTTCTCATCTGATCTGTCCCATAATACTGAATGTTTCAGCAAACATGCAGAGATCGATAGTGAAAATGCCGAGGGGGATGCTACTTTGACACTGGCGATTAAATATTCGGAATATTAAACATTGATGAAATAGATGTGATGCCGATTTTGACCCTAAGGATTTTGAGTGACACTGTGAGGGTGTGTGATTGGGGTAGATAGCACCAGTTGGAGAGCTCACATGTTATTGGTGCAATGGGCTGAATGGCCTCCTTCTATGCTTTATATGCTATGATTCACTCCCTCGGAGATGGTAAAAGTGCAATGTATTTGTTTAGTTTAAATCCCCGTGGTTACATAACATATAATGGTTTCTATTTAAAAGCTCACAGTACAATTATCTCATGAATGTCTGATCATATCAGTGACTGGTTCATTAATTCTACTGGACCCATTGCCTGCAGCTGAGCGTAATGTGGGGGAGGTGAATGACATTCGAGAAAACCTCCAACCAATGGATTGTTTCAAAATACTTCAACATGATGATATCGGTAATTCTGAAGTTGTGTTTTTTTAAACCCACATTTCAACGTGGTGAATGCGATTTCAGGATAACAGACGGTCCAGAAATTTGAAGGCACCCTTTCTACTTTCCATATACTAAATAAGCACCTGAGCCTCCAATATGTTGAAGCCAATATGAGCAGGAGGTGGTGAGGGGCAAGTTTGAGAAGCTGGAACTTCATGAATAACCCCAGCCGGTAGTGGAATCGAACTGTTGGCCTCGCTCTGCATCATGAGCCAGGGACCGGATTCTGTGATCCTGAGGCTAAGTGTTGACGCCGTCTGAAACGGCGTCGCGTTTCCTGACGGCGTCAGCATGGTCTCAGCAATTCTGGCCTCTACAGGGGGCCAGCATGGCACTGGAGCGGTTCACGCTGCTCCAGCTGCTGATCCCGGCGCGAACTGGGCGCCGCGGGATCCGCGCATGTGCAGTGGCACCGGCGCCAACGCGCGCATGCGCAGTGGCTTCCATCAACGCGCCGGCCCGACGCAACATGGCGCAGGACTACAGGGGCCGGCGCGGAAGAAAGGAGGCCACCAGCCAGAGAGGCCGGCCCGCTGATCGGTGGGCCCCGATCGCGGGCTAGGCCACATCGGAGGCCCCCCCCGCCCCCCTCCCCCCGGGGTCAGGCCCCCTCCCCCCCACAGGCTGCCCCCCGACCCTTCCACGCCGAGTTCCTGCCGGCTGAGAACAGGTGTAGATGGTGCCGGCGGGACTCGCCGTTTTTACGACATCCTGGGCCGAGAATCGGCAGGCCGGCCGCGTAGATCGGCCCCCGACCAGCGCCGCGCCAACCACGCCGGCGCTAATGCCGTCGATTCTCCGCTCCACGTGCCAGCGTCGGGGCGGCGTGGCGCGGTTCGCGCCAGTCGCGGGGATTCTCCGCCCCGGCCCTGGGCTGAGAGAATCCCGCCCCAGCTGTCCAGGCAACTCAGCTAAACCTGCCCTCAAATATCAATGTCAGGAGTGCAACTTGCTGGAGGTACTCTGGTTACTATGTAAGACTTGGGGCACGATTCAACTAATTGGAAACTTTCTTAGTGCTGAGAAACACATGGTTTTACAACGTGTTGTATAAGGGGCCTCAACGAGGCCGCACATAGCCACGTTTTGTAGAGTGAGAAGCTTCACTGGCCGGAACTCCCCAGTGTAGCGAGAGATAATGAGGACGCCATTTTAAAATGCTATTTTGATCTCCGAGGCCCCTGAAGCGACCCCTGACTCCGCCAAGCCCGAACGCACGATGGGCGGGTCCCCTGCCTTTCCTCCCGTACACCCCACAATGGGCGGGATTTACATCGCAACGTCTCGCGAGATTGTGTTGGATCCCGCAAGGCATTGCGAGCTGAGTAGATCCCGGGGTCTCCCGGCTTTTATCGACCACGCTTCGCCGCTGCGAGCTGATATTCGGGCGCAGCGTGGCCACTGGATCACGCCCTTGGAACCAAACAAGGGGGCAAGTTAATCGAGCTGGACAATGTAGGACGATGTGGTTGATCATATTGGACAAAGAGGGATGGTAAATGCACAAAGAAACTTTGTGATTTAGTATTACCCCAGTGCTACAGCAGGTATAGAAGCGGGATTTTTGGGCCATGTGACCTTTTTGAGTTCCTTAATAAAAGCAAAATACTGCAGATGCTGAAAGTCTGAAATAAAAACTGAAACTATGGGAAAAATCTCGGAGGTCTGGCAGCATCTGTAGAGAGTGAAGCAGAGTTAACGTTGAGTCCACAATGACTTTACTTCACTTCCTCAGATGCTGCCAGACTTACTGTGTTTTTCCAGCATGTACTGTTTCCGAGTTCCTTTATTTTTAAGTTGTGCAGCAAAACGGTATCACATCAGTTGGCCAGTGGCAGTAAAAAAGGAACAAAGAGAGCAGCACGGTGGCGCAAGTGGTTAGCAGGTTCGATCCCGGTTCTGGGTCACTGTCCGTGTGGAGTTTGCACATTCTCCCCACGTTTGCGTGTGTCTTGCCCCCACAACCCAAAAGATGTGCAGGGTAGGTGGATTGGCCACGCTAAATTGCCCCTTAATTGGAAAAAATGAATTGGATACTCTAAATTTATATTGAACAAAATCAGGGACATCAACACTCTGAGAGCAGTCCGCTTGTCAATATAAACCACCTGAGCTTTGTTCCTGTGGCGCAGGATATTATCGACACCCTTTGAGTGTGTCCAACACTTCGAACACTTTCCAAGATACTTGCTGTTTATCCTATCTGAACCCAGATGGCTAATGAGAGATTAAACATTGCCTGGGACTTACCCGCTGCTGTATCAGTGCGTGCTTATGCTCCATTTCCCTTTTCTCCACCGCTGAGTCAATCACAAGCTGGTCCAGCTGATCAGGGGAAGAAAGCAAAAAGACTTTTGTTAGTCTGCACACACAGCAGGATTCAAGAATTACCTCTGTACAGAAAAATCAATGCAGCTTTGTCCTCAACGTCTACCAAAAATCCAAAGCGAAATAAAAATACGACAAGATTACGAACCCATCCTCGATCACTCCTCAAATTTAAAGAAAGCTGCTTTACTCTTGGAGTTATAACAGCAATTTAACCTTGCACCATCAACTTGAGTGGATCGACTTGCACCTGCTTCTAGAACTATTCACAGCCTCCGGGCATTTCTTTAGTGAGATTTAACGTTGCAAACATCTGGGAGTCAGGTCTGGCCGGTACCTGGTACTGCTCGCTAGCACGGCTGCTTGGGCAGCGTGAGGGGGCAATGCCAGGCTACAGCCTGGGCTGTGCCGGGAGCAGAGTCAGGGGGCTGTGTGGGGAGGGGGGGGCAGCTCTGAAGGGAGGGGGTGGGGGGGGGGGCTCTGTGGGGGGTGGTGCCAAGGGTGTTTGTTGGGGGGGGGGGTTCTGAGGCGGGGGTAAAGTGAGCTCCGTGGTTGGGGGCTGGGACTTGGGGGGGATGTTCCGTGGGGGAGGTGTCTCCATCTTTATTTTTGTTAATCTTTATAAATGCTGCCCCCATCTTTTAAAAACCTAACTTGCTGGTGGGGCAGGCTCTGTGACGTCGCTGGATCCGTCTCTTTACCTTTGTGTGTCAGTGAGTTTAAAAATACGGCGGGTAAACCTGCCACCCCCACCGGCAGGCTACCCTCCACTTTACCCGCCCGAGGTAACACTTGGACAAAAATCTTGGAAAATCCCACCCTTGGAGTGGGACTTCTGGAGGAACATCTGGCTCAGAGGCAGACACAAGACCTCACCCTCACCTGTACCTCCCTTCTAGCCCCACCCTCCCTTTTGTTTTAAAATCCTAGCTACAGCCCTGGTTATATAATTCACCAGGCACTGACCCAGCCATGATGAACTGGGGCCCATCCCAATACAACTATCCTCCCACATTCACCAAGACTCCCTCACCTCACAGTCTCCAGAGAGCGGGAGGAGATTCCTGCTTCGCCAGAATGGGCTGACGTATTTCACTGACTGCTAACGTATTTCTACACAGCTCATACTATAGGCCCAACATACCCTCAACAGCTCTGAATTCAGGAGCAGGTTATAATTAGTCCAAAAGCAAAAAGGACTCCAATGCCTGAAGCCACTTTTCTTTCATTTTCTTCAATGAAACAAGTTTCTTTTTTCTTAATTATGTGATTAATTAATCCTCCAGGGTACCTTGCGCACAGTTTCAGCATACGACTTTTAGTGATATTTCTAGAACTGTCATCCTCCAGGGTGCTTCCCATTTTTATGCTATTTGATGTGCTGCAGTAATTTGACCCACGTAATATAAATGCAGTTTATATGATGAAGTAGAATTTATATATCCACACTTGTATATATAAACCCACATTTTATTCACTTTTAATGTTACATATAAAACCAACTTTTTAAACGTTCTTTCATCCCGTGGCTCACTGTCTTTGTTTCCTGAGGTTTTTTGTTGAGGGTCAGCTCCACTTGAACTGGCCACCCAGCTGTGGCTCAGTGTTGGTCACCTCTCTCACCTCTGAGTCAGAATGTTTTTGGGGCGGGGGGTGTTCAAGGCCTGGTCCAAAGGCTTTACCACTTGACTGAGGTTGCAGTGCAGAACTGAGGGACTGCTGCACTGCTGGAGGCTCCGTCTTTCATTTGGATCCTTAAACACAGGCCCCTGTCTCCTTTGTCACTTGGTTGTCAACAATCCCGTGGCATTAGTCAAAGAATAGTGTTCGGCCTGGTGCCTTGGTCAATATTTATCCCTCACCCAATATTATTCTTACAACAGATCAGATGGTCATTTTTACTTTGCTATTTATGGCAGCATCAGCAAATGGGCTGCTGCGTTTTCATCATTCCGTCGGGCACTACACTTCAAACAATATTCAACCGGCTGGACAATACTTTGGGAAATCTTGGGGTTGCTGTGTAAATGCAAGACATTCGCTTTTACTTTTCACTCTCCCACTACCTCATCCAAATGGCGATATTCTTACGGAAGCCCAGGTGGTTGTTGCTAAGACTATTCAGCCACCGTAGTTTCACAGTCTGGGCCAATTTTCCCCTCAGCTGACCTTTCCTACTGTGGCATCTCCAGCAGGAGGAGTGCCAGGAGAGTGAATCGGGAGCTGGAATCTGGTGGGCTTTAGTGCCCCCCCCCCATCAAGAAGCCAATTGCCCTTTGAGACGCACCAACCAGGCTGGTCCATGTAGCTCACGACCACGTTGGAGGGTGCATTTGTTCACAAGCCATCGGAAAGACTTCAGAAATAAATAACAGGGAGACTCCAGCTATTAATCTCTAGTTTATCCTCTTGCATAGAAATCTGCTATTAATCTCAGAAGATGAATCCTTTTCCATTAAGACCTTCCACGCAATTCTTATTAATTTGTCAATTTGATGACTTGCTACCTGCAATGACCACAAACTAAAAGGAAGTTAAATAATCTTGTATGATAATATCCACAAGATGTACATTAATCTAAAATCGCAATCATGACATTGAACTCCCTCTCACCTCTGTGGCCAGTTTTTTCATATATGGGTCCAGCTCCTTAAGCAAGTCGTAGCCTTGCTGGAAGAAAGTGTACTGGGCGTGCATGAACGACAGCATCTGGAGCACAGAATGAAAAACCAACAGCCAAGTCTTAATAATCGACATTTTTCCACGACAGATCGATTAAAGTCTCCAGAACGGGAATATTTGTTACACAGCATTCTCCCAAATACAGCCGTAGGCTTCCTTTAAATGTGTCTACAAAGAAACCAGTGTTGGTGCGTTACAGAGAGTTTATATCCTGTATTGGAGTGTTACAGTGTGAGTTTATACCCAGTGTTGGAGTGGTACAGTGTGAGTTTATATCCAGTGTTGGAGTGGTACAGTGTGAGTTTATATCCAGTGTTGGAGTGTTACACAGTTTATATCCAGTGTTGGAGTGTTACAGTGTGAGTTTATATCCAGTGTTCGTGTGTTACTGTGTGAGTTTATAACCAGTGTTGGTGTATTAGTGAGAGTATATATCCAGTGTTGGAGTGTTACACAGAGTTTATATCCAGTGTTCGAGCGTTACAGTGGGAGTTTATACCCAGTGTTGGAGTGTTACAGTGTGAGTTTATACCCAGTGTTGGAGTGTTACAGTGTGAGTTTATATCCAGTGTTCGTGTGTTACTGTGTGAGTTTATAACCAGTGTTGGTGTATTAGTGAGAGTATATATCCAGTGTTGGAGTGTTACACAGAGTTTATATCCAGTGTTTGTGTGTTACAGTGTGAGTTTATATCCAGTGTTGGAGTGTTACACAGAGTTCATATCCAGTGTTGGAGTGTTACAGTGTGAGTTTATATCCAGTGTTGGAGTGTTACAGTGGAAGTTTATACCCAGTGTTGGAGTGTTACAGTGTGAGTTTATATCCAGTGTTCGTGTGTTACTGTGTGAGTTTATAACCAGTGTTGGTGTATTAGTGAGAGTATATATCCAGTGTTGGAGTGTTACACAGAGTTTATATCCAGTGTTGGAGTGTTACAGTGTGAGTTTATATCCAGTGTTCGTGTGTTACAGTGTGAGTTTATATCCAGTGTTGGAGTGTTACACAGAGTTCATATCCAGTGTTGGAGTGTTACACAGAGTTTATACCCAGTGTTGGAGTGTTACAGTGTGAGTTTATATCCAGTGTTCGTGTGTTACTGTGTGAGTTTATAACCAGTGTTGGTGTACTAGTGAGAGTATATATCCAGTGTTGGAGTGTTACACAGAGTTTATACTCAGTGTTGGAGTGTTACACAGAGTTTATACCCAGTGTTGGAGTGTTACAAAGAGTTTATAACTGGTGTTCGTGTGTTACACAAATTTTATATCCAGTGTTGGAGTGTTACAGTGTGAGTTTATATCCAGTGTTGGAGTGGTACAGTGTGAGTTTATATCCAGTGTTGGAGTGTTACACAGAGTTTATATCCAGTGTTGGAGTGTTGCAGAGAGTTTATATCCAGTGTTGGAGTGTTACAGAGAGTTTATGTCCAGTGTTGGAGTGTTACAGAGAGTCTATATCCAGTGTTGGAGTGTTACAGTGTGAGATTATATCCCGTGTTGGAGTGTTACACAGAGTTTATACCCAGTGTTGGAGTGTTACACAGAGTTTATACCCAGTGTTGGAGTGTTACACAGAGTTTATATCCAGTGTTGGAGTGTTACACAGAGTTTATATCCCGTATTGGAGTGTTACAGTGTGAGATTATATCCCGTGTTGGAGTGTTACACAGAGTTTATACCCAGTGTTGGAGTGTTACACAGAGTTTATATCCAGTGTTGGAGTGTTACACAGAGTTTATATCCCGTATTGGAGTGTTACAGTGTGAGTTTATATCCAGTGTTGGAGTGGTACAGTGTGAGTTTATATCCAGTGTTGGAGTGTTACACAGAGTTCCTGTCCAGTGTTGGAGTGTTACACAGAGTTAATAACCGGTGTTGGAGTGTTACAGAGAGTTTATACCCAGTGTTGGAGTGTTACACAGAGTTTATATCCAGTGTTGGAGTGTTACACAGAGTTTATATCCAGTGTTGGAGTGTCACAGAGAGTTTATACCCAGTGTTGGAGTGTTACAGTGTGGGTTTATACCCAGTGTTGGAGTGTTACATAGAGTTTATACCCAGTGTTGGAGTGTTACACAGAGTTTATATCCAGTGTTGGAGTGTTACAGAGAGTTTATAACCGGTGTTGGAGTGTTACACAGAGTTTATGTCCAGTGTTGGAGTGTTACAGTGTGGGTTTATACCCAGTGTTGGAGTGTTACACAGAGTTTATACTCAGTGTTGGAGTGTTACAGAGAGTTTATATCCAGTGTTGGAGTGTTACAGTGTGAGTTTATATACAGTGTTGGAGTGTTACACAGAGTTTACATCCAGTGTTGGAGTGTTACACAGAGTTTATGTCCAGTGTTGGAGTGTTACACAGAGTTTATATCCAATTTTGGAGTGTTACAGAGAGTTTATATTCAGTGTTGGAGTGTTACACAAAGTTTATATCCAGTGTTGGAGTGTTACAGAGAGTTTATATCCAGTGTTGGAGTGTTACACAGAGTTTATACCCAGTGTTGGAGTGTTACACAGAGTTCATATCCAGTGTTGGTGTATTAGTGAGAGTATATATCCAGCGTTGGAGTGTTACACAGAGTTTATGTCCAGTGTTGGAGAGTTACACAGAGTTTATACCCAGTGTTGGAGTGTTACAGAGAGTTTATATCCAGTGTTGGTGTGTTACTGTGTGAGTTTATATCCAGTGTTGGAGTGTTACAGTGTGAGTTTATATCCAGTGTTGTAGTGTTACACAGAGTTTATACCCAGTGTTGGAGTGTTACAGAGAGTTTATACCCAGTGTTGGAGTGTTACACAGAGTTTATGTCCAGTGTTGGAGTGTTACACAGAGTTTATACCCAGTGTTGGAGTGTTACAGTGTGAGTTTATATCCAATGTTGGAGTGTTACACAGAGTCTATGTCCAGTAGGAGTGTTACACAGAGTTTATACCCAGTGTTGGAGTGTTACACAGAGTTTATAACCGGTGTCCGTGTGTTACACAAAGTTTATATCCAGTGTTGGAGTGTTACACAGAGTTTATATCCAGTGTTGGAGTGTTACACAGAGTTTATATCCAGTGTTGGAGTGGTACAGTGTGAGTTTATATCCAGTGTTGGAGTGTTACAGTGTGAGTTTATATCCAGTGTTGGAGTGTTACACAGAGTTTATGTCCAGTGTTGGAGTGTTACAGAGAGGTTATATCCAGTGTTGGAGTGTTACACAGAGTTTATATCCAGTGTTGGAGTGTTACACAGAGTTTATATCCAGTGTTGGAGTGTTACAGAGAGTTTATATTCTGTGTTGGAGTGTTACACAAAGTTTATATCCAGTGTTGGAGTGTTACACGGAGTTTATATCCAGTGTTGGAGTGTTACACAGAGTTCATATCCAGTGTTGGAGTGGTACAGTGTGAGTTTATACCCAGTGTTGGAGTGTTACACAGAGTTCATATCCAGTGTTGGTGTATTAGTGAGAGTATATATCCAGTGTTGGAGAGTTACACAGAGTTTATACCCAGTGTTGGAGTGTTACACAGAGTTTATACCCAGTGTTGGAGTGTTACACAGAGTTTATAACCGGTATTTGTGTGTTACACAAAGTTTATATCCAGTGTTGGAGTGTTACACAGAGTTTATATCCAGTGTTGGAGTGTTACACAGAGTTTATATCCAGTGTTGGAGTGGTACAGTGTGAGTTTATATCCAGTGTTGGAGTGTTACAGTGTGAGTTTATATCCAGTGTTGAGTTTATATCCAGTGTTGGAGTGTTACAGTGTGAGTTTATATCCAGTGTTGGAGTGTTACAGTGTGAGTTTATATCCAGTGTTGGAGTGTTACAGTGTGAGTTTATATCCAGTGTTGGAGTGGTACAGTGTGAGTTTATATCCAGTGTTGGAGTGTTACACAGAGTTCATATCCAGTGTTGGAGTGGTACAGTGTGAGTTTATACCCAGTGTTGGAGTGTTACACAGAGTTCATATCCAGTGTTGGTGTATTAGTGAGAGTATATATCCAGTGTTGGAGTGTTACACAGAGTTTATGTCCAGTGTTGGAGTGTTACAGAGAGGTTATATCCAGTGTTGGAGTGTTACACAGAGTTTATATCCAGTGTTGGAGTGTTACACAGAGTTTATATCCAGTGTTGGAGTGTTACAGAGAGTTTATATTCTGTGTTGGAGTGTTACACAAAGTTTATATCCAGTGTTGGAGTGTTACACGGAGTTTATATCCAGTGTTGGAGTGTTACACAGAGTTCATATCCAGTGTTGGAGTGGTACAGTGTGAGTTTATACCCAGTGTTGGAGTGTTACACAGAGTTCATATCCAGTGTTGGTGTATTAGTGAGAGTATATATCCAGTGTTGGAGAGTTACACAGAGTTTATACCCAGTGTTGGAGTGTTACACAGAGTTTATACCCAGTGTTGGAGTGTTACACAGAGTTTATAACCGGTATTTGTGTGTTACACAAAGTTTATATCCAGTGTTGGAGTGTTACACAGAGTTTATATCCAGTGTTGGAGTGTTACACAGAGTTTATATCCAGTGTTGGAGTGGTACAGTGTGAGTTTATATCCAGTGTTGGAGTGTTACAGTGTGAGTTTATATCCAGTGTTGAGTTTATATCCAGTGTTGGAGTGTTACAGTGTGAGTTTATATCCAGTGTTGGAGTGTTACAGTGTGAGTTTATATCCAGTGTTGGAGTGTTACAGTGTGAGTTTATATCCAGTGTTGGAGTGGTACAGTGTGAGTTTATATCCAGTGTTGGAGTGTTACACAGAGTTCATATCCAGTGTTGGAGTGGTACAGTGTGAGTTTATACCCAGTGTTGGAGTGTTACACAGAGTTCATATCCAGTGTTGGTGTATTAGTGAGAGTATATATCCAGTGTTGGAGTGTTACACAGAGTCTATGTCCAGTGTTGGAGTGTTACACAGAGTTGATACCCAGTGTTGGAGTGTTACATAGAGTTTATACCCAGTGTTGGAGTGTTACACAGAGTTTATATCCAGTGTTGGAGGGTTACACAGAGTTTATATCCAGTGTTGGAATGTTACACAGAGTTTATGTCCAGTGTTGGAGTGTTACACAGAGTTTATGTCCAGTGTTGGAGTGTTACAGAGAGGTTATATCCAGTGTTGGAGTGTTACACAGAGTTTATATCCAGTGTTGGAGTGTTACACAGAGTTTATATCCAGTGTTGGAGTGTTACAGAGAGTTTATATTCAGTGTTGGAGTGTTACACAAAGTTTATATCCAGTGTTGGAGTGTTACAGAGAGTTTATATCCAGTGTTGGAGTGTTACACAGAGTTTATACCCAGTGTTGGAGTGTTACACAGAGTTCATATCCAGTGTTGGTGTATTAGTGAGAGTATATATCCAGCGTTGGAGTGTTACACAGAGTTTATGTCCAGTGTTGGAGAGTTACACAGAGTTTATACCCAGTGTTGGAGTGTTACAGAGAGTTTATATCCAGTGTTGGTGTGTTACTGTGTGAGTTTATATCCAGTGTTGGAGTGTTACAGTGTGAGTTTATATCCAGTGTTGTAGTGTTACACAGAGTTTATACCCAGTGTTGGAGTGTTACAGAGAGTTTATACCCAGTGTTGGAGTGTTACACAGAGTTTATGTCCAGTGTTGGAGTGTTACACAGAGTTTATACCCAGTGTTGGAGTGTTACAGTGTGAGTTTATATCCAATGTTGGAGTGTTACACAGAGTCTATGTCCAGTAGGAGTGTTACACAGAGTTTATACCCAGTGTTGGAGTGTTACACAGAGTTTATAACCGGTGTCCGTGTGTTACACAAAGTTTATATCCAGTGTTGGAGTGTTACACAGAGTTTATATCCAGTGTTGGAGTGTTACACAGAGTTTATATCCAGTGTTGGAGTGGTACAGTGTGAGTTTATATCCAGTGTTGGAGTGTTACAGTGTGAGTTTATATCCAGTGTTGGAGTGTTACACAGAGTTTATGTCCAGTGTTGGAGTGTTACAGAGAGGTTATATCCAGTGTTGGAGTGTTACACAGAGTTTATATCCAGTGTTGGAGTGTTACACAGAGTTTATATCCAGTGTTGGAGTGTTACAGAGAGTTTATATTCTGTGTTGGAGTGTTACACAAAGTTTATATCCAGTGTTGGAGTGTTACACGGAGTTTATATCCAGTGTTGGAGTGTTACACAGAGTTCATATCCAGTGTTGGAGTGGTACAGTGTGAGTTTATACCCAGTGTTGGAGTGTTACACAGAGTTCATATCCAGTGTTGGTGTATTAGTGAGAGTATATATCCAGTGTTGGAGAGTTACACAGAGTTTATACCCAGTGTTGGAGTGTTACACAGAGTTTATACCCAGTGTTGGAGTGTTACACAGAGTTTATAACCGGTATTTGTGTGTTACACAAAGTTTATATCCAGTGTTGGAGTGTTACACAGAGTTTATATCCAGTGTTGGAGTGTTACACAGAGTTTATATCCAGTGTTGGAGTGGTACAGTGTGAGTTTATATCCAGTGTTGGAGTGTTACAGTGTGAGTTTATATCCAGTGTTGAGTTTATATCCAGTGTTGGAGTGTTACAGTGTGAGTTTATATCCAGTGTTGGAGTGTTACAGTGTGAGTTTATATCCAGTGTTGGAGTGTTACAGTGTGAGTTTATATCCAGTGTTGGAGTGGTACAGTGTGAGTTTATATCCAGTGTTGGAGTGTTACACAGAGTTCATATCCAGTGTTGGAGTGGTACAGTGTGAGTTTATACCCAGTGTTGGAGTGTTACACAGAGTTCATATCCAGTGTTGGTGTATTAGTGAGAGTATATATCCAGTGTTGGAGTGTTACACAGAGTCTATGTCCAGTGTTGGAGTGTTACACAGAGTTGATACCCAGTGTTGGAGTGTTACATAGAGTTTATACCCAGTGTTGGAGTGTTACACAGAGTTTATATCCAGTGTTGGAGGGTTACACAGAGTTTATATCCAGTGTTGGAATGTTACACAGAGTTTATGTCCAGTGTTGGAGTGTTACACAGAGTTTATGTCCAGTGTTGGAGTGTTACAGAGAGGTTATATCCAGTGTTGGAGTGTTACACAGAGTTTATATCCAGTGTTGGAGTGTTACACAGAGTTTATATCCAGTGTTGGAGTGTTACAGAGAGTTTATATTCAGTGTTGGAGTGTTACACAAAGTTTATATCCAGTGTTGGAGTGTTACAGAGAGTTTATATCCAGTGTTGGAGTGTTACACAGAGTTTATACCCAGTGTTGGAGTGTTACACAGAGTTTATATCCAGTGTTGGAGTGTTACACAGAGTTCATATCCAGTGTTGGAGTGGTACAGTGTGAGTTTATACCCAGTGTTGGAGTGTTACACAGAGTTCATATCCAGTGTTGGTGTATTAGTGAGAGTATATATCCAGTGTTGGAGTGTTACACAGAGTCTATGTCCAGTGTTGGAGTGTTACACAGAGTTGATACCCAGTGTTGGAGTGTTACACAGAGTTTATACCCAGTGTTGGAGTGTTACACAGAGTTTATATCCAGTGTTGGAGTGTTACACAGAGTTTATATCCAGTGTTGGAGTGTTACACAGAGTTTATGTCCAGTGTTGGAGTGTTACACAGAGTTTATACCCAGTGTTGGAGTGTTACACAGAGTTTATAACCGGTATTCGTGTGTTACACAAAGTTTATATCCAGTGTTGGAGTGTTACACAGAGTTTATATCCAGTGTTGGAGTGTTACACAGAGTTTATATCCAGTGTTGGAGTGGTACAGTGTGAGTTTATATCCAGTGGTGGAGTGTTACAGTGTGAGTTTATATCCAGTGTTGGAGTGTTACAGTGTGAGTTTATATCCAGTGTTGGAGTGTTACAGTGTGAGTTTATATCCAGTGTTGGAGTGTTACAGTGTGAGTTTATATCCAGTGTTGGAGTGTTACAGTGTGAGTTTATATCCAGTGTTGGAGTGTTACAGTGTGAGCTTATATCCAGTGTTGGAGTGTTACAGTGTGAGTTTATACCCAGTGTTGGAGTGGTACAGTGTGAGTTTATATCCAGTGTTGGAGTGTTACAGTGTGAATTTATATCCAGTGTTGGAGTGTTACAGTGTGAGTTTATATCCAGTGTTGGAGTGGTACAGTGTGAGTTTATATCCAGTGTTGGAGTGTTACACAGAGTTCATATCCAGTGTTGGAGTGTTACAGTGTGAGTTTATATCCAGTGTTGGAGTGTTACAGTGTGAGCTTATATCCAGTGTTGGAGTGTTACAGTGTGAGTTTATATCCAGTGTTGGAGTGGTACAGTGTGAGTTTATATCCAGTGTTGGAGTGTTACAGTGTGAATTTATATCCAGTGTTGGAGTGTTAAAATGTAGGAGACCTGGTTGCCCAACTAAAGCCTGAAATATTTATATTGAAAGAAACAGAAAGAAGCGGCTACCTCTCCAGACAGCAAAATGAAAGGAATTGTGTCTTACCGCGTCTAATATTTCAAACTTCTTCTTTGCCTGAAGAACGTTAATCTAAGAAAAGATAAGATCAAAGTTCATTGTAAGTTACTGTAAACTCTTAGATATTCGTTGTTTATACTCCCTATTTTATTGACAGTTGGATTTACTATTGCACATAGTTTCCTGCTTCCCCAGCGTCGCATTTGGGGGTACCCCAGTGACCTGTCGGGAAATCCCTCCAGGAAGTTCCCATGCAAGGGTTTATCCGGTTATTGTCCAGAAGGGGTAACTTCCTCTGGACAATTGTGCTGCAGTGGGAACGAATTGGCTTTGGCTGTTCCTGCCGGTTTTAGCCTGATAGTTAACCTGAAACAGTTAGAAGGAATAATAACACTTCCAACTCCAGAGTAGCCGTGTAAAACACCAGACCCAGCCTTAGAACATAGAACATTACAGCGCAGTACAGGCCCTTCGGCCCTCGATGTTGCGCCGACCTTTGAAACCACTCTAAAGCCCATCAGATCCCCCCACACCACCAGTCAATCCCCGCTGTATTTAAGGAACGCTGTTTAGCTGGGTGGTATTGGCTTTGTGGGGAAATGTGCAGAAGACCAGACCTGTGTGCTAGGAAGGGATGAAAGTTCTGAATCTGAAACACTCATCCTGTTTCAAGCCAGAAACGTCTTTGGACGAGTTTAGAGTCGTGGCGAGAAGCCTTTCGCATGATTCACGCCGCTCGAGACGTCTTGCCAGATTCAACCGAACCTTGCGAGAGGTCCCGATCGGGATTTCGCTCGTGCTGACTGAGACCCAGGTCAACTTATTTAAATGAGCCATGAGGCTCATTTAAATATGCATATGCTGGTTTCTCTGGGCTCCCGGGAAGTAATGGCCTCCCCAGCGAGGCCTTGACTGGGCGCTGTTTTAGTACTGGCCCACACGAACATGGACCAGGTGTAGTGTCACTTGTGGAGGTGTTCCCAGGCCATTACAGACTCCTGGGTGGTCAGTGACAGGGCAGCGTGCACCATGGGCTCTCCCTCTGGCACCTGGGCACCTTGGCATTGCCAGTGTGCTCAGGTGGCACTGTCAGGCTGCCAGGGGCACTGCCATGGTGCCAGGGGGCAGTGCCAAGCTGACCGAGTGCCAATATGGTACTATCAATGGTTGGAGGCTAAGTGAGGCCATGCCCATTATAGTGGGGATGAGGGGGGGGCGGGGCATGAAGGGTGGGGAGGTGAAGGACGAGTAGGAAGGGATGTATAAATGTTGGGGGGAGTAAAGGGTGGGCGCTCTGAAAGGGGGGACGGGGTCTGAAAAGGGGGGCCCTCAGCGACTCCATAGCTGGGTGTCCTCATTCGAGGGATAGGGTAATGCCCATGTGTACGGGGGGGTGACATTGCCCGCCGGGGGGATGTGGGGGACCCTCAAGCTCAGTTAGAGATCAGGGAACCTTTTCACAATGGCGGCCCGATCTCTGAGGAGCCGGTCTCGCCGGAAGGTTCAGCTTCCTGGTGTTGAAAAAATGTTGAAGTGTGGGCTAGTTCGGGGAGAAACTCCTCAAGGCCCACAGAAATGTCTGAGGCTGTGATCTACCGGCCGAGTCCTGCCGGAATCAGGGCGGCACACGGCCGGTAGATCCCGGGAGAGGCCATCCCCGGGATTCCAGACGGCCATTATGCCGTGGGAGATTTAGTTGGTTGACCGGCCTCACTGAGGAGACCCCAGGTAACAGGGACCAGGCAGAACAGTAGCTGGGGAGAGTAGCCTGGCACTGCTGGTGTTGCCTGGGCACCCTGACAATCCCACCCAGGTGCCAGCCTGACACTGCCAGAGTGCTCACGTGCTCACTCCTGACAGTGCCAAGGAGCCAGGCATTGTGCCCAGGCTGGGGGTTGGGTCTGGGGGTGCTCTGCCGGTATGTGGTGTGGTGAGGATAAGGGGGGTGGGGGGGAGGTTCGAGGACCCCCCCCCCACAGGTGAGTTAGGGGGTCCGGGTGTTACGTCGGGGAGTAGTTGAGAGACCAGGGCACAATTTAGAAATGGCATCCCGATCTCTTCCTGTGCTCAGTGCAGTTAATGACGCTAATGCGGCCTCCGGGGAGTGCGCCCCACCGGTGCACAAAGGCACAGAGTGCTGTTACATAGCAGGGTCGCTCCAGGCACCCCGCTGTCCCACCCAGATTAGACTCTGTTTTATTTTGGTTAATCACATCCTAAGTGTGGGTGAATACTGGTGTGCATCTCACCCAAAAAGCCGGTGGGAAACATCCCGCCGAACATGCCCAAAATGACATTTAGAAATGGTTTGGTTTAATCGCGTCCTTTGTTTTTCAGAAGCAATTTGTTCCTGTACCTTCTTTTTGGATTTCCACATCTGAGGGGATGTGATTGAGGGGTCGTGTGGTCAATCTTTATAAAGTGCCAACAAGTCTTTGCTTTGGGTAACATTACTGGATTTTTATCGTTAAAAATCCATAAGGGATTGTTGGCAAGAAGGAAGTTTACTTGTGTAATGTTGACCAAATGGTTGGGGGGGGGAGGGGGGGGGGGAATGTACTGTGAGATTGTTTTAACTGTGTAACTTTAATCCCAAGTGCTTGAGTTTTTTTCCTTTTTAATAAAAACATTTTCTTTAATATCATTGAGCTGTTCTGGAGTTCTATGCTTTTGGGATCAGTCGCTTTTCTTCCTCTTTTTGAAAACACAAAAATAACGATTAATGACCAGTCAGACAGGTTTCCCTCTGGGACTCTGCTTGCTCAGCAAATAACATCTGCTCAGCAAATAACATCCCAATATTGCCTATTTTATTGAGAGCTGTCAATAATATTTCCTGTTTGCCGATTGCTGGTACTAATGCACTCTGTTTTAATGTTAGTTAGCATCGGTGCACCTTGTGAGCTTTGAGTGTTTGATTGATCATTGCTGTACAGCTCAGGTTAAACACATTAACAGCGCCCTACTGTCTAGGCAATGCAGCCAAGAAGGCACCCAGGCTGAACCAACCCTTTGTTGCTATGGAGAACTGACTGAAGATTGTCTGCTTATACATCAGACAGAGGGAATAACAGTGAACTGGAGGGCCATGCAGATAGTGAGTATTTTCTACATTCATTTTAAGGCACATTCAGAAAAATGAGGCCTACCTTTTACAATAAGAATTCAGTGCCATTCACAGTTTCAATTGATTGGTTTAATTCAAACTGGTCAGCACCACAGTTCATAAAGGTTTCAAATTATGGTAAATGAGGACTGTCTCAAGTGGACAAAGCTTTATTATTCAGGGTGGGGAAGAATCAGGGGAGCCTGGACCATATCGATCACAGATATCACTGCAGCAATGTGATGTGGTTGCACATTGCACTGGGCATTTGTAAACAAGCTGGAGCCTTGACAAACACTATGATATCATAGAATCATAGAATTTACAGTGTCGAAGGAGGCCATTTGGCCCATCGAGTCTACACCGGCCCCTGAAAGAGCATCTTACCTAAGCCCAAACCTCACCCTATCCCTGTAACCCAGCAACCCCACTTAACCTCTGGACACTACGGGGCAATTTATCATGGCCAATCCACCTAAACTGCTCACCTTTGGACTGTGGGATGAAACCGGAGCACCCGGAGGAAACCCACGCAGACACAAGGAAAACGTTCAAATTCTGCACCGTGACCCAAGCCGGGAATCGAACCCGGGTCCCTGGTGCTGTGAAGCAACAGTGCTAACCACTGTGCAACCGTGTCGCCCTGTTATGAAGGTGCTGCCTGTTCACATAGGGGAAGCTCTTCACCGAGCATTCAAAACTGAAACAGGAAAATCGTGTAACTAAATTGTCATATTTCTCCTCGTCTATTTCAGGCTGTTGCACTTCCATATTGCCAGAGGGATGGATGTAGCAAGTCAGCTACTTGGGGAGAGTAATGGAAACTGAATGTGGGGGGCAGGGTGGGGGAGCTGGGTAAGGGCAGGGTGGGGGAGCTGGGTAAGGGCAGGGTGGGGAGCTGGGTAAGGGCAGGGTGGGGGAGCTGGGTAAGGGCAGGGTGGGGGAGCTGGATAAGGGCAGGGTGGGGGAGCTGGGTAAGGGCAGGGTGGGGGTGCTGTGTAAGGACAGGGTGGGGGAGCTGGGTAAGGGCAGGGTGGAGGAGCTGGGTAAGGGCATGGTGGGGGAGCTGGGTAAGGGCAGGGTGGGGGAGCTGGGTAAGGTCAGGGTGGGGGAGCTGGGTAAGGGCAGGGTGGGGGAGCTGGGTAAGGGCAGGGTGGGGGAGCTGGGTAAGGGCAGGGTGGGGGAGCTGGGTAAGGGCAGGGTGGGGGAGCTGGGTAAGGGCAGGGTGGGGAGGCTGGGTAAGGGC
Organism: Scyliorhinus torazame; assembly: GCF_047496885.1. Lineage (NCBI taxonomy): Eukaryota > Metazoa > Chordata > Chondrichthyes > Carcharhiniformes > Scyliorhinidae > Scyliorhinus > Scyliorhinus torazame. Next base: position 33,546,330 of record NC_092722.1, read on the forward strand.
AGGGTGGGGGAGCTGGGTAAGGGCAGGGTGGGGAGGCTGGGTAAGGTGCCTGCAAAGCAACCTTCCATTCTTTTGTGCAATCTGGGCGGCGTGTGCGAGGCCAGCCCTTTCATCGCCCATCCCTACATGCCCTTGAGAAGGTGGTGGTGAGCTGCCTTCTTGAACCGTTGCAGTTTCTGTGGTGTAGGTACACCCATGATGCTGTTAGGGAGGGAGTTCCAGGATGTTGTCCCAGTGACTGTGAAGGAACGACGATATATTTCCAAATCAGGATGGTGAGTGACTTGGAGGGGAACTTCCAGATGATGGTGTTCCCCAGGTATCTGCTGCTCTTGTCCTTCTAGATAGTAGCAATTGTGAGTTTGGAAGATGCTGAAGAAGGAGCCTTGTTGAGTTGCTGCAGTGCATCTTGTAGCTGGTACACACGGCTGCCACTGTGTGTCGGTGGTGGAGGGAGTGACTGTTGAAGGTGGTGGAAGGGGTGCCAATCAAGGCTGCTTTGTCCTGCATAGTGTTGCGCATCTTGAGTGCTGTTGGGGTTACGTTCATCCAGGCAAGTGGATAGCATTCCATCACACTCCTGACTTGTGCCTAGTAGATGGTGGACAGGCTTTGGGGAGTTAGGGGGTGAGTTACTTGCCACAGGATTCCTAGCCTCTGACTTGCTCTTGTAGCCACGGTATTAATGTGGCTAGTCCAGTTCAGTGTCTGGATAATGGTAACCCCCCAGGATGTTGATAGTGGGGGATTAAGTGAGGGTAATATAATTGAATGACATGGGGAGATGGTTAGAAAATAGAATAGAACATAGAATCCCTGCAGTACAGAAGGAGCCTATTAGGCCCATTGAGTCTGCACCGACCCTCAGAAAGAGCACTCTACCCCGCTCCCCCGCCCTATCCCCATAACACCTCCCCCCCACCTAACCTACACATCCCTGGACACTAAGAGGCAATTTTATCATGGTCACTCCACCTAACCTGCCCATCTTCGGACCCGGAGGAAACCCACGCAGACACGGGGAGGACGTGCAAACTCCACACAGGCGCGCACCCCCCCCCCCCCCCCCCCCCTCCCCCCCGCCCCCGCCTCTGGCCTTATGATGGAGAGAAGGTTGCTGAAGCAGCTGAGGATGGTTGGGCCAGGACACTCCCCTGAGGATTCACCTCCAGCAACCACAACCATCTTCCTTTGTGATGTGCTTCGCAACACAAAACTAATACTGGGGCTTATATTGATCAACATACGGTACATTCATATGGAGCGTCAAGTCAGACAAAAATCACTGTCTGTGGGAGCAGTGATGCAGTAATCTGACATTTTTGACAGTGTAATCTCACTCTTATCTGTAAAAGCGACACGGCTGAACGATTCCTGTATCCTTTTCCACATGTTTAAACTAATTACTTACTGGCATTAGAATGGTTTTCAGGCTGAGAGGACGTTGGTGGGAGCGCTGCACTGCCATCAAGTGGCAGACTGTTGGAACTGAACCCCAGCAGCAGCTGGACGCCAAATCTGAGCCACACGATGTGCTCTGATTTGAGTGGGATCTGGGCTGAGCTTTGAGTGATGTTTTCAGATTACAGGCACCAATACGCGATGTGGGCAGAGTGGGGAGCTAAACAGACATGATGAAGACCGAGGCAAATCTCCGAACACCTCAGGAATAAGGGAGGAGGAGCTTTCAAAAACTGAGAGGCGTTCAAAAACCGAGAGAGAAACTTAGAAAAGGAAGACAAGAAAGCAAGAACAGTGAAGGGAACAGAAATACACAGAAGGGAGAAGCCAGCGAGGGAAATGGGTGGATCAGGTTTGCAGGGTTTAAAAGCAACAATGCAAATCATTAGTACTGAAGGCAGAAAATTAGAAGCAGTAATTAGAATGGGGAGACCTGTTGTAGCCTTGATGAAAGTTTGGCCTCAGTCACAGTGAGAATAGGGGCTGGTTTAGCACAGTGGGCTAAACAGCTGGCTTGTAAAGCAGACCAAGGCCAGCAGCGTGGGTTCAATTCCCGTACCAGCCTCCCCGAACAGGCGCCGGAATGTGACGACTAGGGGCTTTTCACAGGAACTTCATTTGAAGCCTACTTGTGACAATAAGTGATTTTCAAAGAGGTCCATTTCGGGGAATGAGACAGAATGAGAGAAATTGAGAAGATCTGAGAGGGAAACACAGGCGAAGAGGGAGCATGGAAGAAGACTGCGAGTCAATAGAAAGCAACCCCTGAATAGAAAGGAATTAAAGGGGGAAATGAAAGAAGAGTGGGAACATATAGAGTTGGAGGGGTGTCTTGTCCAGCACTTCACAGGAGCATCAGGAAACTAAACATGATACTAAACAACATATGACGACATTTGGAAAGAGTTAGATTTTGAGTAAAGGTTGTCGAGAGGTGGAGAGGTTTAGGGAGGGAATTCTAGAGGTTACGGCCCAGGCAGCTGAAGGACTGGCTGCCAAAGGGGAGCATTAAAATCAGAGATGCTCAAGAGACCAGAATTTGAGAAGCACAGATATCCCAGAGGGCTGCAGGGCTGGAGGAGATGACGGAGGTGGGGGAGGGTGGGTGGATGAAGGCTCGGACAAGTGATTTGAAAACAAGGATGAGCATTTCAAAATGTAGAGCACCTTGCGTAAGCTGTCCCCCATTCCATTTACTAATGGGTGGAATGTGTTTGACTTGGAGCTTATCCATCTCTTATTACAATGTGACATAGGCCCGACCCGCTGTTTGATTCAACTACTCTGCAGGTTCCCACTCCGTGCAAGGTATCTGGTCTCAGTTGATTCCAAAGAGATAAAATTGGTTGCCCATCAGAGATCGAGCCCACACATTTATCCAATGCGAGATGCGAAGACCACTCATCTGAAATTCATGCCACGCTTTGCAAACAAAGCAGTTCACGATCTGCACTGATTTAGCCGATGTTACCAGCGACATTGTGCCTTTGAGATGAGCCTTATTTCTGGAGCCTGCATTGTGGGGAGCTGTAGTCAAGGGAGCTGTGGGCTTGTAATGAATGTTGACGGTCAGCCTATCGCTGGAAGCGGAGTCTTATTTCTGTTCACCTTTTATTAAGGAGGGTCAGATCATGGGAACTGAGGTGGGGATTTGACTCAAAGTAATATTTCCCACTCTTTCTTCGACTGACTCACACAACAGACAAGTGCAGGGGCTGGGGTTTTCAAACAGAAATCAAACACACACTGTCAAAAATACAAGCTGTCCGAATTTTCGGCCCTTGCTCCCTCCAGTCAGACACATCGTTGTTCCTCTGATCAACCTTACACTGGCCTTCAGGGAAGAAATGGAACTTCTACGATAACTGACAAAAGTGCCAGAGGGGATTTAAAGAAAATAACAAAAGTGAGTCGTTGTGATCGTGGCTTCCAAAGAAGAAATTGGACAGATATTGAAAAGCAAAAATTTGCAGGTTATGAGGAAAGAGTGTGTCATGTGAGAGTGCCTTTAAGAAATGGGTGTTTAAGAAATGCACCTTTAAGAAATGGAGCTGCTCATGTTACTGGAGTGATGTCAGAGTGTTTGTGGAGCTGAGCTCAACTTCTGCTTTTTAGTTTCAGTTTCAGAAAAAGCTTGGGTGTGTCTGTGGTTTTCAGTGAGCTGCATCTGAAGGCTGCCATCCAAAGACTAACATAATCATATGGTGAATTCAGAATTATAAATGTTTTCAGTATTGAATGTAAACCTTAATGTGCTCCTGTTTAGAGGTTTGTTAAGTCTTTTGGATGTTAAAAGAACAGCATACAGATTACTTAGTGTTGTATTCTTTGGGGGGTGTATTTAAATTACTGGTTGCTAAGATATTCACTGTTTGTTTTAAGAAGGTTAACTTGAGTTCATAGAATAAACATTGTTTTGTTTTTAAAAAACTCTGGTCCATTTCTGCTGTACCACACCTGTAGAGTGAGCCGTGTGCTAACCATACCGCAATCTAGTAAAAGTTGTGGGTCAGGTGAACCCCATGATACACTTTGGGGTTCTCTAAACCCTGACCCATAACAAGTGGGATAATTGGAATGGTGCAGAAAGAGCTAGCACAGGTAAGATGGCCTGAATGGCCTCATTTTGTACTGTTCGATTGTATCGAAACCAGATACGGAATAGAGATAGGAACCATTCTCAGCAGCAGGCAGGCTTTCAGTTCCGCTTTGTTCTGTGAGGTGACATGAGCTTTAGGTTTTAATTCTGTTGATTTTTAATGTCAGGATCAAGTGCTCCCGACCAAGAACATGTGTATTTGCTGCCACCATGTGGTCATTCAAGGTTTAACATTGAAAATAGGAATCCGCAACCTTTTCATTCACAGTTCTCGATTTTCCCAAAACAGTGTCACCTCCCGTTTCCATTGTCTGGCATGTGTAAAAATAAACCATCACCGTGTTTAAGTAGCTTCAAGCCAAGATCGTAAGAAACGGTCACCTGTTGTATTTCTGAGTGCCTGACACTAACATACACTCTCTCCCCAGAGGCACAGCCCTGTTTACTTAAATCCAGAGAATCTGCACAAAGTAAAGGATTAAGGACCCCCAACGTGTACAGGAATAGCAGCAGAGTGTAAACAGCTAAAACTGCTCAGTACAGAGCATTAATAAGCTTATCACTGATTATCCACCTAATCCTTTTATATATTCATTTACAGAACTGGAGTTGAGTAGGGAGTCAGCTCCCTGCGACAGGTCGGTGTAAGTAAAGTGTGGCTGACTGGTCTATAACCACTCCCTTGGTGTACTGTGGACCTGTCTGGCTCAGACATTGGGCTACTGAGTCGGCCAGAGTATATTGACTTGATTCCAATCTTCATCTCGGAGGCATCTCAACAAGCAAAAAGTCCCCACTTCCCTCCCCCAACAAACAAGAGCTCATCGGTTTGAGTTGCAAGGTGCTCAGGAGCATGAAAGAAGACTGCGAGTCAATAGAACTCGCAACATTGAGCAGCTCAAGCTCACTCCAAAGGCGCTACCCACGAGTTTGCCTCCCAGTTCCTCTCAGTGAAAGGCAGCTTCACTACAGGTGGCGAGTTACATCAACACGTCTGCAACATGGTGACACCAGGCCCCCGGACGCATAGGCCCAATCCTAACATCCAGCTTCCCTGTAATACTTTCTGTCATGATATACACCAGTATAACATGGTGCAGATACACACACACTGATGGACACACAGCAAGACCAATCAACACACACAACACCGCAGCCAATCACCAGTTAGAGCACACTCACTATAAAGACAGAGGGCATCAGAATTCCCGCTCATTCGGGATGCAGCCCCCTACAAGGACAGAGCTTACAGCTTACAGCACAGGTCCTCACCATGTGCTGAGTGCATAGACTGGTTCGGACAGGCGTAGGTCTTTAGTTTAAACTAACATCGTGTTAACCCACAGTGAAAGTATGTTCAACAGTTTCTAACTTAATAAAATAGTGTTGCACTATTTTAAGTGTTGGTGGCCTGTATGTGCTCCACGGATCCAGAACACCCAACACATCACTTTCCAATAACGTCCCGATTCTCAGACCTGGGGGGGGGGGGGGGGCTAAAACGCTCCATCTAAAACGTTCAATTCCATGATTAAATTTGAATGAAAAAAAATTCCAAATCAAGAGCACAATTTGCAGCCCTGGAGAATGAATGGGACGTGTCCTCTCCAGGTTCAGGCAGGCCTGTTTGGCATTGACGGAACCCTTGCTGACTGGTAGCTGGGGGCCGTTGCAGTTGAGCTTCAGATCTGTGCAAATTCTGCGGCACATGTACAGCTCTGACAGAGGGCTGGCAGGGATTGCCTGCTCCCTGGTGTCTTGACAGTCAGCATCATCGATCAGACACACTCCAACTGTTCCTGGGCGCGCCGTCACCCTGGCCACTGACTCAATGACAGTGATTACTGATGAATTGACTGATACCTGGTGCACAATTCTCTCAAATTCCAGTATTCACTGCATGTTTTCAACTCCAATTTATTCTGTCCCTGGCCCTGACCTTCTGCCGTCCCTCCTTCACCCGATAACGTTCGACGTTTTAAACCTGAAAGAGCCTTACGTGGTCAATGCTCCCTTAATCACCCTCCTTCCCCCCACCACACTATTTTTGATGGGACTCCTGCTCCGTCGACCTTGACCTTTGACCGGAGCTTCACAGCAAACAAAAATAATTCAGAAGGCTTAAGTTACGTCAGGATGGAGAACAATACGAAAAAAGCTTTGAGGAAGTGGCTGCAAGGCAGACAGAAAGGTTGAATGAGCCGGATCTGTTTGCACTCATGAAACACTGCTTCGTCCTATCACTGATTGTTTAGCTTACGTCATGTTCACTGCTTTAATGTACCTCCTGGTTATCCGTCCCGTCATTGTCCCTACAGATTGATCCCTCGCTGGGGACGGGCTGCTCTCCTGCAAGTCGCACATCATCTTCATTGTTTGCAACTGGGGAAATATCTCCCTCAAGATCCTCTACTCTTGTCAGCTTTCTCCTCCCCTGAAGCTGCTAACTCCGGGTTCAACACACGCCGCAGCTGCCACCGATCCCACTGCTCCACCCGTCTGAGCGCCCACAATGAATAAATGGCAGGCTATTCGGCTGCAGGCACCATCACAGCCACGCCTGATGCTGCCTGTATCCAATGTCCACAGCCAAACATCCTATGATTTATAGAATATGAGATGATTATCAGTGCTGGCCCGAATCTCCCTGGAGGGACCATGGGCTCCGAGCGCACCCCACAAGTACCAGGGCAGCACGGTAGCACAAGTGATTAGCACTGTGGCTTCACAGCGCCAGGGCCCCAGGTTCGATTCCCCGCTGGGTCACTGTCTGTGCGGAGTTTGCACGTTCTCCCCGTGTGTGCGTGGGTTTTCTCCGGGTGCTCCGGTTTCCTCCCACAGTCCAAAGACGTGCAGGTTAGGTGGATTGGCCATGCTAAATTACCCGTAGTGTCCATAAGGGTTGGGAGGGGTTATTGGGTTGCGGGGAAAAGGTGGAAGTGAGGGATTAATGTGGGTCGGTGCAGACTCGATGGGCCGAATGGCCTCCTTCTGCACTGTATGTTCTATGTAATCTATGTAATGTGAAGACCAAACCTCCACGTGGAGCCCAGTTCACACTGGAGGACTGCTCCCATTCTAAAGCATGGTTGGTGCTCAGGCCTTTGGACCAGGGAGGCGTCCTGGGATCAGGACAAAGGCACTCCTGCTTTCCCTACACCGCCTGCCCGGAGAGCTTCAGCTTCGGAGCATCTCGCGAGGCCCTGATTCCTTGTTTCTCGCCATACCTGAAGAACGTAGTCGAGTGCCAGGTGCCTGAAGCATTTCCTCGTCATGGTCAGTGTCCCCGTGGCCTCCTCCACTTCGTGCGTCTTGTTACGAGTCGCTTGAGCGTTTTTGATCAGCGCCAGGTCCATGTCCTCTCTGACCTTCTCAAAATGCTTCTTGGTCTCCTTGAACTTCCGAACATCTCTGTATTTCAACAAGAAACACAAACGTTCTGTTACTCGACTGGGATGGAGTGGGGGTGGGGAGTGTCAGAGTGGGGGGGGGGGGGGTAAGAGGGGGGATGGGGGGGTGAGGCCTGGGAGGGTTGAACGGGGGAATTTAATAGAACAGCTTCAGCTCATACATGACTCACATGAAAATATTTCTAAAGCACTGACCACACAGCGGGCAAGCTCGCGAGGGAGAAATGAACAATTCCTCCAGTGAGGCTCAAGCCACAATAATTGAATTTAAACAAACTGTCATGGTTAAAAGTGGAGTTAAGTAGATATTGGGAGAGGAACAGTGCTTAGCACTACTGCCTCACAGCGCCAAGGACCCAGGTTCAATTCCGACCTTGGGTGACTGTCTCCCCGTGTCTATGTGGGTATCTTCCGGGTGCTCCAGTTTCCTCCCACGGCCCAAAGATGTGCAGGTTAGGCGGATTGGCCATGTTAAAAAATTGTCCCTTAGTGTCCAATGATGTGCAGGTTAGGTGGGTTACGGGGGTAGGGCAGGGAAGTGGGCCTCGGTAGTCTGCTCTTTCAGAGGGTTGGTGTGGACTTGATGGGCCGAATTCCCTCCTTCTGCACGGTATGAATTCTATGGGATTAATATATGTAGCTTCCAGCAGATGCAACGTGGACATGAATATGATTTACCCCACATAATTTGTGGCACTCACTAAAGAGTGACTTGACTGGTAGGACACGATATCAGCCCAATGCCTGTGGAGCTGGTATAATTGGGGGGGGGGGGGGTGGTGGCGGGGAGAGGAGACAGAAGGGGAACAAAATGGCGACAAATCTTAGTAAACTGAAGTGGTGCATTCTGCTTTAGATGCGGTTCTGTGTATTGAACAACCATCAAAAACTTGCAAGAATTATCCGTCAAAGGGTAACAAAAAAAAGGTCATGATTTTCCACTGTGCGGGATATGTGCCAGTATCTGGCACATTGAGTGTCTGGCACAAGTGTCGTTCATGGGTTCACTATAAATACACACTGTATTAAAGAGCACAAAAAAACTCTCTCCTAACCTAAAAGCATCTGTGGCCCGAATGAAACCCTTCTCTGATGCACAATGCTCTGATTCTATCCGATTACACAATTAAATCTTTTCTAATCAGAGACAGGGAGGATAATGCGAATGAATCGGATGTACAGTTCTCTCAGTGACCAGCAGTTGCTTTCCTCTCCTTTGATTTCTGTCCTTGTTAAAGGGATCAAGTGACCACTGTCCACCCTCATGACGTTCATTGGTGGTACTTTGGCGACGCATCTACCCGTGACCCCAGCCAGATGTTCCCCGCTAACTCTAGCCCGCTCTTGTGTGCCTGCAGTTTACTGAAGCCGACTTTGCTGAGCCACTCCTGCAGCTCTGGTCTAATGAAAGTTTGAAAATACAGTAGCTTTCATCCGAGAGCGGATACAATAAAGCAAGGCCTCCACTTCCCTCTCAAATTGGTGTGTAAAATCTCATTGAATTATTCCAACAATGACCCGGGGAGTTCTCCCCGGTGTCCTGGCCAACATTCATCCCTCAGTCAAAACATTTTCCAATCCTTTTCACACTGATGTTTGTGGGAGATTGCTGTGACCGTCACTTTTCCTACCTCCCAACAGTGACTACTTCAAAGATATTTCATTGATTGGGACATCCAAAGGTGCTATATAAATGCAAGTTTTTCTTTGTTTTTTTTAACCCAGCGCCTCTACTGCCTCGTGTGACTTGGACTTTATTACAAAGTCTGAGTAATACTGCAGGGTGCAACTTGCATTTCGATGAGGAAATATTCTTCCACACGCGCTTACTCATCCCAAAATACTCTGCCCAATTAACATAGCCGCATGGCACACGTACCTGTTATTAGCCCCTCCCCCCTCTCTGTGGGTGGCTTAAACACAAGAAATAGGAGCAGATGTGGACCACACGGCCACATGGCCTGCCGAGCCATTTAGTACGTTCATGGCTGATCTTAGACTCCACTTTCCCGCCCACCCCATATCCCTTGATAACCCTGGAGACCAAAAATCTGTCTATATCCGAGCCTTAAATTTACTCACTGAGGGACCATTCACAGCTCTCTGGGGCAGAGGATTCCAAAGATTCACAACCATTTGGGTGAAGTAATTTCTCCTCATCTCTAAATGATTGTCCCTTTATCCTGAGACCGTGTCCCCGCGCGTCAGATTCCCCGACCAGAGGAAACAATCTCGCAGTGCCGACCCTCTCAAGCCCCTTCAGAATCTTGTATCTTTCAATGAGACCACCTCCCATTCATGTAAACTGGTACCATGAGAATCCAACATGGCAGCTGGTCCATTCAACTTATCCTTCCCCGAATGAAGGAGAAAACAGCTATTGAAGAGAGCCCCCCCCCCCCCCCCCCCCCCCACACACACACACACACCCTACACCTCCTCTCCACCCCCAACAACATTTACCATCTGGTCCATATTGAGCAGGAACCCCACGACACCTGGAAGCAGTGACCACAGCAGGTGCAAGACACGGGAAAGTGGGAGTCCTTACCACAGTCCAAGGTTAGTGTAAACCTTTGTTCTTCCTTTTGCTACTCAACATTCTGTGTCAATCTATCAAATCTATTTGCACTGCTCACTGTCCAAGATGACATGAGGTTACCTTTGGAGGAAGAGGTTCTGTCTGATTCCCTCCTCTATTTAGAAGTTTCTAACTGAATTAGTTGGACATCTTCACCAAGGTAGAAGGTTTACCTCAGTGCTGGCAGGGCAGTAAATTTGGCAAACACACACCTGCCAAATACTGGGTCGACAAGAGTCAAACCAGGCGACGATAATGGAGTGCCGTCGAACCACACCATCTATCATAACCAACGATGCACTCACCGCACACCCACAACCTCTGACAAGGTGGGTCTTTGCTCTTTCGTGAGCAAACCAAGCAGTTTTAATGTGCAAACTCCACGCTGAGGGCTGGATTCTTCCGCCCCGCCCGCCTCAAAATCGCCAGGGGCGGGACGCGGACCACGTAAAGGTCCATTGACCACGGTCGAGAATTTCCGGTGCCTGGGTGGGCGCGGCTGGAGAATCCCGCCCAGGCAGTCACCCGAGGTCGGAACTGAACCCGGCGCGGTGAGGCAGCAGTGCTACCCACTGTGCCACCGTTAATACCTCAGTCATGGTAAAATGTTCTGTGGTGTTATATTCACAAGAATGCTGTGTCAGGCAGAGGGGAGATGTTATTAGGACAGATGGACAAATCTTGATTCAACAGGTAGGTTTGAAGGAGAGTCTTAGAGGAGGAGGGAGTGAGGTAGAGGAGGGGAGAGGGTTCAGGATGGAAATTCCTGAAGCAGTTGAAGGTATCCCTGCCACTGGTGGAGGAAAGGAAATCAGGCAGGTGCATTGGGGTCAGAACAACAGGAGAGGGCACAGGGATCTCAGGCAGCTGTGGGGTTGCAGGAAGCTGAGGGAGGGGCGAGGCCGTGAGAGAAATCCGACCACGAGGATCAAAATGATTCGAAGGGCGGCACTTGGCACAGTGGTCAGCACTGCTGCCTCATGGCTCCGAGGTCCCAGGTTCGATCCCGGCCCTGGGTCACTGTCCGTGTGGAGTTTGCACATTCTCCCCGTGTCTTGCGTGGGTTTCACCCCCACAACCCAAAGATGTGCAGAGTAGGTGGATTGGCCATGCTAAATTGCCCCTTAATTGGAAAAAAAAATAATTGGGTACTCTAAATTTATTTTAAAAAAGAATTTTTAAAAAAATGATAAAAGCGAGGTGTCCTCGGATTGGAATCCAATGTCCAGCGAGCAGAAAGGGGGCGATGGGTGAACGGAAATTGACGTGCGTCAGGATTTGGGACGCGGAGTATAACAGTAAGGAAAGAAACTTATCTCTTCACACAACCCCGACTGGCTCATCTCCAGAGATGTGCAGGTTGAGTGGATTGGCCATGATAAATTGCCCCTTAGTGCCTAAAGATGAGCAGGCTAGGTTAGGGGTTATTGGGATAGGGCGGGGGAGTGGGATTGGGTGGAGTTCACTTTGGCAGGGTCGGTGCAGACCCGATGGCCGAATGGCCTCCTTCTGCACTGTAGGAATTCTACGATTATATGATCTCAATTTTCCCCAGCTGGTTTCAGCGCTGACCAAACTAACCGTTTAGGAATTCCCACTAAATTCTGCTCATGGTCAGCATTGGGTTATCACTGATCCAACTCGAAATCTCTAACTGAAATTACCAAAGAGGAAATGGAGAAAAGGCAATTGTACCCCTCCTCCCTCCTGCAACTGTGTCCTCAGTCACTTGCCATAGCAACAGCCTCCTTCCCACAAGAAGCACTGCCGCCCATTCATTTGATTTATGTGACACTAAATTCAAAATATCAACACTGGTGGCTGAGGCTAACTCTGCTGGAGTGCACTCACTCCTCTTAATATTCTCAGAGGACAACTGCCGGAGGTCACATCAGCGCTGCTGCGGAATCAGATGTGGCCTGTGTTCCATTTGCCATTTATTCAGCTGAATATTAACAACGTCCCCTTCAAGGGCCGTGCTGACAGGGGAAATGGCACACCGATTTTCAGGATTCCTCGAGTGTGGCGATAGCTACAGCGGAGTTTCTGCTGGCAGATCAGCTTCAATGACGAGATGATCCGATTAAAGTCTTTCTAAATAATCCCGCACTGATGCCTGCCCCCCCCCCCCCCCCCGCACCAATGTAAAGCCGAGGTGGTCTCAGGCACACAGCTTCACTGACAGTGCATTGCATGTAGGGCTGAGCCAAACGCCTGATACCAAGGTTGCCAACTCCTCTAGGCACGACCCGGGAGGATGGTGGGACTGCAGATTAATCTGGGGAGAAGATTTACAGGGGTACCCCTAAACCAAAAGAAATGGGCTGAACACTTGTTTATTAATTACGAAAATGTCGGAAGATCGTTAAAATAAACGCTCCTCAATGGACAGTCAAGAAATGTTTAATCTGGTAATAAGGAGGCTTTTTAAATTACAATTGACTGGCTGGGAGGCAGGGAGTCCTGTGATCAAACCTCCAGGGGTACATTCCACCAGCATTGGGCACCAAACTGAGAAGTGTGCTACAATGTGCCTCAATGCCCTAGTTTAATGAACGGTAAACCAACCAGTTCTCTTCTCATCACCTTTCTCCTCCATCTTAAAACCCCCTTTGTAAACTATCCCATACATGTGTCGCCTGAATGCAAATCCTGCTCCGGGTGATCTGTCTTTTGTTCTTAATGTTGCTACTTTTTGTTGCAATCTCTCACAGATACACTGAAAAATCTGACACATTCTCCCATCTTCAGTTCCGATGGAGAGCCAAAAGGACTCGAAATGTTAACTCTGCATTCTCTCCTCACAAATACTGCCAGACATCTTGAGTTTTCCCAGCATCCTCTGCTCTCATTCCTAATCCCTCCAAATCTGTGACTAGGGGCCTTCAGGTGAGGGGCAGGATCGGGCCCAGTTGTGACCAGTCACCAGTAAAAATCCTGCAGGTACCTCTCACCCAGGTCCAACCGCAAGGAATGGGCCTTTCAGCAGGTTACCAGAGAGCAACCAACCATTGAGTGAGACAGGGAAGAAGGAGCAGAAAGTACTCATAAGTTCAGCACAATTCTCGATGAACTTTCGCACAAATGATTAACCTATCCTTCTGACGCTGGCAGGCCTTCTGTTTATTCCTGTCATTTTCTGTTTTTATTTCTATCGCCAGTATTCATGGCTTTTACCTGTCTCTGCTGTTCTTTATTTAAGGTACAAATGGACAGAGTTACGATCAAGGAGTGAGTTTTCTCACTTAAATTCCCTCAGATGTCACTGAACTGTGAATGGTTCTCAGGAACCTAACAATGCAGCTAGTGTGGGAAATGGATGTGTCAGCCAGCCATTCACATAGCTCCCAAATGTAACCTCATCCCGACCTTGGTGTGGTATCCTTGGCATCTCAGGAAGGGCATAGCAAATATGTAGTGCCATTGGGGAATTCTGTGAAGCTTGCTTCCCACAGTTCCAGGTTGAAGTGTCAGGCACCTGTTGCGCCAATTTTATTTTCCAATTTTCTCCCTTCTCTCTTCCTGCGATCTGGTTCCTCAGGGTCCGGCAGCTTTCTGACATCTCGTCCAAGGCGGCTGTCCATCTTGCAACCGCAGTGCTCTCCTGAAAGATCTCCCACCTCGCGACCTCAATTGACTTGAGTCCAGACAATACCCTGCAGCCCTACCCTAATTCGCCTTCTGATAGCCCTCTGCTCGCTGGCCCACGCCAGCTCCCAGGCTGGCATGATCGCGATTTAAAAAGAAAATCTTCCCCATGACTTCAAATCGCTCCCATGCCTCATCACAACCCCCACCCCCCCAACATCTCCATCTCTGTAAGTTCCTCCAGTCCAACAGCCCTCCGAGATCCCTGCGCTCCTCCAATTCTGGACTCTCTCGCTGACTATCATCGCTCCACTATGGACAGATGTGCCTTCAGTTGCCTGGGCCCTGCCAGAGGCTAAAGTTCGGCAATTTCCTCGCTTCACTTCTCCGCTTCGCTAATTCTGCTCTCTTCCTTTAAGGAGTAACTTCATTGCAGTGTTAATGTAAGCCTACTTGTGGCAATAAAGACTATTATTATTATCAAACATGCTTCTTTGACCATTTGTCCGTAAGTCTCCTCACATGATTTGGTGTCAAATTTTGCTTGATAACAAATAAAGTACCTTGAGCTGTTTCACTGTGTTAATAATAATCTGTATTGCCACAAGCAGGCTTACATTAACACTGCAATGAAGTTACTGTGAAAATCTCCTGGTCGCCAAATTCCGGCGCCTGTTCGGGTACACTGAGGGAAAATTCAGAATACCCAATTCACCTAACAAGCACGTCTTTCAGGATTTGTGGGAGGAAACCGGAGCACCTGGAGGAAACCCACGCAGACACAGGGAGAACGTGCAGATTCTGCACAGACAGTTACCCAAGCCAGGAATCGACCCTGGCGCTGTGAAGCAACAGTGCTAACCACTGTGCTACTGTGCCGTAAAGGCTCTGTATATATGCCTGTTATTGCTGAGCCTAGTAGGGAACGTTTTGACTGTTGAGAGCGGAGCCATTAAAAGGGACCAGGATATATACTGTCCTTGAAATGGAAGCCAATCCAGGGCTACGGGGAAAGGGCAGGGGAGTGGGACTAACTAAATAATTGCCTCAAGAACCAGCAGAGGCGTGATGGGCCCAGCAGAGGCATGATGGGCCCAAGACCACCTTCTGTGTTGTATTATTCAATGATTCAACACCTCAGGAGCACTAAGAGCTGCTGGCACTTTCCGACCCAGCAGGAATTAACACCTTTAGCAAAAGGTAGGCAGGGAGAGGAGATTGGAAAATGTCTTTTCACAACTTCATCTTAACACCTCTCAGCTCAGCAACTGTGTTTCGTGAAACTAATTCCATTTCCATTTCTTCATTAAAACATGAGAAAATGTACAACACTGTGAAACCCAAGACTCAGATAATGTACGTTCCTACTCTCAATCATTCAAAATCAGTGGGGGGGGGAAACGGACGGAACTATAGAGCAGGAATTAAGCCGCACATTTCGGCAGCTCCCGCTTTAACGGACTTTTGGGCTCTCCGGAGGAGCCTCAACAGAAATTTTTTGATTGAATCCCGTGTGGGAAGGTGATGTAAGGTCCCCCCTTACGTCATATGGCAGGGATTAGCGGTGGAGCGTCGGAGAAAGTGGCTTTGGAGCAGCGTCAAAAACGAAGGGGAAAAACCAAGATGGCGGAGGACGGAGATCGAGCAGCATGGGGGCCGGACCAGCAGGAGTTCCTCAGGCGCTGCATGGAGGAGCTTAAAATGGAGGTGCTGGCACTGTTGCCGATCGAGGGGCTGAAGGAGACCCAGAAGGCCCAGGCGGTGGAGCTCCGTGAGGTGAGGGATAAAACTAATGAGAACGAGGACGAGATCCTGGGCCTGACGGTAAAGGTGGAGGCGCATGAGACGGTGCAAAAGAGGTGGGCCGAGAGACTTGAGGTCCTGGAGAACAGGTCGAGGAGGAAGAATCTCCGGATTCTGGGTCTCCCCGAAGGAGTGGAGGGGGCCGATGCCGGGGCGTATGTGAGCACGTTGCTCCATTCGCTGATGGGTGCGGAGGCCTCTCCGAGCCCCCTGGAGCTGGAAGGGGCTCACCGGGTCCTGGCGAGGAGACCCAAGGCTGGCGAGCCGCCAAGGGCGATAGTGGCAAGATTCCATCGCTTCGCGGACAAAGAGAGTGTCCTGAATTGGGCCAAGAAGGTGCGGAGGAGTAGATGGGAGAATGCGGTGATCCGAGTCTACCAGGACTGGAGTGCGGAGGAGGCAAAGAGGAGAGCTGGCTTCAACCGGGCCAAGGCGGTGCTGCATAAAAAAAGAGTGAGATTCGGAATGCTGCAGCCTGCGCGACTGTGGGTCACGTACCAGGACCGACACCACTATTTCGAAATGCCAGAAGAGGCTTGGACCTTTATCCAAACCGAAAAATTGGACTCGAACTGAGGGGCTGTGGTTGTGGGGGAGATGAAACATTCTTTACCCATATTTACATGATATAGGGTTGTAAATATGGGTAAAGAATGTTTCACGGGTGGGATGATGGATGGGGATGGGGAAAGAGTTCTTTTTTCTTTTGATGAGATAGTGGGGAATGTGGGCGTCGGTGCTGGAGGGAGGTGAGACTCGGGGATGGGGGAACTGGGATAAGGCCGCAACAGGAGCTGCGCCACAGGGGGAGATCAACGGGAAGGCAGGGGAAGCCGGGGTCAGCAGAAGTCAGCTAACTCTTGTAAGTAGTATGGGGGGAGCAAAAGAGCTAGATGCGGATCTAGCGGGGAGGGAGGGAGGGAAGTGGGGGAGGGGGGATGGGGGGGGGAGAATAGGGTTGCTGCTGCACTGGCCGAGGGGGGAACTGAAAATGGAAGAGGTGGTCGGGGCGGGGGTTCCCCGTCTGGGGGACTGGAGGGTGCGGGAGACGCGGGCACGGGACTGGCCTAAGATAGGAGTTGGCTAGTCAGCGGGGGGGGAGGGGGGGGGGGGGGGTAGCCCCCCAATCCGGCTGATCACGTGGAATGCGAGAGGCCTAAATGGGCCGGTTAAGAGGGCCGAGTGTTCGCGCACTTAAAGGGACTGAAGGCAGCCGTGGTCATGCTTCAGGAGACGCATCTGAAGGTGGCAGATCAGGTCAGGTTAAGGAAGGGATGGGTAGGCCGGTGTTCCATTCGGGGCTGGATGCGAAGAATAGAGGGGTGGCAATACTGGTGGGGAAGCGGGTGCCGTTTGAGGCCAAGAACATAGTAGCGGACAATGGAGGCCGATACGTGATGGTGAGCGGTAGGTTGCAGGGGACGGAGGTGGTACTGGTGAATGTATACGCCCCGAACTGGGACGATGCTGGATTCATGAAACGGATGTTGGGGCATATTCTGGACTTGGAGGTAGGGAGCTTGATAATGGGTGGGGATTTCAACACGGTGTTGGACCCAGCATTAGATCGTTCCAGATCGAGGACGGGGAAGAGGCCGGCTGCGGCCAAGGTGCTCAGGGGGTTTATGGATCAGATGGGGGGAGTAGATCCGTGGTGATTTGCCAGGCCTTTGGCCAGAGAATTTTCTTTTTTCATGTACATAAGGCCTACTCCCGGATAGATTTTTTTGTTCTGGGCAGGGCATTGATCCCGAAAGTGGAGGGAACGGAGTATTCGGCCATAGCCATTTCAGACCACGCCCCGCATTGGGTGGAGTTAGAGCTGGGGGAGGAGAGGGACCAACGCCCGTTGTGGCGGTTGGATGTGGGACTGCAGGCATCGAAAGGTATCTGGAGGCCAACGACAACGGGGAGGTGCAGGTGGGAGTAGTATGGGAGACGCTGAAGGCGGTGGTCAGGGGAGAGTTCATCTCCATCAGGGCTTATAGGGAGAAGAGAGAGGGCAGGGAAAGGGAGAGGTTGGTGGGGGAGATTTTAAGGGTTGACAGGAGATATGCAGAGGCCCCTGATGAGGGGCTACTCAGGGAGAGACGAAGTCTCCAGACGGAGTTCGACCTGTTGACCACAGGGCAGGCAGAGGCACAGTGGAGGAAGGCACAAGGGGCGATATATGAATATGGGGAGAGGGCGAGTCGGATGCTGGCACATCAGCTCCGTAAGAGGATGGCAGCGAGGGAAATAGGTGGAGTCAAGGATGGCAGGGGAACTACGGTGCGGAGTGCGGTGAAAGTGAATGAGGCATTCAAGGCCTTTTACGAGGAGCTGTATAGGTCCCAGCCCCCAAGGGGAAAAGAGGGGATGCGACGATTCTTGGACCAACTGAGGTTCCCGAGGGTGGAGGAGTGGGAGGTGGCTGGTTTGGGGGCGCCAATTGGGGTGGAGGAGCTGGTTAAAGGACTGGGGAGCATGCAGGCAGGGAAGGCCCCGGGGCCGGATGGGTTCCCAGTGGAGTTCTATAGGAAGTATGTAGACCTGTTAGCTCCGTTGCTGGTAAGGACCTTCAATGAAGCAAGGGAGGGGGGGACCCTGCCCCTGACAATGTCGAAGGCGACAATCTCTTTGATCCTGAAGCGGGATAAGGACCCACCGCAATGCGGGTCGTATAGACCGATCTCGCTCCTCAACGTAGATGCTACGTTGCTGGCAAAAATGTTGGCTACGAGGATTGAGGACTGTGTCCCGGGGGTGATTCACGAGGACCAGACGGTATTCGTAAAGGGTAGGCAGCTAAATACCAATGTGCAAAGGCTCCTAAAGGTGATAATGATGCCATCGGTGGAGGGAGAGGCGGAGATAGTTGCAGCTATGGACGCGGAGAAGGCCTTTGGCCGAGTGGCGTGGGAGTATCTCTGGGAAGTGTTGCGGAGGTTTCGGTTTGGAGAGGGGTTTATCAGTTGGGTTAAACTCCTATATAGAGCCCCGGTGGCGAGTGTGGTTACAAATCGGCGGAGGTCAGACTATATTCGGCTGTATCGAGGGACGAGGCAGGGCCCCTGTCCCCCCTGTTGTTTGCATTAGTAATTGAACCTTTGGCCATGGCTTTAAGGGAGTCTAGGAAATGGAGGGGGGTGGTCCGAGGGGGAGAGGAGCATCGAGTGTCGCTGTATGCAGACGGCCTGTTGCTGTATGTGGCGGACCCAGTGGAGGGGATGGTGGAGGTCATGCAGATCCTTAGGGAGTTTGGGGACTTCTCGGGCTATAAGCTCAATGTAGGGAAGAGCGAGCTCTTTGTGGTGCATCCGGGGGATCAGGGAAGAGGGATAGACGAACTACCGCTGAGGAGGGCGGATAGGAGCTTCCGATACTTGGGGATCCAGGTAGCTAGGAGCTGGGGGGCCCTGCACAAACATAACTTGACAAGGCTGGTGGAGCAGATGGAGGAGGACTTTAAACGGTGGGACATGTTGCCGCTCTCGCTGGCGGGCAGGGTACAGTCGATTAAAATGGTGGTCCTTCCGAGGTTTCTTTTTGTATTTCAATGCCTTTCAATTGTGATCACCAAGGCCTTTTTTAAGAGGGTAGGCAGGAGCATTATGAGCTTTGTGTGGGCGAGTAAGACCCCGAGGGTAAGGAGGGAGTTCCTGGAGCGAAGTAGGGATAGAGGAGGTCTGGCGTTGCCGAATCTGGGTGGCTACTATTGGGCAGCCAACGTGGCGATGATCCGTAAGTGGGTGATGGAGGGAGAGGGGGCGGCGTGGAAGAGGATGGAGATGGCGTCCTGCATAGAAACGAGCCCGGGGGCGCTGCTGACGGCACCGCTGCCGCTCTCGCCAACAAGGTACACCGCGAGCCCGGTGGTGGCGGCAACGCTAAAGATCTGGGGGCAGTGGAGATGGCACAAGGCTGCGATGGGAGCCTCGGTGTGGTCCCCGATCTGAGACAACCATCGGTTTGTCCCGGGAAGGATGGACGGGGGGTTTCAGAGCTGGCATAAGGCAGGGATTAAAAGAATGGGGGACCTGTTCATTGATGGGACGTTTGCGAGCTTAGGGGCGCTGGAGGAGAAGTTTGGGCTACCCCCGGGAAACGCTTTCAGGTACATGCAAGTAAGGGCGTTTGTGAGGCGGCAGGTGAGGGAATTCCCGCTGCTCCCGGCACAGGGGATTCAAGACAGGGTGATTTCGGGCGTATGGGTCGGAGAGGGCAAGGTGTCGGCGATATACCAGGAGATGAAAGAAGAGGGGGAGGCTTTGGTAGAGGAGCTGAAGGGTAAATGGGAAGAGGAGCTGGGGGAGGAGATTGAGGAGGGGCTGTGGGCTGATGCCCTAAGTAGGGTTAATTCCTCTTCCTCGTGTGCCAGGCTCAGCCTGATACAGTTTAAGGTAGTTCACAGAGCGCACATGACGGGGGCAAGGCTGAGTAGGTTCTTTGGGGTGGAGGACAGATGTGGGAGGTGCTCAGGAAGCCTGGCGAACCATGTCCATATGTTTTGGTCATGCCCGGCACTGGATTTTGAAATCCTAAGCTTCTCATCACCATTCCTTGATTAATCTCACTTTCTTTCTCCATATTGTTGCCATGTTTTCTGACGGCCTGTATTCTAGACCTGGGCTCTTTGCAAACGTTGCTTTTAGAAATAAACAGCTGTTTCACAGTGGGGGAACTTCCAACACAGTAGTTCCCAACCATAGCCACGCACTGTGGAAATGCCTGAGCAGGAGGTTTACCCAGGATTACATAGGATACACTGCATAGAAATGGTGCTGCCCTCCGGCTTCCTCCCATTGTTCCTCATCTAACTCCACCATCGTAACCCTCTAAGCCCCTCTCCCTCGTCGACTTGTCTAGTTTCCCTTTAACTGAATCACAGAATTGTTACAGTGCAGAAAAAGGCCATTCGGCCCATTGTGTCTGCACCGGCTCTCCAAACAAGCATTGTGACTTTGTGCCATCCCCATGCCTTTTCCCCGAACCCCTGCACAC
This sequence comes from Scyliorhinus torazame, assembly GCF_047496885.1. Lineage (NCBI taxonomy): Eukaryota > Metazoa > Chordata > Chondrichthyes > Carcharhiniformes > Scyliorhinidae > Scyliorhinus > Scyliorhinus torazame. Next base: position 33,566,755 of record NC_092722.1, read on the forward strand.
TGTTTCTATTCAAATAATCATCTAATCCCCTCTTGAATGCCTCGATTGAACCTGCCTCCACCACACTTCCAGGCAGTGCCCCAACCAGTCCCAATGGGTAGGGAGATCCATATTCTTGCCACCCTTTGGGAATATTTGCGCTGAAATTAAATTGTATTGTTCAAGGTCTTCATAATCTGCCATAGAACAATAAAGGTGGAGCAACTTGATGGTATCAAGCAAAACTTCACTCACGGCAGTTCCTGCTCACCTACAAACCCCACCTTGCAGATTGACTCCCTTGTCAATGGACTGATTCTATTGTTGGGTGATCCAGCTGAAGAGCAGCCATTGGAGGACGGTGGCCTTGCCTTAGCCCCCACGATTCCTCAACCTGTGAGTGTTATGACTCTCCAAAGAATCACCTCCTCCAATCCCAACATTGATATAGAATTCACCACAGTGCTGAGGGGGTCATTGGTTGGTTCTCATGATTAGGGTGGAGGTGTGGGCTCAGGTAAGGCGCTGTTTCCAAATGGCCGGTGCAGACACGATGGGCCGAATGGCCTTCTTCTGCACTGTAAATTCTATGATTCTATAAACAAATGTGTGACTACCTATATTGCAACGACATGGAAAGCACTTCATTGACTGTACAGTGCTTTGTGACATACTGGGCTTATGAAAAGGCGTGATATAAGTGCTGATTTTTCTTTTGCGACCAATCATGTTCTTTTTCAAATTCTGTGCATTTCCTGCCTTTATTTAATTGATAGGTTCTCTCTTTTTTAATCTTCTTGAGGAGATGGGAACTTGTCCGAAGCTAGCAGATAAAAACACACGATCGAATATACATAGATCTGTGTATATCAAGTCGTCCTGACACTGAGCTGCGTGTGGAACTTATACATAGTCCATTATTTCTCTACACCACTACTTCCTGTTATCTATTCTGCCCATCAAAATGCTTTTTAACAAAAAAAGAACAAGCACAGCTGTGAATCCATGAACTGGGACACTTCCAGTAATTTTATTTCATTCAGGGGCAAACAATTTCCAGGCAGAGGCTACCAGGAATGTTACTGGCGTACTTACTCTTTTACAAAGTTATGCAGCTGCAACCTGACAGACCTCTGAGCTTGATCGGAGAGAATCTGCAACGAGAAAAGGGACAACCGTTACTATCTGGGCTTTACTGCAACAGCATCCCCTATCTTAGAATGAGGACCATCTCGAGAGTTTAATCTGAAGACGTGACCTTGTGATCTGGTACTCCAGCAGCCCACAGATCTCAGGAAATAAAACAATAGTGTGTGTGTGTGTGTACCAGTCATCTCCTGAGGTGCACTTGCTGGGTGTCACTTCCCTCTGTGCCGTGCCAGATCACGAACTCGCTTTTATATATCTTCAAACGCCGCATTTGACACAGAGTAAGAGCACAGAACTAACTGCCACAGGTTCAGGTTAATCAAGCCTCGAGCGTGGTTAGAAAAAACTTGCATTCCTTATTCTGCTGCTACATTTTCCACTGGGGCCCATTGGACAGTAATAACAAGCGGGAATCAGTGATGGGTGGGATTTTCTGCGCGCCCCCCACTCCGCCCTTCAATACCTCCACTTTTGCCACATTGACTGTGGTGAAGCTAGGCCTGCATCGCACAGGGATCATACTCAGGTGCTTCCAAGTCTAAGGGGCAGGTCATTTGGGACTGAAATGAGGAGGAGCCCTTTCACTCAGAGGGTGGAACTCTCTGTCCCAGGAGCTGTGGAAGTCCAGTCATTGAGTATGTTCAAGGGCAGCACGGTGGCGCAGTGGTTAGCAAAGCAACCTCACGGCGCTGAGGACCCGGGTTCGATCCCGGCTCTGGGTCACTGGCCGTGTGGAGTTTGCGCATTCGCCCCGTGTTTGCGTGGGTTTCACCCCCACAACCCAAAGATGTGCAGGGTAGGTGGATTGGCCACACTAAATTGCTCCTTAATTGGAAAAATGAATTGGGTACTCTAAAATTTGTTTTAAGAAATAAAAATCGATCGATTTCCAAATATTAAAAGTATCAGCGATAAAGCCAGAAAATGGTGCTGAAGTCAAAAGTCAGCCATGATTTAATTGAATGGTGGGGTGGGGTCGAAGGGCTGATTGGCCTACTCCTGCTCCCATTTAGGTCTCCACAGCACAATACATGGTGGTATAGAGCAGGTGGCACACTCACCCATTCGAACTTTATGAAGTTACATGATGATGCTGCCAAGTCAAAACATTTGAAGGTTGCCAACTGTCCTGGACGGAGGGTTAATCTCCTGGGCAGTGCTGCTGACAACCTGTGCCTTGTGGCCATGATAAAAGATGCTGCAGTTCCCCAACTCTCTTTCTCACTGGGCAAAGACCCACCCTCGATGCTCCAGGATTGGTCATTGGATCTTTCTTGCTGAAGTCACCTCGTCCATTTTCATGCCCTCTACTGGTCACCAATCTGTGCCAATCGACAAGGAATTGTGTTCAGGCTGTCAAAGTGGCGACACACAAGAAACGATGATGCCCACTCGGGTTTTGTCCAGACTTGGAGTTTATTATTATAAATTCAAATTTCCAGTTATATGTAAAATGCAAGAGAATGAATGTCAATGTTTAAAGCAATCATTTTTCTAAGCTTATTGAAGTGGTGGCTGAGGTACCGCACTCTCAGGAAACCTTTACTTGAAGACTCTTTCCTCTGCATGGATCTCTCTTTGTCTCACAAGGTCAACTCAAACACTCATTTTAATGTTGTGCACTTTTTCTTTCTAATGGATGTGTGCCCTCTCCAGCCTCTCCGCACAGTAGTGTATGTCCTTCTTCCGTTACAAGAGTCAGGCACCCATGGTTGAGGCCCACAGCAGGAGTGCAGAGGCGTGTTCTGGTACAGAATAGTACCACGAGTGCCTTCCAGGTAGGTGCCTGTCCTATCTCAAAACACTAGGCCGCCAAAAGTACTCAATGCCCATGAGGGTCACCGTAACACCTCCTTAAAATAAAAATCCCTCTCCATTTTCGCCATCCCAAATGTCACATGATCAAGTGACATGTGATCAAACCTCCAGGAACATGTCCGACCACCACTGCTCATCCAAAACTTTTTGTATCAAGTCTCTCTATAATCCCTTGGATTACAAGCCATGGTTCAGACAGTGATCCATTTATCACAGTCTTGGAGTCAGCTTCTCAGTCATATTTCCATTCCTCCAAGTGTGGGAACTGCACATGAAGGAATGATACTCAGTAACCCTCACATGCTCCCCAGATGCAAAGAAATTACATTGTTACTCCAATAGTTACGGGAACGTTTAAGGGAAGGAATCCTCTTTGTATGTTTCTGAAAAAGGGCTGGGAATCAGGATAAACAACGAAACATAAGCAGCTGATACTTAAATCCGTCAGGATTATAGAATTATGCATTAATATTTATTGTGAGAATGAAGATGATTGAAGCAAATGCGTCAATGCATAAGACCAGACAGATTCTGCCAGATATGTAATAAATATTTGGCAGTGTAGTAACACATGTGATATTATATCGGAGCCAAATTGATGATAAATGAAATCCACTACCATTTCCTCTCCAGACTGTTAGTCAGCACCTTCAGTGCCTGTGATATTAATAGCACTATCACAGATATAAGCAATTAGCAGAAATTTGATCTGGCCCACTCCCCTCTGTTCCACTCCACCCCCGAAGGGATTGACTCATGCTGGGTACAAATCCACAGGCACTGGCCACCATCCAATCCCTCATCAAACCGACCATTCTTGATGTGGGGTTCAGGCATTGAGTGTTGGCAGGCCATTCTCCCACGGGGTGGCGGAGGGGTGGGGTGGGGTGGAATGGGGGGGTTGGAATTCACAGCTGCTTTCTCCTCTGTCACCATCGCCCCCGCCCGCACGCAGGCTTTCCTGCAGAAGTCTCTCAATGGAATTCAGGACTGAGAACTCTGCCTGGTGTTTCTCTTCACCCGAACCAGGGGAACTGAGGCTAGTTGGAATATTCCTATTGTCACCCTGCGTGGGTTCGGCTAAATAAGCGTTATGGATTAAGCTTCAAATCTTCCTGATTTATATCCAGTATTATTAGCAGCAAATTAGCCCCATAAACCCAGCTGCCTGTATTTACACAATTTCTGGATTGTAACTTGATCACATCCATCACCTTGGCAGTTAGCTACATCCATAATACTCTGCGATGATTCTAACCATGGAGGGATACAGTACATAGAATGGACTGGGCTACTTTGCAATCACTCAAGTTGAAGACCTTTAACAGATTGCAAGTCAACTGGACAACAAAATGACTGTGGGTAATAAACACCCACGAGGGTTGTTGCACACACACCCTTAAAATAAAAATAAATAGTCAGAGGTAAAGGTAAAGTTATCATAGTCCCAAATGACCATAGGCTGTTTTCCCCTTTGAAGATCACCACACCTCAGGTGAGGGGCAAGTTTGAGAAGGCGGGGAATAACCTAGTCAGAGGAGAACTTGCTAACAGCAGATGTGGCGTGTTACTGACCCGAAGAACTGCACTGATATCCAGGCAACTGAAAGGAATGACAAGTTTGACTCAATGCAGCTGATGAGGTTTAACTATAATGCCTGTTGCAATCTCATCTGCACTCAGTTGTGCATTCATGAAGTGAAAGTCATTCAAAACGGCTATGGGGTGATGTGAAAGAGCTGGCAGGGTGAGGGGCTGCAATCAATGGGTACCCCGGACTTAGGGGATATGTGAACCCCACAGCTGTTTTCAGTTCCTGGCTTGTGCCCACGAGGGAACATTGGGCCAATGCAGAACTCCAAAACCAATTGAAGCCGGGAGACAAAGTGCGAGGTGGGCAGATTGCGGCTCACAGCGGTTACCTGCGAGCATAAATCTGTGTTGAATGGCCCACCTCCTGACCCCACGAGAAACAGCTTCCCCCCTCTAGACAGCTGAACTCAGCAGTCTAATGGATACCCACTTATCTGGATTGACGGTGCTGTCCAGGACAAACCAACTACATGGTTGTCACGTCCGCTCAACTCAATACCCATTCCCTCCGTACACCGTCCCCTCACCACCCCCAATCCCTGAGTGCAGACTGTACAATCTACAGACTGCCCTGCAGTAAGGCCCTAAGATTACCACTGTTAAAAAGGACAGGAAATCACCAGAATAGGCCCACTCCAGATCACACACCATTCTGATGTTTACATAAACCTTGGAAGTTCCTATCCAACACCATCATGAGATAAGCATCAGTTTAATGACTGGAGTCAAAGAAAAGACCTACCAGCACCACAACTAGGGAATGGGCATTCAAAGGAATGTGAAACAGAGTCGTGGGCACTGCTGGGACTGCAAGGAGGTTTAGTGAAGACAGCCATGACGTTTGGACCCAGGTAAGTCGTGGATCTTGGATGCAGAGGGATCTGGAGGACTTGGGGGGGGGGGGGGGGCGGGTAGGGGGTTTAGAGGCCAGGTGGAGAGGAACAAGGGGGGGGGGGTTAACATCTTGAGGGGGGGTGTAGGGGTTCACCCTATCTCCCAGGAGATGTGCCCCGCTGCCCCCCTTCCATCCCACCTTTTCCACAAAGTTGTCTTAGAAATGGGCTTCTCACTCCCACCCGCTTGTTCAAGCCACGGGCAGCAAAATATTGGGGTCAGTTGGCTTGGTAACAAGCTCAATTGCCTGCTTATTGTTTGTTTTGAAATGGTGAGTGGGCTGCCTGCCATTTTATGGGGACCGGGTTGGGGGTAGGCGGAAATGTGGTGGACTCGCCACGCATCATATCCTACCTGCCCTCCCCCACCACCGGAAACAAGACCAGGGGGAGTCTTTGAAATCCAGCCAAGAGTTCAAATCCCACCAGGCAGCTGGGGGAATTTGAGTTCAATTAATTCATTAAAAAGGCCCATCTCATTCATAATGATCACTAAACTCCTGGATAGCCGGAAATGCCCACCACGTTTCACTAATGCCCTTCAGGCGAACAAATCTGTCATCCTTACCCAGTCTGGATTATGTGTGGCTCCAGACCTACTGCAATGTGATTGTCTCTAAGGACTGGGCGGGACGGTGGCACAGTGGTTAGCACTGCTGCCTCACAGCGCCAGGGACCCGGGTTCCGGCCTTGGGTGACTGTGTGGAGTTTGCACTTTCTCCCCGTGTCCATGTGGGTTTCCTCTGGGGGCTCTGGTTTTCTCCCACAGTCCAAAGACGTGCAGTTTAGGTGGGGTTGTGGGGATAGGGAGGGGGAGTGGGCCTAGGTTGGATTCTTCCTCAGAGGGTCGGTGTAGGCCCGATGGGCCAAATGGCCTTCTTCTGCACTGCATTGTAGGGATTCTGTGGATTAGGAGCAATTATACACACTGGGTGAAATGCATGGATGAGATCAATCTCTCTCGGTGCAAATGTCCTCAACAGCAACTCAGTGTTTTTGCTGACTGAAGGTATTATTTGAAGGATAATTTAAGGATGGTAACCGCCCCAGGTATATTTATGGTCGGGAAGCAGCCACAACCAGGGCAGCTGTTTGGTGAGGCAGATGCCATGGTAGCATCATACACAATACACTAGCAGTCAGTTAATGGCAGGAGCCAGATGATGATTTGGTTCCTTCAAAAGGCATATTGTGGGGTGGTCTATCCCATCATGTTAAGCCCTCTTTGGACCCTGTCAATCTCTTTTCAAGGGTTACATGTGCCATTAGAGGACAAGGCAAAGATCAGGCAAGAAAGAAAGATCCTTTAACCAGAAGTATGATGCAGCCCAGATCCTCCCAGGTGAATGGAATTATGTCGCTGGGCTTGTCTTTGTAGAGGTAGCATTCTGTTTCAGAGGGAAGTCGTTTGACTTCAGCATTTTGAACAGAAATGTCATTTCTACCACGCTGTCTCAAATACTGAGAAGCACAGTTACACAAACTGCACCCATTCACAGATTTACGAGTCACACTCTTTCAATTCTTTCCATTTCTTTATTTAATGAGATGTATCATTATCATAAAGTTTTGAAACCCCTCCATTCCACAGAAAGTCATCATCTCGTCATATTTGCTACATTAGGGCAGCACGGTGGCACAGTGGGTAGCACAGCTGCCTCGCGGCACCGAGGTCCCAAGTTCAATCCCGGCTCTGGGTCACTGCCCGTATGGAGTTTGCACATTCTCCCTGTGTTTGCGTGGGTTTCGCCCCCACAGCCCAAATGTTGTGCAGGTTAGGTGGATTGGGCACGCTAAATTGCCCCTTCATTGGAAAATATTAATTGGGTACACTAAATTTGAAGAAAAACACCAAAAAACATTTGCTACATTAAAGGGCAGCACGGTAGCACAGTGGCTAGCACTGTGGCTTCACAGCGCCAGGGTCCCAGGTTCGATTCCCCGCTGGGTCACTGTCTGTGCGGAGTCTGCACTTTCTCCCCGTGTCTGCGTGGGTTTCCTCCGGGTGCTCCGGCTTCCTCCCACAGTCCAAAGACATGCAGGTTAGGTGCATTGGCCATGATAAATTGCCCTTAGTTTCCAAAAAGGTTAGGAGGGCGTATTGGGTTATGGGGATAGGGTGGAAGTGAGGGCTTAAAGTGGGTCGGTGCAGACTCGATGGGTCAAATGGCCTCCTTCTGCATTGTATGTTATATGTTCTATGTATTGCAATGAGAAGTCAAAAGATTGGCCGTCCGTTTGTCTACACAAATCACTAAAGTCCAAGGTACCGGTATAAAACAATGGGGTGGCACAGTGGTTAGCACTGCTGCCTGATGGTGCTGAGGACCCGGGTTCGATCCCAGCCCCAGGTCACTGTCCGTGTGGAGTTTGCACATTCTCCCCGTGTCTGCGTGGGTCACACCCCCACAACCTAAAGATGTGCAGGGTAGGTGGATTGGCCACACTAAATTGACCCTTAATTGGGAAAAAAAGGAATGCTTGCGTTGATCTCAAAGCAGTCAGAATACAAATGGAAAGATTTCATAAGACTAGCTTGTGTGCAAATCCAGTTCCATGGAATTATAGATAATGGTAAAGTTAGTTGACATAACATTGGTATACGCAGAGCCTGCCTGTAATCTGGTATATAGAAAAGAAATATGTATAAAACTGGTATAACTAATATTATTACAGATAAAACTAAAGTGATTCTGAAACCGGTAAACTCGGCGACATATTTCACTTGCAATCATTAAACGTTCCTTAATTATGACAATATTTTGTTGGTGTCCCTCAAACTGGAAAGGTGCCAGTGGGCAGCTTGCCAATGGTAACATTAGATTTGCAGTTGGCAAGCAGCCCACAAGTAAAGTGTGTTGATTCGCTCCGCTGCTCTGCCTCGTGCATGATTAGGGCAAAGATATTTCACTGTGATTGTCCACCAGGTGACTGCTGGCTCTGAAGGAAAACATGGTCCAAGCGACAATGACTGTGCTGCAGGACACGAGGAATCCAACACCACACCTTCTGGATAATCGGGTTACTAGTGTTGAGCGGCAAACGCCTGCAGGATTATGTGCGTTATAGTGTATATATTTGGGAGGTATTGCTTCCAACTTCACGTTCCCCCGCGATAATTTAGTAACGTGGAATCATAAAATTCTGGAATCGTCTTGGAATCAGACAGCACTGAACAAGGCCATTCGGCCCATCATGCTGCCAGCAGCCTTATGAGAGAGCCTTCCAATCAATACCACTGTCTTTTCTTTTCGCAGAGCCCTGCACGTTTGTTTATCAAATTCCCTTTTGAAGGTTGCTATTGAATCTGCTTTCATCACCCTTTCACTCAGTACATTTCAGATCTCTCCCGGGTTTGTCCTGGGGCTAAATAGAAGAATGTTTCTCTTGGTATTGCTGGAGTCGAGAACAATAGTGATATCAGCAGGCATAATACCCTGGGATCGTAGTTGTAATATCATTTCTGAGAGTAAAATACATATTTATATTGCTACTTTTACTTGAACTGGTGCTACTCTACATTGGACATCCGTGTATTGGAGCAACAACAGACAGAGGGATATCTCAGTGGGCAGTGGCGATGTTAGAGTGTGGCTGTTTTCCAAAGAAAATGTTCGTTAACAATTTTGCCACACAACAAACTGCACAAGGGCAACTGCCGAACATCTTTAGCTTCCCGGGGAGACCATCCTAAGACCATAAGACCATAAGACATAGGAGTGGAAGTAAGGCCATTCGGCCCATCGAGTCCACTCCACCATTCAATCATGGCTGATTTCAACTCCATTTACCTGCTCTCTCTCCATAGCCCTTAATTCCTCGAGAAATCAAGAATTTATCAACTTCTGTCTTGAAGACACTCAACGTCCCGGCCTCCACCGCCCTCTGTGGCAATGAATTCCACAGGAGCTGCGGGGGAACAGACACGCTTAATAAATTGTAGCGCACAAAGACTCCGTGAGACGAATAGAGTGAAGTCGATGAGGCTTTATTAAGCGTGTCTGTTCCCCCGCAGCTCGATAGTAGAATGGCCTGCGGGGGAGGACTCCGGCTTCTTATACTCCGCCTTCAGGGCGGAGCTAGAGGTCAACGGCCAACCAGGACCCGGGATCTGTCAGCCAATGACATTAGGGCTTCCAGTCCCACATGACCCCTAATACATACTACCACACCCACCACTCTCTGGCTGAAGAAATTTCTCCTCATCTCTGTTCTGAAGTGACTCCCCTTTATTCTAAGGCTGTGCCCCCCGGGTCCTAGTCTCCCCTGCTAATGGAAACAACTTCCCTATATCCACCCTATCTAAGCCATTCATTATCTTGTAAGTTTCTATTAGATCTCCCCTCAACCTCCTAAACTCCAATGAATATAATCCCAGGATCCTCAGACGTTCATCGTATGTTAGGCCTACCATTCCTGGGATCATCCGTGTGAATCTCCGCTGGACCCGCTCCTGGATGGTCACAGACACCCCACCCCAACCCAAGCCTTGGAAGAGTCTGAATGTGGTGGCTCAAGACATACACTGGAGGCTTCCAGTAGTTAACCAAGGGGTTTATTGATGAAAGGCAAAGACCGTTAGGTAACAGGCACAGAACACTATACAATAGTCGTAACACTTCCGCTCTAGGGTCCACACTGCCCGGGGTCCTGATCCCAGGGCCCCAAGCAAACTCCCTATTGGCTGGGTTTGTGCACTCCCGCTCGATTGGCCCCAAGCCGGTCACTTGGTTTGTGGAGCCTGCCCCCTTAAAGGGGCTGCGCTATCACACCAATAGACAAAATCCTAATTATTATACATAGTTTTTCTTCTTTGACCATGACAACCACTGGTATGTGTTATGGTTAAAACACTTCAGAATGTTGTGGGATGCAGCTCCCTGCGGCAACAAAGAGTAAGTGCAAAGAATTATGGGATAGAATCATTGACTGGTTAGTGCACAGAAGGAGGCCATTTGGCATCTCATGTCCATGGAGTCTCTGCCAGAGCAATTCACTGATTCACAGTTGGAAGCCATAACTGAATGTGCCTCCACCACACATAAATTAAGTCCCGAAACCCTGGATCTGTTCTGCATCCTCGTCAAGGCCTTCACGTCCTTTCCAAAGTTTGGTGCCCTAAATTGATCACAATACAATGGTTGCAGTTGAACCAATATTTGAGAAAGGTTTATCGCAACTTCTTGATTGTGGCCTATGGGCAGGATGTTCCCCCCTCCCCCACAGGGTGTTTCCGATGCAGAGGCAGCTCACCATTAGCTGTTGGCCTTATCTTCCTGCCCCGCTGAAGGCTACGGCTTTCTCTGCATGGTCCGCCCCGCCACACCCCGCTGCTAGGGAAACCCACCAGGGGGGGTCACCTTCTGATCCCACTGGTGGGATGGGTTAGAAAATCCCACTCTATGCCTCTAATTATTTAGCCCAAGGTTCTGTATGCTTTTTATCATCTTCCCACCCTGTCCTGACACCTTCAATGATTTGTGACCTACACCCGTGGATTGTCAGAGATAGATGGCTGTTCCAATTTTATATAATCAGAGAATGATGCAACGTGGAAGGAGACCATTCAGCCCCTTCGGCCTGTGCTGGCTCTTTGAACCCACTAAACAATCAGTCGAGTTCCTCTGCCCTGTCCCCTTAGCTTTGCTGGTAGCTCTGAGGGGTGGGATTTCCACTCCTGGGAACCATAATACTGGGGAAGGCGCGATGCTGGCCACATAAATGGCGGTCGGGCACCTAATTTTGGTGGGCCTTCCCCGATGAAGGCCGGTTTCTCCAGCCACCGGGCGAAACCATTATTGCAAACATTAAATTCAGTCCTATGATAGCAACGAGGAATCTATGATATGTAAATCAAGTGATAACAGTACTGTTGAGCTATGAATCAACGGAATATGGCTTTCTGTGTTCACCAGAGAGAGAGAGGACAGGATTTTTTTGCCCCTCCCCCCAGCATGTTTTCCAGGGGAGGAGCCGGCACGTCATTGGCCAGAGGTGGGATTTTCAGTATTCCCCAGAATATTCTGGATAACACTTCAGCCTTTGAAACATTTCCTTCATGCCCAAAGCAGCCGAACGGTTACCTCTGAATGTTGGCCGAAATTAACAGGAGTCCCAGAAACGTGTTCTTTCCGAAGCATCACAGAAGGGCTGATCTCACATTGATGCTACTATACGTTCACCGTTGCAAGCTATACATAGGGAATGACTACTAGAGGTTTGGAAGTACAGCTCAGAATTCCAGGAATGTTTTCTTTTTTTAAAAACATACCTTCCCCAACTCCACAGAGGACTCCTGAGTAACCGATACTTTCCCAGACTTCCCACTGAGTCAACTTCCATCGCTTGTGGTTGGATGCTGCAAAATTACTCATGTGGACAACACTTTTACCAGATGTCTGACTCCTGATTAACTGCTTTGCTTCTTTCTTCACATGTCCAAGATTCTGTGCTTCAGCATTCTGTACACCCAGTGCCATAAACATGTCCAACTCCATAAATTCAGTCCTGTTGCTACAGTCCCACATCAATTGTTAAAGAGCCATAGAGGTACTACAGCACAGAAAAGGCCCTTCGGCCCATTGCGTCTGCACTGCACAGAAACACTCACCTAACTATTCTAATCCCATTTTCCAGCACTTGGCCCATAGCCTTGGATGCTTTGACATTGCAAGTGCACATCGAAATACTAGCCCGAATGACAGGGAGTGGGATAGCTTGATCTTGGTTTCGGACAAGGCTCGGCACAACATCGAGGGCCGAAGGGCCTGTGCTGTGCTGTTCTGTGTTCTATGTTCTTAAATGTTATGAGGGTCTCTGCCTCCACCACCTTTTCAGTGAGCTCCAGATTCCCACCGCCCTCTGGGTGAAAACGTTTTTCCTCACATCCCCTCTAAACCTCCTGCCCCTTACTTTATATCTATTGATGTGTTAGGCAGGTCGGTTCGGTGTGGACTGCACTTGATGCAGCGATGCGAGAAACAGACCTCTAACACTGTAGAAGAGCCAACACGGTTTTATTGAGCGATAGAACTAACATACATATTTAACTGTGGGTCGACACTATTCTGAACTGACTGGAGACATTGTACTAGCCTGACCAGACTTACTAACTACCGCATGGTGTTTGCACTGTGCTAGCTCATGGACTCTGACTGTCTCAGTGGCTGGGTCCCGAGAGAGCGGGAAACCTAGTGCCCTCTGGCTTTATAGTGGTGGTGTCCTGTCTGGTGATTGGCTGCACTGTGCTGTCTGCTTACTGGTCATCCTGTGTGTCAATCACTGCCTCTCTGCACTTCATTATATACATGCGTGGATATTATGACATCTATCTCCCCCCTGGTCATTGATTCCTCTACCCAGGGGAAAGGTTTCTTCCTGTCTGCTCTATCTACCCCCCTCATAATTATATACATCTCAATCCTGTCCCCCCCCCCCCAGTCTCCTCTGCTCCAAGGAAAACAACCCCAGTCTATCCAATCTCTCTCCAACGCAGCTAATTGCTGCTCACTCGCTGAGCAAAGAAGGAATCCGGAGTCAGTCTTTCCTTAACATAGTGGGATTCTCCGGCTGCATCCGCCCAGCGACCGGGGAATCCCGCCCGAGGTCAATGGAATTCTCCATTGTCTGCAGCTCGCCCATGGCGTTTTGGTGGCAGGTGGGGCGGAAGAATCCATAGGTTCTTCTACATAGCCCAGAGAACAAAGTGTGGCAAAATACATGGCAACAGGAAATAGGTCAGAAATGCTCACAGCTATTAAGATATGTAATAAAATAGAGAAAGCACATTGACATTACGAGCAGCTTAAATAATGCTGCTGGCCATCGCAGTGCTAGTGATGGCAGTTGTAAATGAGGCACGACAACTGCCTCCAGTAAAAATGGTATACGGTGTTAGGAGGTGGTTTTACCTATGCCCTAGCGGGCACAGCTGAGCCAGCCTGGCAAACACTTTGGTCTCTCTCTGGCCCTTCCTCTGACAGAGGGGATTGCCAACAGCCACCAGAACCTTTCTCGCAAGCAGCTGTTGTCTCTGTTATTTCTGGGGTTCTTGGCGCAAGTGGTGAGGATCCCAGAATGTCAGGAGTCTAACACCCCCTTCTATCGGAAGAGAAAATAGATGAAAGGGGAGAAACTGTGTGAGAGAAATGCCAAGTCAGAATGACAAACTGAAGCAAAGAGTTGCTCAAGATAATGGAATGCACTGAATAATACTTTCACTTCAAGGCTTGAAAAAAATCAGCCATCCAGCCCTGTTTCCTGTTGGGTTTAATCTGAGCAAACCATGGCCCACCTCCAGCTGACAAAACATAAAGGCCTCACCACAATTAGGAATGAATGATCAAGTCTCCCTATAGACTACTTGCTGCTGGGCTGTCGGGTTGCCCTGGAGACCCCAGGGATTAAAGTTCAACCTCCGACACACTGCAAACAACCCAGGTGAAAATTAATAAGGGGTCTAAAAGAAATTGTGCTTTTTAAAAAGATCAGCCACAATCATATTAAATGGCGGAGCAGGCTCAAGGGGCCGAATGGCCTACTTCTGCCTCTATTTCATAGTTCATGTTCTTTGCGTACTTTCGTCTATTAGTTATAAAACTTCAGATGTAAGAGAAATGGCTGCCAGGAATCGTCAGTCTGTTAATGAAGAGTCGTTTGTGTTCCAATTAATGTGGGAAGGTGGGACTCTGTGAATGCGGACATGTTGGGCAGGAGTATGAGGGTAGGTGGGGGAGTTGGAGACTGGAGGTTATGTGATCACACCTCCAGCAACAGGTCCAATCAGTGTTGGAAAATGTACAATGTTGTGAATCGAGGGTTTTACACCTGGATCGATCCCCTGATGCTTGTTCTTCTTGAGTTGTCTGCCCACAGGCAGGTCCAACCCACAGCGCCCCAAACCTCACCACGGGTCAGGCAAGGAGGCAGGTCCCGAATGCACCCCAGCTGGAGCGAGGATCGAACCTCACGCATAAGTCTGGTCCACATCAGTTGTCCAGCCAACTGAGCCAAAAGGCCCCTCAGGAGTCAGAGTTGCTGTGGCAACATACACTTTTACATGTATGTTGTAACCTGGAGCTATGTATTGTGATGGTGGAGGCTCACACTCTTACCGCCTGCCAATGACATATGTTGGAAAGATTTAAAAGTTGACCCTCAATCTGTTTGGCTGCGTTATGAGTGCACCTTCCGTTGCCATCAAGCCCGAGGGTTAGACTTGAACCTGGAGCTCTTTGTTCAGGGGCACTACCCACTGCGCCACAAGACCTAACACCAAAGACTTAAAACTAAGATGTACTGTATATGCTTTCTTGTACTGGGGACTCTGGAGTGCTGCCCCACGGAGAACAAGGAAGGAAATTGGACAGATATTTTAATGGAGATTCTGGTTGGACTTTAGCTCTGAAAGTAAATGTGTAAGAATAGGAGTGATTATTGGCAGCCTTCACTGGAGTGGTAGATACACCCTCTGGGAAGTCAGCAGAAAGTTGTCGTTCGAGATTGCCACTTCCTGGTTGCCGCTGGCAGGGTGGTAAGCTTACCGCAACCCCAATGCCATTCATCTCAGTGTGACGGCATTCCTAGTCACTGTGTGCAGCTGACTCAAGATCAAGACAGAAAACCACTCGAGATCTCCCACTCATGGTTCCAGTCAAGTCTGAACTGTTTGTTGTACTGCCTTCAAGGGCACTCAAACAGCAGCAGAACCTCTTTTCCAACACATGAAACATTTTGCCAAACGCTTCAGAAATGACTATTCAGC
Source organism: Scyliorhinus torazame (assembly GCF_047496885.1). Lineage (NCBI taxonomy): Eukaryota > Metazoa > Chordata > Chondrichthyes > Carcharhiniformes > Scyliorhinidae > Scyliorhinus > Scyliorhinus torazame. The sequence goes on from NC_092722.1 coordinate 33,581,950, forward strand.
AGCTCCCACAGAGCAATGTGGGAGAAGGGTGGTTCCTCTTTTGATTTTATGGTGGCTTTGTTTTATGTTGTGTAAACTTTAAATATAACTATAAATACAAAAAGAACAATCGAGGAAAGTTAATTTATATACTGGATAACTCGAGTCAGGAATGTTACAATATTTATCATCGTAGAGTATTATTCTGCTGTTAAGGTGAAGCTATCTGGCTTTGAATTCACGAGGTCGAATTGTTGCAAATTCTCAATCCTGACGTCAGTTATAATCTAATTCCTACTGGACAAATCCTGAGGATCTCTCTGGAGATCAGCAAAATCATAGCTTTCTTTTTCTTCTTATAATTGTTTATAAAGATTGTTCGATCTCTCTAATACTGTGCAGTACACTGAAGTGTGATGCTTGAGGTTTATTGTCTTTGTGCTGGATGCCACCCTTCTATTGATAGTTTTATACATCCATAGGGAGGCAACCAAATTTATAAGGAGACAGAAAAATGCGCAACCTCGAGTACTTAGCAGGGCAAGGACAGCAGGCACATGGAAACGACACCACTTCCAACGTCCCTTTCTGACTTGGAAATATGTCGCCGCTCCTGCGCTGTCGCTGGATCAAAATCCTGGAACTCCAACATCACCGTGGGTGTGCCAGCGCCACACAGATTCCAACAGTTCAAGAAGCAAGCTCACTACCACCGTCTCAATGCTGGCCTAGTTGGTGACACCATGTCCCAAGAGTGAACTTAAGAAAAATTCTCCAGTGACTCAATTACTAAGTGTGCTGCCTGATGTGGAATTCAGTCCAAACGAGCAGGAATGTCCCAGGTCGGAAGCCTGGTATGTACCGCGTTAGCTGGCTTCAGCATGGCATTGGGGACAGTAAAATGGGACTTTAAAAATCCACTACCAGTAACAGCGTTTCCACTGCAGATAACTTTAATGCTAAAATAGTTTGAAATGTAACAGATGTAGGTCCAAGATCAGTGGTGAGGATTTGCAAAGCAAACGGCAGAATTTCTAAACACCTCTCAGCCCAAACCTACTGCCGGTGGCTCTTTGACCTGTGAACTGGATGGCATCAAATTGTAAGTGTTTTCAAATGGTTCCAGGAAAGAGAGGCTTCTGTTCTGAGCACTGATTGGCAAAAGGGCAGAGCAGTCCACTTGACTGGCACCCCATGCACCACCTTAAACATACACTCCCTCCACCACTGAAGCACAGTGGCAGCAGCTTGTACCACATACAAGATGCACTGCAGCAACTCACTGAGGCTCCTTCAACAGCATCTTCCAAACACACAATCTCCACCAGCTAGAAGGACAAGGGCAGCAGACAGATGGGAACACCACCTCCTGTAAGTTCCCCTCCCAGCCACACACCATCCTGACTGCGAGCCGTATCACCATTCCCTCACTGCCACTGGGTCAGAATCTTGGAACTCCCTCACTAAGAGCACTGGGTGTACAGACACCACATGGGCTGCGGCGGTTTAAGAAGGTGCCTCATCGACTTCCGGTTGCAGCTATGCAGAGCTAAGTCGCACGTTCGGCAGCTCCCGCTTGGAACGGACTTTTGGGCTCTTTTTAGGGCCCCGAACAGAATTTTCTCGACATTTCCCGGTGTGGGAAGAAGACTGCAACATTCCCCCAACAGTGTATGGCTTGGACCAGGAGCAGGGCGACTAAAAAAGTGGTGGTGAACCCAAAGAAAGTGCGAGGGAAGAAGAGCAAGATGGCGGCGGGCGGGGACCAGGCAGTGTGGATGCAGTGGGCGCAGGAGCAGCAGGAGGTTATCCATCGCTGCTTCAAGGAGCTCAAAGCGGACCTGCTGGAGCCGATGAAGGCTTCTATTGATAAGCTGCTGGAGACCCAGATAGCCCAGGGGGTGGCGATCCACGAGGTCCGGCAAAAGATCTCAGATAACGAGGACGAGATCTTGGGCCTAGCGGTAAAGGCGCACGAGGCGCTCCACAGGAAATGGCAGGAACGGTTCGAGGACATGGAGAATCGGTCGAGGCGGAAGAATCTGGGGATCCTGGGCCTCTCGGAGGGGCTGGAGGGGTCGGACGTGGGGGCCTATGTGGTCACCATGTTAAACTCGCTGATGGGAGCGTGGTCCTTCCAGGGGCCCCTGGAGCTGGAAGGGGCCCATAGAGTGCTGGCGAGGAGGCCCAAGGCTAACGAGCTGCCGCGGGCGGTGCTGGTGCGGTTTCATCGGTTCGCTGATCAGGAGTGCGTACTCAGGTGGGCCAAGAAAGAGAGGAGCAGAAGGTGGGAGAAGGCGGAGGTTCGAATATATCAGGACTGGAGCGCGGAAGTGGCGAAGAAGAGGGCCGGGTACAACCGGGCGAAGGCGGTGCTGCACAGGAAGGGGGTGAAGTTTGGCATGCTGCAGCCGGCGCGACTGTGGGTCACCTACAAGGACCGGCACCATTATTTTGAGTCCCCGGAGGAGGCGTGGGCCTTTGTTCAGGCCGAGAAGCTGGACACAAACTGAGGGTCGGGATGGGTAGTCAGGGATTGTTGTTGTTGTGTTACATTTTGAGGGGGGGTTCTTTGTTCTTGTTTCTTTTTGATTCGGTGTGGGTGGTTATGGTGGGTTGGGCACTGTTTTGGTTGGGTCTCTCTGGTGGGCTCTTGGAGGGGGCAAGTAAACGGAGTAGGGGGGATGGGGCCCCGCGGGGGAGGGGGAGACCCGAGTCGGGGGTGAGGGGACTGGGCCTGTAAAAGGAGCTGCGCCAGAGGAGGCGGGGCCGGGCAGGTGGAAAGCGCTGGATTTTCCCACGCTGAAGGCTGGAGGGGGCGGGGAAGTGCGGGTCTTTTCCCGCGTTTGGGATGGAAGGGGGAGGCGGAGAGCCTGCTGGTGGGTAATGGAGGGGGGGGAGAAGTCCCACAATGGGAGGAGTCGATGGAGAGGCGGGAGTGGCCGGGGTCAGCAGGAGTCAGCTTACTTGCGGGAGTGCAATGGGGGGAGCAAAACAGCTAGGAGGGGTCCTAGCTTGGGGGGGGGGGGGGGGGGGGACGACAGACTGGGTTGCTGCTGGTATGGTCAAGGGGGATCTGGAGCGAGTAGAGGGGGTTGGGACGGGGGTCTGCCGCCGTGGGGAACGGGCTGGGCATGGGGTGCGGGCGCGGGCTGGCCGAGGAGGGGTTATGGTTAGTTGGCGGGGGAGGGGTGTGGGTAGCCCCCTGATCCGGCTGATAACCTGGAATATAAGGGGACTGAACGGGCCAGTTAAGCGGGCCGGGGTGTTCGTGCACCTGAAGGGGCTGAAGGCGGATGTGGTTATGCTCCAGAAGACACACCTGAAGGTGGCAGACCAGGTAAGATTGAGGAAGGGGTGGGTAGGTCAGGTGTTTCATTCGGGGCTGGATGCCAAAAATCGGGGGGGGTGGCGATCTTGGTGGGAAAGAGGGTGTCGTTCGAGGCGTCGAGCATTGTGGCAGACAATGGCGGTAGGTACGTAATGGTAAGTGGTAAGCTGCAAGGGGAAAGGGTGGTGCTGGTCAACGTGTATGCCCCGAACTGGGACGATGAGGGTTTTATGCGGCGCATGTTGGGTCGGATCCCCGACTTGGAAGTGGGGGGCCTGATAATGGGGGGAGACTTTAATATGGTGTTGGATCCGGCACTGGATCGCTCCAGGTCTAGGACGGGTAGGAGGCCGGCGGCGGCTAAAGTGCTAAGGGGATTTATGGACCAGATGGGAGGGGTGGACCCTTGGAGATTTGCAAGGCCGGGGGCTAGGGAATTTTCATTCTTCTCGCATGTTCATAAGGCCTATTCCCGGATCGACTTTTTTGTTATGAGCAGGGCGCTGATAGCGAGAGTAGAGGATACCGAGTATTCAGCGATGGCCATTTCGGATCACGACCCGCATTGGGTAGACCTAGAGCTGGGGGAGGTGAGGGAGCAGCGCCCATTGTGGCGCTTGGAGGTGGGGCTGTTGGTGGATGAGGAGGTGAGCGAGCGGGTCCGAGGAAGCTTAGAGAGATACCTGGAGGCCAATGATAACGGGGAGGTCCGAGTGGGGATGGTCTGGGAGGTGCTGAAGGCGGTGGTTAGGGGAGAGTTGATCTCTATTAGGGCCCACAAGGAGCAGAGGGAGCAGAGGGAGAGGGAGAGGCTGGTGGGGGAGATGGTGAGGGTAGACAGGAGGTACGCGGAGGTGCCGGAGGAGGGACTGTTGAGGGAGAGGCGTAGCCTCCAGGCCAAATTCGACCTGTTGACCACCAGGAAGGCGGAGGTGCAGTGGAGGAAGGCCCAGGGGGTGGTTTATGAATATGGGGAAAAGGCAAGTCGGATGCTGGCGCATCAGCTTCGGAAGCGGGACGCAGCTAGGGAGATCGGGGGAGTTAAGGACAGGGGAGGGAGTGTGGTGCGGAGTGGGGTTGGCATCAATGGGGTCTTCAGGGACTTTTATGAGGAATTGTATCGGTCCGAGCCCCTACTGGAGGAGGGAGTGATGGGCCGCTTTCTGGACCAATTGAGATTCCCGAAGGTGGAGGAGGGGCTGGTGGCGGGATTAGGGTCCCCGATTGGGCTGGAGGAGCTGACCAAAGGGATAGGGAGCATGCAGGCGGGAAAGGCACCGGGGCCGGATGGTTTCCCGGTCGAATTCTACAAAGAATATGTGGACCTGTTGGGCCCGTTGCTAGTTAGGACCTTCAATGAGGCATGGGAGGGGCTGGCTTTGCCCCCGACGATGTCCCGGGCACTGATCTCCTTGATCCTGAAGCGGGACAAGGATCCCCTGCAGTGTGGGTCTTACAGGCCGATTTTGTTGTTAAATGTAGATGCCAAGGTGCTGGCGTAGGTCATAGCCACGAGGATTGAGGATTGTGTGCCGCAGGTTATCCACGAAGACCAGACGGGATTCGTGAAGGGGAGGCAGTTGAACACGAATGTGCGGAGGCTCCTGAACGTTATTATGGTGACGGCGAGGGAGGGGGAGGCGGAGATAGTGGTGGCGATGGACGCTGAGAAAGCCTTCGATAGGGTAGAGGTGGGAGGTGCTGAAGAGATTCGGGTTTGGGGAGGGGTTCGTCAGGTGGGTTAGGCTGTTGTATGAGGTCCCGATGGCGAGTGTGGCCACGAACAAGAGGAGGTCTGAGTACTTTTGGTTGCATCGAGGGATGAGGCAGGGGTGCCCTTGTCCCCCCTGCTCTTCACCCTGGCGATTGAACCCCTGGCTATGGCACTGAGGGAGTCGAGGAACTGGAGGGGTTGGTGCGGGGTGGGGAGGAGCATAGGGTGTCACTATATGCAGACGACTTGCTGCTATATGTGGCGGACCCTGTGGGGGAATGCCGGAGGTAATGAGGATCCTCAGGGAATTCGGGGATTTCTCAGGGTACAAGCTCAACATGGGGAAGAGCGAGTTGTTTGTGGTTCACCCAGGGGACCAGGAGAGGGGGATTGGCGAGCTCCCACTAAAAAGGGCGGAGAGGAGCTTCAGGTATTTGGGGGTCCAAGTGGCCAGGAGCTGGGGGGCCCTGCATAGACTTAATTTCACGAGGCTGGTGGAGCAAATGGAGGAGGAGTTTAAGAGGTGGGACACGTTGCCGCTGTCCCTGGCGGGTAGGGTGCAGTCAGTCAAAATGACGGTGCTCCCAAGGTTTATGTTCCTGTTCCAGTGCCTCCCCATTCCTATCCCGAAGGCCTTCTTTAGGTGGGTCAACAGGAGCATAACGGGGTTTGTGTGGGCGCGAGGGACTCCGAGGGTGAGAAGGGTGTTCCTGGAGCGGAGTAAGTGGGAGGTGGAGTTGGGGGAGGAGATCGAGGAGGGGACGTGGGCCGATGCCCTTGGGAGGGTGAGCTCTTCCTCTTCGTGCGCGAGGCTCAGCCTCATACAGTTTAAGGTGCTGCACAGGGCACACATGACTGGGACAAGGATGAGCAGGTTCTTTGGGTGCGAGGACAGGTGTGTTAGGTGCTCAGGGAGCCCAGCAAACCAGACCCATATGTTCTGGGCATGCCCAGCGCTGGAGGAGTTTTGGAAGGGCGTAGCGAGGATGGTGTCGAGGGTGGTAGGATCCAGGGTCAAACCGGGTTGGGGGCTCGCAAGATTTGGGGTCGCAGAGGAGCCGGGAGTGCAGGAGGCGAAAGAGGCCGATATTCTGGCCTTTGCGTCCCTGGTAGCCCGGCGAAGGATTCTTCTTCAGTGGAAGGATGCGAGGCCCCCAAGCGTGGAATCCTGGATCAGCGATATGGCAGGGTTCATTAAATTGGAGAGGGTGAAATTTGCCTTAAGGGGATCGGTGCAAGGGTTTTTCACGCGGTGGCAATCGTTCTTAGACTTCCTGGCAGAACGGTAGACAATGGTCAGCAGCAGCAGCAACCCGGGGAGGGAGGGGGGGGTTCTATTTTATTTTTGTTTGTCTATACTGGGGGATCTGAGGGGGTGTATATATTTGCTATGTTTGCTATGTGTTAATTCAGGGTGTTAATTTATTATTTATGTATGGGGGGAGGGGGGCACAGGGTTGTTTTGTTTTGTATTTAATTCTATTGGGTTCCTTTTACATTTGGTTGTTGATATTTTGTGAAAACTTTAATAAAAATTATTTTTATTAAAAAAAGAAGGTGCCGCATCGCCACCTTCTCAAGGGCAATTAGGAATGGGCAATAAATAAAGTACTGGCTGAGTCGGCGACACACACATCCTGTGAACGAATGAAAACCAGAAGCTGCAGCTTTGCTTTTTAGAAAAGAGAAAGTTGAGAAGAAATTTGATCGAGGTATTCAACTTCAAGAGGGGTCTGGACAGAGTCGAAGTGCAGAATCAGTTCCTGTTGGCATGAGGATGGAGAACCAGTGGATGCTGATGGAAGGTGATTGGCTAAAAGTAGCAATGGCTATCTGAGAGAAAATATCTTACGCAGCGAGTGGTTGGGGTCTTGCCTGGACTGCCGGCCGGACAGTGTGATGGAAGCAGGTTCAACCACGGCTTTCAAAAGGAAATTATCTGACGAGGAACAATCTGGGGGGCTACAGGGGAGTGGGAACAGCAGAGCACCTCTTACGGAGAGCCAGCATGGACAGGACGAGGCAAATGGCCCCCTATCCCATGCTATAACCATCGCACAACCCTAAGAAGGAGGAGGATTGAAGGCCAGTGCCGGGGCTCCAAGGGTTAAATATGCAGAGTCGCAAACCGGTGAGCCACACGCTGGCAGAAGGCTGGGCCATGAGAGCCTGCGGCAACGAGGGTATCACACAACAGCTCAGAGAGCAAAATAACAAAACAATGAGGAGAATCAGCTCCAAACGGCCAAGATTAATTTGATGCAGGGACGGGGGCGAATCAGAGGGCTTCCAAACAAGTTTCCAAGTGCCCCGCAGAGAGCAAGATAAAAATAAGCAATTCAGTCCCTTTACACGTGCAAACTGCTGCCAGAACTGCAACAGACTGAGCAGTGTTTCAGCACAGTTTCTCACTGATCCCAAACTACATCCAACTCCTTCAACTGGCACTGTTTACAGAACCCGCCGCGAGTGACTATTTCCTGAGAACCTGCCTGAAGCAACACCGCTGCAATGTTTACTTTTATAAAACAACTTCAATAAGTTTCAAGTATCTTTTTGTCTCTTTACCAACGCCGCATTCTTTTCACAAACGCCGCCTCACAGCAATTTCCAGTCAGCGGCCTGCAATGGAAGACCTTCAGCACCACCTCGGTTAGACAGAACAATGCGACATTGGCATCTCTTTGTTCTACATCAATCCTTTTTATGAAAACCTCCCTTTGGCGACATTGACCGATCGATCCAGCAATGGTCTTAGCTGTGACTTACTCTCACCACGGTGTCGGAAGGCTGTGGGTTCAAGTCCCACTTCAGTGACTTGGGCAGAAGGTGGAGGCTGCCAGGGGTGCCGTACTGAGTGCTGCCATGTTGGATGTGTTGCCTTTCAGATGAGTTGTTTAAACGGAGGTGATGTTTGCCCTCTCGGGTGAACAGAAAAGATCCCATGGCACTATACAATGAAGGGCAGGGATGTTATTCCCTGGTGTCCTGGGCACATTTTGTCCCGCCACCAGCATCACTCAAACGGCTTGACTGGTCATTACCACCTTGCAGTTTGTGGGAGCTTGATGTGCCAATCGCCTGCCACATTTCCTACATTACAACATTGACTACAATCCTGGGGGGGGGTTGGCTTCATCCGGACCAGAAGATCTCACCGGCAGGATGGCTGGAAAATCCTGCCCACTGTTTTTCTAAGTAATGTCATGGGGTCTTCAAGAGGGAAGACTGAGTGTCTTCAATGCTTCATCCCAAAGGCAATGAAGATGTGCGTCTTTAAACTCTGGATTGAGGGAGGGATTGAGATCCCTGATGGAAATCATTTACATGATGAAATCAAATGAAAGACAGGGTCAGGCTAAACAAGGATCCATCCAACAACAAGCACCCTATGCATATTCACTGTAAAGGATCACCATGTGAACTCCAGTCACTTAGGTGAGGGACTGGAGGAGCACTTGTGTTCAGCGATCAGTACCCAACCAGTACAGCAGTGGGGACAAACTTAGGACATCAAACAATTACATAAGAAACCATGTACAGGGTATAGTGTGTATTTTCAAAAGTGTGTGCACATTTTTTATTCAAAGGATGTGACCCTCACCAACAAGGCCAGCGTTTGTTGTCATCCCTAGTTGCCCTCAAGAAGGTGGTGGTGAGCTGCCTTCTTGAACCACTGCAGTCCCGGAGTTGTAGGCACACCCACAGTGCTGTTAGGGAAGGAGTTTCTGGATTTTGAACCAGTGACAGTGAAGGAACGGCAATATAATTCCAAGTCAGGATAGTGAGTAACTTGGAGGGGAACTTCCAGGTGGTGGGGTTCCCAGGTTCCTGCTGCCCTTGTCCTTCTAGATGGTAGTGGTAGTGGGTTTGGAAGGTGCTGTGTAAGGAATCTTGGTGAGTTCCTGCAGTGCATCTTGTAGATGGTTCACACAGTTGCTACTGTTCATTGGTGGTGGAAGGAGTGAATGTTTGTGAAAAATGTACGAGTCAAGCAGGTTACTTTGTCCTGGATGGTGTTGAGCTTCTTGAGTGTTGTTGGAGCTGCACTCACGAGGCAAATGGACAGTATTCCATCACACTCCTGACTTATGCCGACTAGTTGATAGACAGGCTTTGGGGAGTCGGGAAGTGAGTTATTCACTGCAGGACTCCTAGCCTCTGACCGGCTCTTGTAACCACAGTATTTATATGGTTAGTCCAGTTCAGTTCTGGTCAATCGTAACCCACAGGATGTTGATAGTAGGGGATTCAGCGATGGCAATGCCATTGAAAGATTCTCTCTTGTTGGAGATGGTCATTGCCTGGCACTTGAGTTGGCATGAATGTTACTTGCCACCTGTCAACCCAAGCTTGGATATTGTCCAGGACTTGCTGCATTTGGATATGGACTGCTTCATTATCTGAGGAACCGCGAATGGTGCTGGACATTCGCAGTCATCAGCAACATCCCCACTTCACACCTTATGATGGAAGGAAGGTCATTGATGAAGCAGCTGAAGATGGCTGGGCCTAGGACACGACCCTGAGGAACCCTTGCAGCAATGTCCTGGAACTGAGATGATTAACCGTCAATCACCACAACATCTTCCTTTGTGCCAGGTGTAACTCCAACCAATGGAAAGTTTGGGAGGGCAGGGTTTAGAGGCTCAATGGAAGGTGGATTTGGGTGTGTGTGTGTGTGTGTGTGGGGGGGGGGCTTGAAGTGTGTCAGGGTGCACCACCATCTGGCATAGGTGGCACACCATCTCCTTGGTGAACCAGAGTCATCGGTGGTACACGCGGTCCGGCAGCTCAGGACAGGCGCGGACAGTATACACGTGGCCTGACCTTCGCACCCCCTCCTCGGCCTGGCGGATGGCTGGCACTTGAGTCCCAGTAGCTGGTCCCTGTTGTTCTGGGGCAGGCTCCACTCATGCAGGGTCTTCCCTGGGCCGGGCCTGGTGCTCTCGCCACCGTACATCCACGACGGCAGGAGGGGGGAGAGAGACAGAGAATGTCAGCAAGGTGAGGATTCCCTTGACTATCCAATGCCACCAGGTTACATGGTCACCCTGAGTTGTGCTGCTGGGCCACGCTCTACTTGTTGCGGTTATGCCTGAACCAACATCACTGAGAACCAGATTGTCTGGTCACTATTACCTTTCTGTTTGTGGAACCGGCTGTCGTGTTTCCTACAAGAGCAACTACACATAGAATAAAAGGACTCTGATGATCGTGAAGTGTTCGTGAAAGGTGCACTGTAAATACAAGTCTTTCTTTTTTCTTGTCAAACCATCTTCAACTTCATCCACATCGACCCAAAAATAGTGGTTTGGCCCTGAGATGCTGTGACAACTTTGCTTATTGTGCATGAATAAAAAATATCTGTCACCATCTTTGCTGCCACTAACGAGGCTGTTCTGTAGGCAACAGACACAAAACCTTCTAAAAATCAACTATCAGAGATTTCCTGCTTGAATTACTGACAAATCACACTTAAAATCTGAAGACGGCGTGTTTTTCTTCTGCGTACAACATCTGGACAGCCCCCAAGCCAAATCGAATGAGCAAAGCTTGCCATAAACATTTGGTGCCAGTTTGGTGTTGAAAGTTTAGATTCTCATGCACACCATCTAGCTATCATCAGAAAATGTTGAGTCTGCCACATTTTGGACATAACATTTTGTTTACGGATGCAAAATAACCTCTACGGAAGTATTTAAAAAGAAAACAAGTTATTTTTTCTCTGTGCCTAACCTTCAACATATTCATTACTCGACCGCCAAATAAATTTATTTGCATGAATTTGCACTCAAGGCCTTAAAGTGATGCACCATTTACACACAGCTCCACCTTCGCGTGGGAATAATACACTGTGCATTAAACGACAAGCTGTCCCTGTCCCAATAACATAGCACATTCGGCAATTTACTGCGGGCAACCTCACAGGTGATCCGCTAGTTCACTGACAGCTAGATTCAGTCATGTGAGCCACATCAGTGGAACACTTGCCTCGAGTCAGAATCACGCCACACACCATTGGCTTGGGCACATAATCCAAGCTGAAGGTCCATCCTCAATACTGATCAAGGGAGGACTTGTGGAAGCCACTAAATTAGATTTTCTGCTCTGGATGTGTAGGTACACCCATAATGCTTTCTGTAGCAATTTTCTATATTGGATTGGATTGGATTTGTTTATTGTCACGTGTACCGAGGACAGTGAAAAGTATTTTTCTGCGAGCAGCACAACAGATCATTAAGTACAAGGGAATAAAAGGGAATAAAAGGGAATAAAAGAAACTACGTAACAGGGCAACTTAAGGTATACAATGTAACTACATAAGCACTGGCATTGGATGAAGCATACAGGGGTGTGGTGTTAATGAGGTCAGTACATAAAGGGTCACTTAAGAGTCTGGTAACAGCGGGGAAGAAGCTGTTTTTGAGTCTGTTCGTGCGTGTTCTCAGGCTTCTGTACCTCCTGCCCGATAGAAGAAATTGGAAGAGTGAGTAACCCAAGTGGCTTACTAACGCATTTCAGAGGGCAGCTAAGAGTCAACCATGTTGCTATGAATCTGGAGTCACGTGTAGGCCAGACCAGGTAAAGATGGCAGATTTCCTCTCCTGAATCAATCAAATGGATTTTCACAACAATCAGGTGGACTCGGGAATCGAATCATTGTTTAGACTACCATTTTAATACAAGATTTATTAATTGGACATTTAATTGTAATGAGAACGATATTGGGGTCATGCTGAGTTTTAATTATGGTCATCGTGTCCCGAAGACCTTTGGATAATGCGAAAATGGTGACATATGTTCTCCAGCTGTTCTCCATTCTTCAGGATGGCACTTCTGGTGTTTGAAGAGAGCGCTAATAAATTCCTCCTTCTGGAAGAACACATCCCATGTTTCCTCAATGATCTCAACTCTTGACAATTGTTTGAAAATGGGGACCAGCTGCATTGAATACTGCAATGGCAGATATTCACTGGGATCCATATGATAATACGTTCATTATTTTTTTTTGTGCATTCGCCATCTGGAGATCGGAATGAACAGACGCTTTTGAGGACTGATTGGAAACGTCTGCTCAAATTGCTACGGGGTGGGGGGGGGGGGGCGGGGGGCGGTGTGTGGGACGTACGTGGCAGATTTCAGCATGTTTTTACCACATGGAGATAATGGAGAGACTTGCTGCTTGACATCAGGGGCGGCTCGTTTAACATGAGGTGCACTGCACAGCTCAGAAGTTAAGCTCCAGCACCAGATTTTGTGGCTGCTTTTGAACTTAATCGTCCACCTTTACAGATTACAAATTATCAGAGATTGACATCTTACCATGTGGTAGTTGATCATTTCCTGTAAGCTTTCTCCAAACTTCTGGAGGCATTCCTGAAATAAAGAGACCGAGATGTTGATTCTATACGGAAATGACCACAACCTTCACTAAAATTATAATGTTAGAGAAGATACAATCAGCGAACAGCAATCTTCATTAATGCCAATTCCCACTCACTCTCCTTGTGGTAGTAATTCCCAATAAGCCATGACTGAGTCCCCTCTGAATGACCAGCCAGATGACTGATAAACGCTTGAACTAAACTCTCGTCTCTTTATTACTGTCATGTGTTTTAGCAGTTTTAAAACTTTGCAATTTAAAAAAACACATATTTCTAAATCTTTTTCCAAACTAGCCCACACCAGACCTGGAAAATCAACTTCCAATTACTCCTGATCGTTTAGAAGTGCGTGATTGATGGATCTGTAATTTGTTAATATGTGTCACCGCACTATATATTAATCTTACTGAACTCGAGACTGAGCTTCTTGAGTGAAGTCAAGTATAGCTTTATTTATGTCAGTTTTAAAATCTACTGAGCAAGTCAAATTTTATGCGAATACAGAATCTAGAAAGCTGGTTGTCCAATGCAAATACAGATGGTTGAGTTGAATTCAAAATACAATTCAGTTTGCGGTAATTTCTTCAGATCAAAATGCAAAATAGGAAAATGAAACAAAAGAAAATAGCTGTTTCCAGAGCAAAATAAGAATAGGTTTCAAAGGTTAGGTTAAGGATGAATTCAGAGAGGGCAGCACGGTGGCGCAGTGGGTTAGCCCTGCAGTCACACGGCGCCAAGGTCCCAGGTTCGATCCCGGCTCTGGGTCACTCTGTGTGAAGTTTGCACATTCTCCCCATGTTTGAGTGGGTTTCGCCCCCACAACCCAAAGATGTGCAGGGTAGGTGGATTGGCCACGCTAAATTGCCCCTTAATTGGAAAAAATGAATTGGGTAATCTAAATTTAAAAACAAAAGGATGAATTCGGAGAGAGCGAGCAAAGGTTTTCTCCCAGTCTCTTCAGGAAATCATAATCTTTTGAGGTTCTGTCCCCTTTCTGACTGTGATTGGGTTAAAATCATGATAATTCATCTAATTGACCGAAATGTCTGTCTATCAAGTTTTAAGAGATAATATGGCATGGGAAAATTTCTCTGTTTCCATAATATGGTGTGATCGAACCACCTGTTTCCCACCATGTTTTCTAGAACTGTGATGTTTGCCCAGTAATGATAACAATGAGTCTATTCTGCAACATGGATAGTCAGTTTGAATACTGACTTCCTTATCAGATCTTATCCCATGCTCTCAGCATTCTCTGCTGTCATGGCTAATACATGATATTTAATAGTAGGTCACTAAATCATTTCTTCCCTGAAACTTTTATTACCTATAAGAAAAGTAGGTTTCTATCAGTGATCAACTCTGTAGTTTGCAAAAATGCCTTTATTTTTGAGGCATCCCTTGACCAAAACGAAACTAAGATCATTTTCACAGTAACTTCATTGCAGTGTTAATGTAAGCCTACTTGTGACAATAATAAAGATTATTATTATTATTCCTGAAGAGGGTGGGTGTAATTGGATTTCCTGGCTGCGAGGTTGTTTCTGAGAAGTGACCTGTTGATTTGAGGTTGCTATTGGAAATGAAAGCTAAGTAACCAGAAAAGTCAAATGTTACCTAGTTGAGAATCGGGTTTCAGTCTTTTGTGCTGCCAGGGAACACACAAACCCTTGACCGCTCAGTTCTTTAGAAGGAAGAGAACAGAGAAGGTGCAGAACTGCTGGAGCTCCTGGTGAAGCAATGTGTGAGCCAGCTAAAAGGGACGAAAAGAGCGGCACGGTGGCACAGTGGTGAGCACTGCTGCCTCAAAGCGCCAGGGACCCGGGTTCAATTCCAACCTTGGGTGACTATCTGTGTGGAGTTCGCACATTCTCCTCGTGTCTGCGTGGGATCCTCTGGATACTCCAGTTTCCTCCCACAGTCCAAAGATGTGCAGGTTAGGGGGATTGGCCATGCTAAATTTCCCCTTAGTGTCCAAAGGTTGCCTAAATTGCCCAAAGGTTAGGTGGGGTTATGTGCTTACAGGGATAGGGCAGTGGAGTGGGCCTATGTAGGGTGCTCTTTCAGAGGGTCAGTGCAGACTTGATTGACCTAATGGCCTCATTCGGCACTGTAGAGATTCTATGAAACCTAAGAGAGGTATGAATAGCTCAGGTAAAGTAAAGAGCTGAGTGTTTGTGCCAAAGGTAACCAGACCACGAACCACAACATTTTTGGTTGGTCAGTTGAAAAGGAATCTGAAAAGCTTCTGACGAGAACCTTTAATGAGGCGAGGGAAAGGGGGCAGTTGCCCCCGACTATGTCAGAGGCAAAGATATCGCTCCTCCTAAAGAAGGAAAAAGACCCGCTGCAATGCGGGTCCTATAGGCCCATTTCTCTTTTAAATGTGGATGCTAAGATTCTGGCCAAGGTAATGGCGACGAGGATAGAGGATTGTGTCCCGGGGGTGGTTCATGAGGACCAAACTGGGTTTGTGAAGGGGAGACAGCTGAACACGAACATACGGAGGTTACTAGGGGTAATGATGATGCCCCCGCCAGAGGGGGAAGCGGAGATAGTGGTGGCGATGGATGCCGAGAAAGCATTTGATAGAGTGGAGTGGGATTATCTGTGGGAGGTGCTGAGGAGATTTGGCTTTGGTGATGGGTATATCGGATGGGTACAGTTGCTGTATAGGGCACCGATAGTGAGTGTGGTTACGAATGGACGGGGGTCTGATTATTTCCGGCTTTCCAGAGGGACGAGGCAGGGGTGTCCCCTGTCTCTGTTGTTGTTTGCACTGGCGATTGAGCCCCTGGCCATGGCACTGAGGGGTTCCAGGAAGTGGAGGGGAGTGTTTAGGGGAGGAGAAGAACACCGGGTATCTTTGTTTGCGGATGATTTGTTGTTGTATGTGGCGGACCCAGTGGAGGGGATGCCAGAGATAATGCGGATACTGGGGGAGTTTGGGGATTTTTCGAGGTATAAATTGAACATGGGGAAAAGTGAGTTGTTTGTGATGCATCCGGGGGAGCAGAGCAGTGAAATAGAGGATTTACCGCTGAGGAAGGTAACAAGAGACTTCCGATACTTGGGGATTCAGATAGCCAAGAATTGGGGAACCTTACACCGGCTTAATTTAACACGATTGGTGGAACAGATGGAGGAGGATTTCAAGAGATGGGACATGGTGTCCCTGTCACTGGCGGGTAGGGTGCAGGCGGTTAAAATGGTGGTTCTCCCGAGATTCCTCTTTGTGTTTCAGTGCCTCCCGGTGATGGTCACGAAGGCTTTTTTTAAGAGAATCGAGAAAAGCATTATGAGTTTTGTGTGGGCCGGGAAGACCCCGAGAGTGAGGAGGGGGTTCTTGCAGCGTAGTAGAGATGGGGGGGGTTGGCACTACCGAGCCTAAATGATTATTACTGGGCCGCCAATATTTCAATGGTGTGTAAGTGGATGGGAGAAGGGGAGGGAGCGGCGTGGAAGAGATTGGAGAGGGCGTCCTGCAAGGGGACCAGTTTACAAGCAATGGTGACGGCACCGTTGCCGTTCTCACCGAAGAAATATACTACAAGCCCGGTGGTGGTGGCAACATTAAAAATTTGGGGGCAGTGGAGACGGCATGGGGGAAGGACGGGAGCCTCGGTGCAGTCCCCGATAAGAAATAACCATAGGTTTGTTCCGGGGAGAATGGATGGGGGATTTGGAGCATGGCAAAGAGCTAGGGTAGTACAATTGAGAGATCTGTTCGTAGATGGGACGTTTGCGAGTCTGGGAGCGCTGACGGAAAATATGGGTTGCCCCAAGGGAATGCATTTCGGTATATGCAACTGAGGGCTTTTGCGAGGCAACAGGCGAGGGAGTTCCCGCAGCTCCCGACGCAGGAGGTGCAGGATAGAGTGATCTCAGGGACATGGGTGGGGGGTGGTTGGGTGTCAGACATATATAGGGAAATGAGGGATGAGGGGGGGATCATGGTAGATGAGCTGAAAGGGAAATAGGAAGAGGAGCTGGGGGAGGAGATTGAGGAGGGGCTGTGGGCTGATGCCCTACGTAGGGTAAACTCGTCGACCTCGTGTGCCAGGCTAAGCCTGATACAATTCAAGGTTCTACACAGGGCGCATATGACTGGAGCACGGCTCAGTAAATTTTTCGGGGTAGAGGATAGGTGTGGGAGATGCTCGAGAAGCCCAGCGAATCATACCCACATGTTCTGGTCATGCCCGGCATTACAGGGGTTCTGGGTGTGGGTGGCGAAGGTGCTTTCGAAGGTGGTGGGGGTCCGGGTCGAGCCAGGCTGGGGGTTGGCTATATTCGGGGTTGCAGAAGAGCCGGGAGTGCAGGAGGCGAGAGAGGCTAATGATTTGGCCTTTGCGTCCCTAGTAGCCCGGCGCAGGATATTGCTTATGTGGAAGGAAGCCAAACCCCCGGGTGTGGAGACCTGGATAAACGACATGGCAGGGTTTATAAAGTTAGAACGGATCAAGTTCGTATTAAGGGGTTCGGCTCAAGGGTTCACCAGGCGGTGGCAACCGTTCGTCAACTACCTCACAGAACGATAGAGGGAATGAAAAAGAAGGAAAACAACAGCAGCAACCCGGGGGGGGGGGGAGGATCCGGGCGGGCTCGTAGGGATGTCATTGTATATGTATAGACATTTGTTATAGGTAATGTATATTGGACGGTTGGATTGTATCTTTGGAGAGTAACTATTTTTGACAAGGCAGTTGCCATTTAGTTTTGTTTTTGTTTATATATTATTTATTTACTTGTTTAAAACTGGCCACTGTTATTTATATTGCTTTATTGTTGTTTAAAAGAAAAACTATGTACTGTTATGTTTGGCCAAAAAATCTTGAATAAAATATATTTAAATTAAAAAAAAAAAAATGAAATTCATGCTTTCTGTTGAAACACCAGGGGTGGGATTCTCCGTTGTCCGACACCAAAATCGCGTTCGGCGATCGGGCGGAGTATGGGCCAGTTTGGCGCCGGTCAGCCATGCTCCGTCCCCTCCGAAATGAGGTCATCGTCACAGCACCACGCGCAGTCGCAATGCCGTTGGCGCCTCGTCGACCGGGCCACTCGTGATGCTCCGCCACTGATGGGCCGAGTTCTCGACAGCACGGGACACGTGTGCTCACACAAATCGTGAACCCGGCGTGGTGGCTGCGGACTGTGTCCAGCGCCACCACACTCGGCTGGAATCCGTGCCGCTGGCCGGGGGGGGGGTGGCTTCTGCGAGGGCTGAGGGGACTGGTGGGTGGTGGCCAGGGGGTGGGCTCTGGGGTTGCAGATGATGGGTTGGGTCCGCGCACAGCCGGCACCATGTTGTACGGCACGACCGCTGCAGGTCGTCAGCCGCGTGCATGTACGGCCCGGAACCCGGCCATTCTCCGCGCGTTTTCGGCGTGGGAAGTTCGATCGGTGCCGGTGCTAGCCCCTCACCGGTACCAGAATTGGTGAGGGGTTCGCGCCAACTTTTTTCACGTAACCTCTCGCGGATTCTCCGATCGAGCCGGCACTTAGCCCCAGAAACGGAGAATCCAATCATTTATCTGATCCTGTATGTTAAATTCATTTTGATTTGGGGTTTGATTGTTACAGTAAAGGTTTTTTAATAAGTGAGATTTTGTCCATCTGTTGGGGTCATTTGGGGGTTCCTTTCTTTTAAGGTTATTTGTCTTCAGGGGGATCGTATCAAGTTGTTGGTGCTGTAACAGAGGAGGAAGGTATTTTATGCTCATCAATTTCTCTTAACCTTTCCCCAATGTTATACAGGAAGCAATAGATGGAAGCCATTCCCGGCAGTAGTCATACTGACTGTTTGCATGGTACCAGGAGGTGTGGGAACAAACCCCAAACACTTCACTGTAGCCACTCGAATCGCAGGTCACACTGAAATCCCTGGTCAGGCAGGCATGACTGATGACTGATGCTCATTGGGTGGGGCGAGCAAAGCATTTTTATTAAACCACAAGGGAAAAGCAATGAAAATAGTTGTAACTCTTACCATTTGTTCGGCTGGACACTGGGTGGGATATTCCGACCTCCCCTTCGGAATGTTTTCCGACAGCGGAGGCTGCTAGCCATTGGCTGCTGGAGGGACCTCCCGGTCCAGTTAATGCCCACGGTGTTTTGCGTGGCTCACCTGTCCCACTGTCGGGGAACCCGTCTCGGGGTGGGGGGTGGGGGGGGGGGGGGGGGGGGCGCCATCGGCGGGACTGGAAGATCCCACTGATGGGATGAGAGTTCCCTGGAATGGTTCAACTGGCAAGTTAAGGTACTGGTGCGGCCATTGATCTTTCTGACGTGTGAAGTTTCATCATCGGTTTCTGGACAATCTGGCTACGCTGCCGGGAAAATGGGGCCTTAGCGGTGGTTGTGAGACAATGCTGGGAACCTTGGGTGGAAGGACTGTAAGGTCAGAACTATGTGTTCCCTGTTGTTCCACAATGCGTCATGCACAGTGCCACATTCATAATGTTAATCAGAACCATGGTGAATGGGGGGGGTATGCTTGGCAGGACAGCCATGTCAGCAGCATTACCCTCCCAAGCACATTGAGAAGTGGAGGGACCCTAAAATGGTGGAATTCGGAGAAACATATGGTCAAGAAATTGAAGCCGTCAATGAACGACAAGGACAGCAGAAGACTCAAAAATGACCCATTTCAGATTGCAGAGCTGAAGCTGCAAAGCTGGAGTAATGCTTGAACCAGAGAATCAGGTAAGAACCAGAGACTATGTTGTTATCAGGTGAACTTAGATTGTTTGGCGTAAATGGATGCCATAGAAACCTAGGGAGTTTGGGCCTGCAGTGGTTTTAAATGGGAAGGGGCTATGTTAATGAGCCATGGAGGTCTCTGCAAGTCAGCACCAATATCCTCGGAAATTATGGGATGGTGGGAAACTGGCTTAGCTCACTTGCACTGTATTTTCTTCAGAACTTTGTGCCGGCAAAATGGTTTTCCAGTATAGATCTGCCATTTATACAGCGCAATTTTCCAGGAAATTCCCAATCATCATGTTTGCAGAGGAAGAGACCATGAGCTGGACAAGACCGATGCACAGAACTTAACCTCTGTCAGCCCAGAGTTAAGTAGCGTCAGTTGGAACTATGGGGAGTCACAGAAGCTTATCCATCCCGCCTTCCCAGCTAAAGGAGGAAGTATAACAAGAATGTGTCAAATGACCCAGCCTAAAATGCACACTTCTTTCTTACCGATATCATTTCATCCTTCCTGCACTGTTGAGAAAGGTCTCGGATTCCGTTGACAAAGTGTTTGTTGGCTGTGGTATACGCTCTCCCGGCTTCGATCATCCCACTGCACAGTTTCACCAACTACACAAGGAGATCACAAAACACGGTGATTCAAATTCAGTTGGCACTGAACGCCATTAAACAATGATGTTACTCAAAATATAGTTGACGACATTGTTTGCCTTTTTATGCTGGTTATATTTCTGTGTACATTTGTGATTTTGTTCCTAACTTAGGCCCAAACGCCGATGAATGGACACCTTTGTGGATCAGAGTGAAAGGTCAAGCATCTCTGGCTTAACAATCTACTTTAACACCAACTTTAATAGAGTTCCTACTGCAGTAGTGCGAACATTTCACTTCCCACACTCAGCATCCTGCGATGTCACTAAAGTAAACCATCAAGTCTGGGAGGTTCCATATTGGTTTGATATTGCCCGGAGTTGTTTAGGATCTTGATTATTATTTGTTTGAACTGAATTAGAGCTCTAGCCACAGAGGGGAAACAATGGAACAGTACACAGCCGGAGTATTGTGTTCAGTTCTGGTCATCACATTACAGGAAGGATGGAATTGCTCTGGAGAGAGTGCAGAGAAGATTTATTAGAATGTTGCCAGGGCTGCAGAATTGTAGCTACGATGAGAGATTGGGGTTGTTTTCCTTGGAACAGAGAAGGCTGAGGGGCGACATGGTTGAAGTGTACAAAATTGTGAAAGGTAGAGATAGATTAGACAGGAGGAGCTTTTCCCCTTGGCAGAGAGTTCAAAAAGCAGGGGGTCATAGATTCAAGCTAAATGGCAGAAGGATTAGAGGGGACATGAGGAAAAACCTTTTAACGCAGAGGGTGGTGGGTGTCTGGAATTCGCTGCCTGAGTTGGTGGTGGAGGCAAAGTCCCTAAACTCTTTAAAAAAGTACCTGGATCTACACCTTAAGTGCTGTAAGATGCAGGGCTATGGACTGTGCGCAGGAAGAAGGGATTAGAAAAGGCACCTGGCTGTCTTTGGGTTGGCATGGACAAGATGGGCTGAATGGCCCACTTCTGTGCTATCATTCTGTGTATCATTCCTATGGTTCTAACAGCATTTTAGCAACAACAGGCCGAATGTTCTCTTTTTTTGACCCAGGGGGTGAAAAGCAGCTCCACTGACGGCTTTTCCAACCATATTTTTTGACAGATAATAATAAAAAATCCTGGGTCCCATGACATCACATGTTGGGAGTGTGGGAGATCTCCCGAAGTGCGGGCAGGGACGCAGCATTGTAAGAGCTGCGCAGTCACTGTGAATAAACATCGGGTGTTGTTAATCCCTGGTCGCCAGTTATTGGAACCCCATACTTCTCTGAATGAGCCCACCTTGCCAGCATGACATGCTGGGACCCTCCCCTTCACCTTTTTATAAAGTGTCAAAAAAATATGGCGCAAAAAGCCATCAGCTCAGCTGACAGGCTACACTCTGCCCTTCCCGCCTGAACTGACACTTTGGGGGGGAAAAAATAGGAAAATACCGCCCACGGTCTTGCTCAACATTGTTCCATTCTGATATTCGTGGTGTTCATAACAGCAATGTGGAGAGAGAGACACAAGTATTTTTTTTTAAGATGGTTAATTCTGATGACATCTTCCTAGATGGAACATCCATGAAGTAAGGATAATAAAATCATTCCGGGTAGCAAGTGTAAGTCATAATAGACTGAAGTTGGTAATGAAGGATGTTCCCAGCATCCCAACATCATTTAGTTGGCAAATGCACTGAAAAATACAGAGCTCAAAATGCACCGAGTTCATTGACCTTAAACTATGGAGGTGTTACAGATGATGTAAGCCAGGGAGAAAAAGAAATTAGCCAAAAGTGACCAAATCGATTGAACATAATCTCACAATGGTGGGTTTCAACTCTCTGGGCGGGATTTTCCGACCCCCCCCACCGGGTCGGAGAATCCCCGGGGGGCGGCGTGAATCCCGCCCAACCACTCCAATGCCGGCTGCCGTATTCTCCGGTGCCGGTTTTCGGGCGGGGGGAGGGCGGGGATCACGCCACGCCTGTCGGGGGCTGTTGGCAGCAGCCCCCCTGGCAATTCTCCGGCCCCCGATGGGTCGAGCAGCCGTTGATTTCTGACCAGTCCCGCCAGCGTGGATTGGACATGGTCCCACATGGGGGGGACCTGGCTGGTAGGCCGGCTGGTTCGGTCCTCGGGGGAGCGCGGGGGGATCCTTCCCCGGGGGGCGGGGGGCACGGTGGCCTGGCCCGCAATGGGGGCCCACCGATCTGCGGGCGAGCCTGTGCCGTGGGGGCATTCCTTCCTTCCGTGCCGGCTTCTGTAGGGCTCTGCCATGGCCGGCGCAGAGAAGACACCCCCCTGCACATGCGCTAGAATACGCCGGCCGGTCTGCGCATGTGCGGAACCACTCCGGCGGTTCTGCACATGCGCTAACTCGCGCCGGCCCTTCAGCGCCGGTTGGCGCGGCGCCGACCCCTCCGCCGCCGGCCTAGACCCCGGAAGTGGGGAGGAGTCCGCAACTTCCAGTCGGCCCGATGCCGGAATGGTTCGCGACACTTTTTACGGCGGCGTCGGGCCATCGCGGGGATTCGGGAGAATCCCGCCCTCAATCTCTGGTTTGTTAGTTTAGTACTTTGACCACAAAATGACCAGATCCGTACATGCGTTGCGGGATTAGAGTGAGTTGCGAGGCAGGAGACATTGTACAAATAGGATCAAACTTTGCTTGAATGATACCATCACCCGGCAACGACAGAGAGAGTTAGTTAAGGAGAACAATGGAGGAGGGATTTTAAATGAGTACCAGGTAAAGGAGGGCACAGACAGCACAAAATTGAAGCACAAAAGAAAAGAAAAGGATTGCATTTAAACCATGAGTTCCATAACATCAGGATGCCCAAAGTGTTTTACAGCCAATGAAGGCGTGGTCATCCACAGCCAATTTGTACGCAGTTCCCACAAGCAGCAACGTAATAATGACCAGATAATCTGTTCTTAGTGATGGTTGAGGGATAAATATTGGCCAGAACATTAGGGATAACGTCCCTACCCTTTAAAATGGTGGCCAGAATTCCCCAGTCATTGCGATTCACTTTTCAATGGGAAATCCCATGGACAAGCGGTGGGAAGATAGAATGCAGCCGCCAGTGAACAGCGGGCAGCTGAGAAACACGCAGCTGGGGGACCGGAGAATCGAGCTAGGAGATGTAAATCCACCTGAGAGAGTTGACCGAGTGTTGAGTTACCATCTCACCTGAAAGACAGCACCACCAACAGCGCAGCACATCCTCAACACCCTGGACACCCAGCCTAGATTTTCGTGCCTCTTGAGTGGGGCTTGAACCCACAACCTTCTGATTCAGAGGCAAGTTGAATATATGGAATTTAAGATTGAGAGTAGGTTGACCGAGGAGGCGGGATCAAGAGGTACAGAAATGCTAAGGATTGATGTGATATATTAAAATCATGCACAGAAATGCCAAGTGACAATGCGGCTGTTCTACAGGATGGGTTAAGTGGCCTGCACTATAAAATTCCACAGTGCGCCTGAGGCAATGTCAGGTGAGGACAGGCCTGAGTACAACTGTGGTCTCCCCATGGCTGAACAGAGTTTCAGCATTTACAATTCAGGCACAGTCTAAAATAATGGCCATTTGTGAAAAATGGAAATCACATTTGTGGAACTATACTCCAACATGTCAGAGCACCCGGTAGGAGAGGGGAGGGGAATTGAGGATTGGATAGGGTAGAGAGGAGAGGAAAGGGGAAGGGAGGAGAAGAAAGGGAGGAGAGGAAGAGGAGTAGGGAGAGGGAGAGGGAGAGGAGTAGGGAAGAGGAGAGGAGTAGGGAAGGGAAGAGGAGTAGGGAAGGAGAGGGGAGGAGTAGAGAAGGAGAGGGGAGAGGAGAGGGACGGAGGGGGAGATGAGTAGGGAAGGAGGGGGGACAGGAGAGGGAGGAGTGGGGAGAGGAGAGGGAAGGAGGGGAAGATGAGTAGGGAAGGAGAGGGGGAGAGTAGAGAAGGAGAGGGAAGATGAGTAGGGAAGGAGAGGGGGAGAGGAGAGGGGAGAGAAGGAGAGGGGGAGATGAGTAGGGAAGGAGAGGGGGAGAGGAGAGAGAAGCAGAGGGGGAGAGGAGAGGGAAGGAGAGGGGGAGAGGAGAGAGAAGGAGAAGGGGGAGAGGAGAGAGAAGGAGAGGGGGAGAGGGGAGAGGAGAGAGAAGGAGAGGGGGAGAGGAGAGGGAAGGAGAGGGGGAGAGGAGAGAGAAGGAGAAGGGGGAGAGGAGAGAGGAGAGGGGGAGAGGGGAGAGGAGAGGGGGAGATGAGTAGAGGAGAGGGGGAGAGGAGAGGGAAGGAGAGGGGGAGTGGAGAGGGAAGGAGAGGGGGAGAGGAGAGGGAAGGAGAGGGAAGATGAGTAGGGAAGGAGAGGGGGAGTGGAGGAGAGGGGAGAGAAGGAGAAGGGGAGATGAGTAGGGAAGGAGAGGGGGAGAGGCGAAGGAAGGAGAGGGGGAGAGGAGAGAGAAGGAGAGGGGGAGAGGGAAGATGAGTAGGGAAGGAGAGGGGGAGTGGCGAAGGAAAGAGAGGGGGAGAGGAGAGGGAAGGAGAGGGGGAGAGGGGAGAGGAGAGAGGAGAGGGAAGATGAGTAGGGACGGAGAGGGGGTGTGGAGGAGAGGGGAGAGAAGGAGAGGGGGAGAGGAGAGAGAAGGAGAAGGGGAGAGGAGAGGGAAGGAGAGGGGGAGAGGAGAGAGAAGGAGAGGGGGAGAGGAGAGAGAAGGAGAGGGGGAGAGGGGAGAGAAGGAGAGGGGGAGAGGAGAGGGAAGGAGAGGGGGAGAGGAGTAGAGAAGGAGAGGGGGAGAGGAGTAGAGGAGAGGGGGAGAGGAGAGAGAAGGAGAAGGGGAGAGGAGAGAGAAGGAGAGGGGGAGAGGAGAGAGAAGGAGAGGGGGAGAGGAGAGAGAAGGAGAGGGGGAGAGGAGAGGGAAGGAGAGGGGAGAGGAGAGAGAAAGAGAGGGGGAGAGGAGAGGGGGAGAGGGGAGAGGAGAGAGAAGGAGAGGGGGAGATGAGTAGAGGAGAGGGGAGAGGAGAGAGAAGGAGAAGGGGTGAGGAGAGAGAAGGAGAGGGGGAGAGGAACGGGAAGGAGAGGGGGAGAGGAGAGAGAAGGAGAGGGGGAGAGGAGAGAGAAGGAGAGGGGGAGAGGGGAGAGGAGAGAGAAGGAGAGGGGGAGATGAGTAGAGGAGAGGGGGAGAGGAGAGGGAAGGAGAGGGGGAGCTGAGTAGAGGAGAGGGGGAGAGGAGAGGGAAGGAGAGGGGGAGATGAGTAGAGGAGAGGGGGAGAGGAGAGGGAAGGAGAGGGGGAGATGAGTAGAGGAGGGGGGAGAGGAGAGGGAAGGAGAGGGGGAGCTGAGTAGAGGAGAGGGGGAGAGAGGGAAGGAGAGGGGGAGCTGAGTAGAGGAGAGGGTGAGAGGAGAGGGAAGGAGAGGGGGAGCTGAGTAGAGGAGAGGGGGAGGGGAGAGGGAAGGAGAGGGGGAGATGAGTAGGGAAGGAGAGGGGGAGAGGGGAGTAAAAGATTGGGAGGGAGAGATAAGACCAAATTCAGTCATTGATATCATGGTTTATACATAGAATTTATTTTCATTTTTTAAAATCGGGGCAAAAGCAGTAAAAAAGGAGTGGGGGGTCGGTTAGGGTTTGATGGCTACATAATGATATCAATGGCATGGGTTCAATCCCTAGACCGACTGTAGAATTCATGGGTTCTGCCACCCTGACTTGCCTCATGCTTAATGTGGAGATTATGCACCTCGAGCTCTATCTAACAGAGCCTCTGGTCCCTATAGCTACTTACTGTCAGAAGCCACCCAGCATTGCTTCTGAAAACCTCATTTACTGGCAGTTAGACTGCCCATTGTTTAGCATTCCAATTCTTGCAAACGGTTAATTGCGTTCAGTATGGCCATCATTACCACGGGGATGCTACTGCCATTGAAGTTAGTCCTACTTTAACTTCAGCTGATAGTCAAGGCTTAATGAATGCAGAATTTTATGAGTTTTGCTTTCTGAGAAAGTGTTTCATTATCTCATGCATCAAATTGTAATGAAATGCTACTTCAAATTAGGATTGAAATCAGCCCAGCATTTGATTACTTTTGAAAATGTTACTCCTTTCTCAGAGTTACAAAGCCAATGCGCAGAGGGGACAGGGCTAGCAATTAATCCATCTCCTTGCTTGCTCCAAAAACCAGTTCAAATCCAAACTGTATCCAATTCATGGCCCCCCACAAAAGAGACATGCTGGATCCAAGGGGACAAGAACAGGCTTTACACCTGGTCTCATGCTCGATCCTATGCTTCTGCACTGCAGGCTCAGAATTTTGACGAGCAGCACACAACAACACATCCATCAGATGATGTTCCACAGAGTTCTAATATCACACAGAGACATGCAAACGCAAACAAAACAATCAGGAGAGCCAAGAGGCAAAAGCAGCTGTTTGCAAAAGCGAAGCCAGGAACTCCAGCAGGGCAGTCTTTATTTCTTAGACATCAAAGGAAAAGGAGCAAACTTCTTGTACTGTTCTATTACTCTATGCTGCTACCTATTAACATGCTCTCCATGTTCCATGCTCAGAAAACCTGACGTCATCCAAACCTCTGCTGCCCGTGATCGCCTCACACCAAATCCCGTTCATCCATCACCCCTGTGCTGGCTGACTGTATTGGCTCCAGGTTAAACAACACCGCGATTTTAAAATTCTCGTCCTGTTTTTTCAAATCCCTCCTTCCTCCTCCCTCTCTCTGTAATCTCCTTCCAACCCCACAACCCTCTGAGATATTTGCAACCCTCCCTCTGCCTCCCTGTCCTTCTATATCTGCCCTGATATCGCCTTCTGTGGCTTGGTGTCGGATGTTGCTTTACAGCACACCTGTGAAACGGTTCGGGGCATCTTTGTGTGAGTGAGGCACTATCTTAATTCCAGTTGTTGTAGTAATACAAAAGCAAAATACTGCAGATGCTCGAAATCTGAAATAAGAACAAAACGTGCTGGAAAAACTCTGCTGGTCAGGTGGCATCCGTGGAGAGGAACAGAGTTGATGGGCGGAAACATTTTTTTCTTCCAAGTGCGGCATTAGGGTGGTTCCGGCAGCACCAGTCCTTGCTGGCAGCACCAAGAAGAAGTCTCCCCCCCCGACTCTACCACCATGGCCTTCGGGCAAAGAGGCATGTCCTCAGCCCAAGGGAAGGCTGCAGAAGACACACCAACCTCACCTCTCCAATCTGGGAGTCTGTTCCCCAGGAGGTCAATGCAACTGGTGACCGTGCCACACAGTACAGGATGCGGACAAATGATCTTATCTGCTCCGCCATTGTATATCATCCTTCTACTCCCTCCAGTATCAAACTCTCACCATGGCATCAGGTACCCAAATGGTGATTCTCACGGATCACATCTCTCCATTAACAGGGGACACATACCCTCTCTCGGGCACTTTCACATAACCGATCTGTCATGTTGCTCACACTCCATCCTCTAGCCCTTCTGGGGAGGACTCACCCCTTTGTGAACATGATTGCCAGATTGTGAAGGGCACAGCAAACTGTCATCTTGCGGAAACCCCCCCCCGGTGTGTATTGCAGAGAGCCATCTGAGGTTCCAGGCATCTGAATCGCACCTTCAGCAATCCTATACCCTGCTCTATGAGGGAAGCTGTGAGCAGCATTGTACCTTCTCCCCGGCCTGCGTCTGAGGTCAATGCACTGGAGTCATTAGCTGCTGTTTACTGGGTAGCCCTTATCCCCCAGCAAACATCCCTGCGGATGTTCTGGATCCAGTTGTTGTTGCGATGGACAGTCCCACCCTCCCCCTGAGCCCAACTCCTGTGAGGCACCTATGCCCCACGTGAATCTGTACCAACCCCTTCTTGAGTCTGCATGCATCCCACTCCATTACATGGTACCTATTTGATCACTTTGTGAGCATGTCATGCAGTCTTGCCGGGGTCCAGCTTCCCTCCTCTCGGTCGTCCCTCTGCCTTCCATTGTTTGTCAATCTCACCCACCTCCTTGCATCTCCACCTGCGATCGTGCAACCCCCCCCCCCCCCCCCCCCAAGCCCCCCATCCCGCCCTTGCACAACCCTCCTTCCGCATTGCCCCTCTTCTATTTGTCAGATCCCCAGCCCCTCACCCCATCCCACGCCTGGCACCTCGCATCCCCCTGTCGAACTGCGGTCCATTAGAGTTAATGGAGCTGGAGGGCATGATCTGGTCTGCCCCAGCACAGTGGTATTCAGCACAGCAGGTGCAACGCTATGGCAGGTATGCTGCGTATGTTGCACTCACCTCAAAGCGTGGAGCAAACTGAGGTCTGCCTTGTGCACATCATGCTTTTTCAAACGGGTTTGGCGCCGATGTGATTTCCCGCTGGTGAGATTGCGGCGAGAAGCTGTTTCAATCAGCATTCATGAGCCACAAATGGCATCCGCGCCAGCGGCCAGTGGCACAGCTGACCTGCCATTAACCCACCATCAGGAGGATTTCAAACTGCCTTTACGCTGGCAGGTTTCGGACTTTCCCACTCCCCCTGGCTTTCTCCAAATCCGCCCATCGCCGCGGGGTGGGGTGCCAGAATCGCCGCGGGGCGGGGTGCCAGAATCGCCGCGGGGCGGGGTGCCAGAATCGCCGCGGGGCGGGGTGCCAGAATCGCCGTGGGGCGGGGTGCCGGAATCGCCGCGGGGCGGGGTGCCGGAATCGCCGCGGGGCGGGGTGCCAGAATTCCGCCCAATATTTCAGGTCGATGACCTTTCATCAGAACTGAAGAACAATAGAAATGTAAGAGTTTTTAAACCGGTGGAAAGGGGAAGGAAACGGGAAGGACAAAGGAGGAGGTCTGTGTTAGAGTAGAGGCCAGGGGAGGTTAAATTACAAGGCATTTCATGATTGTTTCCAGAAGCTTGTTCTTTTAAATGTAGAATGTCGAAACTCACTTTCATTTGTTTAACTGGAGATTCAAATACCCGATTGTATAAACATAGGCCAGGAAGTTTTGCTCCCTCATGTCGGGTGCATACGGCGATGGGACTGGAAAATATAGCGAGAAGGACAAAGTCACGTTTCATGACAATATCGAACCAGGACGCGGTTATCCCCTTCCCCCACCCCCGTCAGTGACAGGCCATGTTTGCTGATGTTCAACGTCAGGAACTTTATTATAATAAAATAACAAATATATATCAGGCCCATACGCCGGAATTCTCCCCCCACCCCCACGTCAAAACATCCATCCACAGCGGCGTGATGTCAGAACGGCGTGAAGTACGCCTGGTCCCAGAAGGCATGCATCTGGCGAGTTGTACCCCCGGGGGAGCTCAGATTAGTGCAGGGAGGAGAGGGCAGTGGCCAGGATGGTGTCTGGGTTGTGCTGGGGTGATGCCAGGGGGTGTACCTGGATGACGATTGTTTCCTGATTTGCTGGCTGTGCACTGGGGCGACCTTTAAAAATGGCACCCGGATCATCAGGTGCCTGGATTGATGGATGGGAGAGCGAATCAGAGGCCGCCCCACCAGCGACATGTCGTGGAACCCGTGACTTCAAGTGCCGCACTATAAGGTGGAGAAAGCCGCCATTGCCATCAGCAGTTTCAATGCTGCACTGCCTGCCCGACATGGGCCTTTGCTGTTATCAGAGGACATTTCCAGCCAGAACGTAGATAATGGTACACGCTCAAACACGCTAGAGCACACATGTGCTTATCTTCTCTTTCAGTAAAGTAATTGTTCCAAGGCTCTCCAGATGGATACAGCTTTCAGAAATTCTCATCAATGGCTCAGTGTTAAATACACCTCAGTGTAGAACTGGACCATGCCAACCAGGAAATTACACCAGCTTCAAGCCACTGAATTGCTGATCTCTGCAGAGATAATTGAACATTCCTGCACTGGTACATGAGCGAGATTCAGTTGGATTTACTGTTGCCTTCCTGGAGTGTCTAGCTCATAACAATGACATTACCCTTGTCAAAACTGGCGAGGTGCAGAATTCAGGGGATGAAAAAAATCCTATGCTGATATAGTGGTGTAGATGGCAGGCACACACAGGCACTGCACCTCCGCCCCTCGTTTACAGCCACTTAACTTATCCTTCTCTGAATGGGTGCAAGATTCAGACTTGGAAGCCTCCCTCTTCTCCTTCGCCCTGAGAGCTGTTCTTAAACCAGGAAAACGTCCTCAGCCATTATTCTCAGTTTCACACTTGACGGCATAGGTCACTGGGCAGTGAGCAGGGGTGGAGAAACGTAACGATTCCTTCGGTGTTGAGACCTAACACATCATCCCCGAGATCAGCGACTGACCTTCCTGCTCTCCCTGACTGTATCACCTAGCTCATTGTTTTTAAATAAACAATATTATTGAGGTATTTTTTGGCATATTAAACAGCAACATTATACCGTAGTGTACAAAAAGCAAATAAGACATAATGCAAGCATCGGCTCCCCTCTCGCAAGAACCTGCCTAAGCAACCCCCTACTCTACGCTATCCTAACCCGCCCCCCGACGATTAATTCTCCGCGAAGAAGTCAACTAATGGCTGCCACCTCCGGGCGAACCCTGACAGCGATCCTCTCAAGGCAAACTTAATTTTCTCCAGCCCGAGAAAGCTCGCCATGTCCGAAAGCCATACTTCAGACTTCGGGGGCTTTGAGTCACTCCATGCCAACAATGTTCGTCGCCGGGCTACCAGGGAAGCAAAGGCCAAGACATCAGCCTCTTTCTCCTCCTGGACTCCCGGGTCCTCCGAAACCCCAAAAATTGCCCCCTCAGGACTCATTGCTACCCTAGTTTTCAATACCCGGGACATGACGTCCGCGAATCCCTGCCAGTACCCCCTTAGTTTAGGACATGCCCAGAACATGTGTACATGGTTCGCTGGTCCTCTGGCACATTTGTCCTCCAGCCCAAAGAATTTGCTCATCCGAGCCACCGTCATGTGGGCCCGATGTACGACCTTGAACTGGATGTTGCGGTCGCGTTTACTCAAAGCGTCTGCCCATATGCCGTCCTCTATCTCCCCCCCCGCCGAGCACCTAGCTCATTAATTGGCTTGAAAACATTACATATGTATATAAAAAAATAATAATTTATACCTGGGAGATGTTTCTAGAATTAAGGAAAACAATCGCACACTTTGTCACTGAAGCTCTCACTGTGATGCTAACCAAATACAACTCCGATCTATTCATCAGGGCAGATGTTAGGGGTGGGCTTATTTATTAAAACTGAGACACACTTGCATAAATTGAATCTGGCCCGGCTAGTGGGCCAAATGAAGGACGATTTTCGGAGATGGGACGCGCTTCCGTTGTCTCTGGCTGGGAGGGTGCAAACGGTGAAGATGACGGTCCTCCTGAGATTCCTATTTGTATTTCAGTGTCTCCCCATCTTTATTCCGCGGTCCTTTTTTAAGCGGGTCAACAGAGTGATCACAGGCTTCGTCTGGGTGGGCAAGACCCCGCGAGTAAGGAAAGTAATGCTTGAGTGGAGTTGGGGAGAGGGCGGGCTGGCGCTGCCAAATTTTAGCAACTATTACTGGGCGGCTAATATAGTCATGATCAGGAAGTGGGTACTGGGGGTGGGGTCGGCATGGGTGCGTTTGGAGGCAGCTTCATGCAAGGGCACCAGTCTGGGAGCGTTGGTAACTGCGCCTCTGCCGTTCCCGCCGGCACGGTTCTCCACCAGTCCAGTATGGTGGCGGCCCTGAGAGTTTGGGGCCAGTGGAGGCGGCATGTGGGAGCAGTGGGAGCATCGGTCTGGGCCCCAATCTGTGATAATCACCGGTTTGCCCCGGGGAGTATGGACGGGGTGGTTCTGGTTATGGCGGAGAGCGGGGATTGAGAGGATGGGGGATATGTTTATAGAGGGGAGCTTTCCGAGTATGAGGGCGTTGGAGGAGAAGTTTAGGTTGGTGAGAGGAAATAAATTCAGGTATATGCAGGTGCGGGACTTCCTTCGTAAACAGGTGTCAACCTTCCCGCTCCTACCGCTAAGGGGGATCCAGGACAGGGTAGTTTTCAGAGGGTGGGTAGGAGAAGGGAGCGTCTCGGACATTTATAAGGGGCTTATGGGGTCGGAGGAGACGCGGACCGAGGAGCTGAAGCGCAAGTGGGAGGAGGAGCTGGGAGGTGAGATAGAGGATGGTCTATGGGCAGACGTGCTGAGTAGAGTCAACACGTCCTCAACATGTGCCAGGCTCAGCATGATACAATTTAAGGTTGTTCACTGGGCTCACATGACAGTGGTCCGGATGAGCATGTTCTTTGGGGTGGAAGACAGGTGCGCAGAATGTGCGGTAGGACCAGCGAACCATGTCCACATGTTTTGGACATGTCCAAAGCTAAGGGGATTTTGGCAGGGTTTTGCGGATGTCATGTCCACGGTGTTAAAAACAAGGGTGGCGCTGAGTCCAGAGGTGGCGATTTTCGGGGTGTCGGAAGGCCCGGGAATCCAGGAGGAGAAAGAGGCAAACATTCTGGCCTTTGCTTCCCTGGTAGCCCGGAGACGGATATTAATAGCTTGGAGGGACTGAAAGCCCCCGTAGTCGGAGACCTGGCTATCGGACATGGCTAGCTTTCTCTGTTTGGAGAAAATCAGTTCGCCTTGAGAGGGTCAATGTTAGGGTTCACCCAGAGGTGGCAATCGTTCGTCGACTTCTTTGCGGAAAATTAATCCTCAACAGACGGGGATTATACCAAAAAATACCTCAATAAAATGTTTATTGAACAAAAAACTGAGACACACTATCATTCCTTTCACGAAGGCTGTCATTCGGTTAAACTGTAGGAGTTCAATGAACTGGGAATCAGGGGCGAAATTCTCCGTTATCGGCGCAAAAAACGACGCAAATCTGACTTGCGTCACGCCGGAAAAATGGTTCAAAAGTCTCCGGCCCGAAATGGGTTAGCAGCGACGTGCCGTGATCCGCGCTTGCGCACGTGGTTCACGCCATGCAGCGTCATACGCGCCGCACGGCGTGACGGCTCATAAGGCCGCGCTGCTCCCCCCCACCCCGACCGGAACACCCCGACCGGAACACCCGCTCAGCCCCGAGGTTCCAGTCACGGGATGTGGAGGCGCTCCTGGACGCAGTGGAGCAGAGGAGGGATGCCCTGTATTCCAGGCACGGCCGCAGAGTTGCCCCACGCCACAGCCGGCGTCTGTGGAGGGAGGTAGCAGAGGCCGTCACCGCTGCGGCCCTGACACCACGGACAGGCACCCAGTGCCACAAGAAGGTGAACGACCTCGTCAGAGCAGGCAGGGTGAGCCTCGCCCATATCCCCCCTCCCCCTATCCATCCCCCCTTCCCCATATCCCCAATATCCCCCCTCCCCCCATATCCCCCCTCCCCCATATCCCCCCCCCTCCCCATATCCCCCTCCCCATATCCCCCCTCCCCCATATCCCCCCCATATCCCCCCCTCCCCCATGTTCTCCCCTCCCCATGTTCCCCCCTCCCCCATATCCCCTCCCCCATATCCCCCTCCCCATAACCCCCATATACCCCCTCCCCATATCCCCCCTCCCCATATCCCCCCTCCCCATATCCCCCCTCCCCCATATCCCCCCTACCCCATATCCCCCCTCCCCCATATCCCCCCCCCTCCCCCATAATCCCCATATCCCCCCTCCCCAATATCCCCCTCCCCATATCCCCCTCCCCCATATCCCCCCTCCCCCATATTCCCCCCTCCTCCAGATCCCCCCTCCCCCATAATCCCCCCTTCCCCATATCCCCCCTCCCCATATTCCCCCCTTCCCCATATCCCCCCTCCCCCATATCCCCCTCCCCCATCATCCCCCCTCCCCATATCCCCCTCCCCCATATCCCCCCTCCCCCATATCCCCAAGTGAATCCAGCCCTAACCTTAACCTCTGCAATGCACGCGCAACCGATGGCGTGCATTTATATACCTGCCTAACACTGTTGCCTTTTACCCCTGCCACCCCCCCCCCCCCACCCCCCCCCCCCCCCACAGGAGAAGCGCGCACACTACAATAGGGAGCATGTAAGGACTGGAGGAGGCCCCGCTGATGAGAGGCCACTGACCGAACACGAGGAAAGGGCCCTGGAACTGGCTGGCGGACCTGACGACAGGGAGGTTGCGGATGCAGAGGTCGGGGCATACTAGCAAGTGAGCCACCGACAGCCCGTCCCCATATCCCCCCTCCCCCATATCCCCCCTTCCCCATATCACCTGATCACTGCCTGCATGTCTAACCATGCATGCTTCATTGTGTATCGCAGGAGCAAACGTCGAGGCATCCATCCCCGCAGATGCAGACCGCCTGCAGGATGCCCCTCGGAGGCCACGGTAGACGGAGAGACCCAGACCCTCCGGCATGCGACGCCCGCAGGATGCCCCTCGCACACCACGGGAGACAGAGAGACCCGGACCCCTCCGGCATGCGACGCCCGCAGGATGCCCCTCGCACACCACGGGAGACGGAGAGACCTGGAGCAACAGGGAGACGACACCCCCGTCACGTGCGGGAGCGACGACGCAGGCGTGTGCCACCCAGCGACGAGGGGGGCAGCCACAGGCCCCCGTCACATCCGAGCCAGGACACCACTACCCAGGACACCACTACCCAGGACACCACTACCCAGGACACACCACTACCCAGGTCACCACTACCCAGGACACCACTACCCAGTACACCACTACCCCGGGACAGCACTACCCAGGACACCCCTAACCCGGGACAGCACTTACCCAGGACACCACTACCCGGGACAGCACTACCCAGGACACCCCTACCCGGGACAGCACTACCCAGGAAGACGAAATACCGCACAGTGACTCAGAGTGGATGGGTGGAGACGAACCCCCACCCCAAAGTGCCATGGACTCAGAGTGGGACGAAGAGCACGACACAACGCCACTGCTGTCACCAACACCCTCCACCATCGCAGAAACACTCACCTCGGTTGGGCACTTTAGTGATGAGGCGTCTGGTACACTCACTGGTGCGCACAACACAGCGTCCCGGTACAGCAGGTGGAGGTAGGAGCAGCAGAGGGCCGGGCGGTCGGAGGGCAGCCCAGCCCAAGCGAACATCTGCCGCCCAGATGGATCCCGGGTTCCTGGAGTTTCCACACCCACACATAGATCCGATGCAACCACCCGACCCGGAGACGAGCGAAGAGGGAGACGGGCCGGCTTGCGGCGGCTGCAGTTGCAGGTGGAGGAGTCCACCCGCGTCCAGGAGCTGGAAGTGGTGCCGGTCATGCATGCCACCCAGGCTGACACCGCACGGGTGGCGTCACACGGTGGAGGCAATGGGTGCGACGGTGTCAGACATGGGGAACGGTTTGCGAGGCCTGGGGCTTTCCGTGCAGGCGGCGTCTGTGGCCCAGGACATGGCTGCCCTCTCACAGGAGGCCATGAGCCAGTGCCAGCGCCAGGTGGCAGAGGCGCTCAACACCATGGCCCAGTCTCAGCAGGCCATAGCCCCAGTCTCAGCAGGCCATGGCCCCAGTCTCTGCAGGCCATGGCCCAGTCTCTGCAGGCCATCGCTAGGGCATCGGCGCCAGTGGCCATGTGCGAGCCGGCGTCGCACTGTCACAGACAGGGTTTGCCAACACCCTGGGCTCCATGGCTGCAAACCTGCAGACCCCTGTCGATACCAGCACGGGCCTCCAGGACTGGCAGCGCCAGATGCCGAGGGGGGCGTCGGATGGCCAGTCCGTTCGCATCCCCCACCCATGTAGAGGCCTGGGGGCCATCGGGCAACCCCGAGGGAGGAGGAGGTGGTGTGGTCCGTCCCGTGTCCCCCTGTAGGGGAGGTCCGGGAACACCGCGACACCTCGGACTTCCCCCCCTTCCGTCCCAGGTGCATCGGGTGGGCAACGGGCAGGACAGGCTGGCAGCTCGCCATTCCAGTCGCCCGGGCCGCAGCCTGGCCCATCTAGGCCAGGACGCCCCAGGAAACGGCCGGCAAAGGGATCCAGTGTCAGAGCGCACGAATCACAGGAGTCCACCTCCAGTTCTGCTGTACCGTTTGGGGAACCACGTAGACGTAGTCAAAGGGCCCGTAAGGCCAAACAATTAGACACTGAGTAAGTTGGCACGGGTGCAGGGCACAGATGAGTTTTAGGGGCTAGGGCACGTGCATGAACTCCTTTGGTTATTAAAGTTAATGTTACACCTACAGAAGCTGCCTTTGTGCTCTGTCCAAAGCGTGCGGGGGTGTCATGTACGTTGAGCGCAAGTGTGTGTGTGAGGGGTGGTCTTACCTCAGCCCCAGATGAGTCTGCCCCCTTCCCCCTGGCCCGCCATCAACATCCCCCCGGGCAGAGGACGGGACCGTGCGCTGCAGTGTCACAGCCGCATGCAGGGATGGTCCGGGTGGATGGTGGTACTGTGGCCATGTGTCAGACATAGTCCAATGATGTGGAGCCAGGAGCTCACCGCAGGGCGGGTTGTCATCATCCTCCGTGACCTGCAATAGACACGCGTCCACCCGCAACTGTGTGAGCCCGGCCGTTGTGCCGCAGGTGGATCGGCAATGGGGGGGGGTGGTGTGCATGCGGGTGGGGTGGGTGGGGTTGGGGAGGGGGGTGAGGGTGCTGGGTGGGTGGATGGGTGGGGGGTGTGGGTGGTCGGCTGTTGCCATGGTGTGCGGTCTGTGGCCATACTACCCGATTCCCACGCCCATCTAGTCAGTGAAGCGGGCGGCTATCAGTCTGTCCCGTGCCCGCTGGGCCAGCCGGTAACGGTGGACAGCCACCCGCCTGTGTCTAGCCCGTCTGCCCTAACCATTGCCCCCATCCCCCTCATCTGGGGAGGACTGCGCCTCTTCCTGCTGCTCCTCCACTCCGCCCTCCTCTGCCTGCGGCACATCGCCCCTCTGTTGGGCTATGTTGTGCAGGACGCAGCACACCACAATGATGCGGCCGACCCTATCTGACCGATACTGGAGGGCGCCCCCAGAGAGGTCCAGGCACCTGAAACGCATCTTCAGCACGCCAAAGCACCTCTCTATCACTCCCCTTGTCGCTACATGGGCATCATTGTAGCGGTTCTCCGACTCATTGCGTG
Organism: Scyliorhinus torazame; assembly: GCF_047496885.1. NCBI lineage: Eukaryota > Metazoa > Chordata > Chondrichthyes > Carcharhiniformes > Scyliorhinidae > Scyliorhinus > Scyliorhinus torazame. Next base: position 33,618,690 of record NC_092722.1, read on the forward strand.
GCCTCCGTACAGGCGTCATCAGCCACGATCGCAATGGGTAGCCCCTGTCGCCCAGCAACCAGCCCCTCAGCCGGGGATGGCGTCCCTCGTACATGCCTGGGATGGATGACCGCGACAACACGTATGAGTCGTGTACACTGCTTGGGTAACGGGCGCAGACTTGCAGGATCATCATGCGGTGGTCGCAGACCACCTGTATGTTCATCGAATAGGTCCCCTTCCTATTGGTGAACACGGCCCTGTTATCTGCAGGTGGCCGCACGGCGACGTGCATCCCATCGACCGCGCCCTGGACCATGGGGAACCCGGCCACGGCAGAGAAGCCCACGGCCCGGGCATCTTGGCTGGCCCGGTCCACAGGGAAGCGGATGTAGCAGTGCGCCATGGCATATAGGGCATCTGTCACTGCCCGGATGCACCGATGCACCGATGTCTGCGATATGCCGGACAGGTCCCCACTCGGTGCCTGGAATGACCCCGTTGCATAAATGTTCAGGGCAACCGTAACCTTGACGGACACGGGGAGAGGGTGTCCCCCACCAGTGCCACGCGGTGACAGGTGTGCCAGCAGGTGGCAGATGTGCGCCACGGTTTCCCGCCTCATCCGGAGTCTCCTCCTGCATTGCCGGTCCGTGAGGTCCTGGTATGACTGCTGGGGCCGGTACACACGGGGCGCCCTCGTGTGCCTCCGTTGCCGTGGGGCCGCGACGTCCTCCTCCCCCTCCTCGTCCTGTCGGTCAGGTGTCCCTCCAGCCTGGGCGGCTGCCGCCTGCCCCTCTGCGGCAGCCTGCGCCGCCTCTCTGGCACGCTCCTCCTCCTCCTCATCCAGGGCAACATGGATATTAGCGGCTGCCGCCACGGCGGCCAACATTGCTGGATGATCAGAAAACATGATGGCCTGGTTGGGGGGGGGGGGGGGGGGGGGGGGAACGACGACATGTCATCATTGCCCATATCCCCCCTTTCCCCCCAGCCAGGTGGCATGGACCGCATGGGTCCAACTGTTGGAGGCTGGCACCTGGCCAGGTGGACAAACTCACTTGCCCCCCAATCCCCCTCCCCGGCACGGACCCCCCCTCCCCCTCCCCGGCACGGACCCCCCATCCCCCTCCCCGGCATGGACCCCCCATCCCCCTCCCCGGCACGGACCCCCCCCCATCCCCCTCCCCGGCACGGACCCCCCCATCCTCCTCCCCGGCACGGACCCCAACCTCCTCCCTGGCACGGACCCCCCCCCATCCCCCTCCCCGGCACGGACCCCAACCTCCTCCCCGGCACGGACCCCCCCCATCCCCCTACCCGGCACGGACCCCAACCTCCTCCCCGGCACGGACCCCCCCCATCCCCCTCCCCGGCACGGACCCCCCATCCCCCTCCCCGGCACGGACCCCCCATCCCCCTCCCCGGCACGGACCCCCCCCCCATCCCCCTCCCCGGCACGGACCCCCCCATCCTCCTCCCCGGCACGGACCCCAACCTCCTCCCTGGCACGGACCCCCCCCATCCCCCTCCCCGGGACGGACCCCAACCTCCTCCCCGGCACGGACCCCCCCCATCCCCCTACCCGGCACGGACCCCAACCTCCTCCCCGGCACGGACCCCCCCCCATCCCCCTCCCCGGCACGGACCCCCCATCCCCCTCCCCGGCACGGACCCCCCATCCCCCATCTCCGGCACGGACCCCCCCCCCATCCCCCTCCCCGGCACGGACCCCCCCATCCTCCTCCCCGGCACGGACCCCAACCTCCTCCCTGGCACGGACCCCCCCATCCCCCTCCCCGGGACGGACCCCAACCTCCTCCCCGGCACGGACCCCCCCCCATCCCCCTCCCCGGCACGGACCCCCCATCCCCCTCCCCGGCACGGACCCCCCATCCCCCATCTCCGGCACGGACCCCCCCCCCCATCCCCCTCCCCGGCACGGACCCCCCCATCCTCCTCCCCGGCACGGACCCCAACCTCCTCCCTGGCACGGACCCCCCCCATCCCCCTCCCCGGGACGGACCCCAACCTCCTCCCCGGCACGGACCCCCCCCCATCCCCCTACCCGGCACGGACCCCAACCTCCTCCCCGGCAAGGACCCCCCCCCATCCCCCTCCCCGGCACGGACCCCCTCCTCCCCCTCCCCGGCACGGACCCCCCATCCCCCACCCCGGCACGGACCCCCCCATCCTCCTCCCCGGCACAGACCCCAACATCCTCCCCGGCACGGACCCCCCCCCCCCACGTCCCCCTCCCCGGCACGGATCCCCCATCCCCCTCCCCGGCACGGACCCCCCATCCCTCTCCCCGGCACGGACCCCCCCCATCCCCCTCCCCGGCACGGACCACATACCCCTCCCCGGCACGGACCCCCCCCCCCATCCTCCTCCCCGGCACGGACCCCCCCCATCCCCCTCCCTGGCACGGACCCCAACCTCCTCCCCGGCACGGACCCCCCCCATCCCCCTCCCCGGCACTGACCCCCCCCCCATACCCCTCCCCGGCACGGACCCCCCATCCCCCTCCCCGGCACGGACCCCCCCATCCTCCTCCCCGGCACGGATCCCAACCTCCTCCCCGGCACGGACCCCCCCCCATCCCCCTCCGTGGCACGGACCCCCCATCCCCCTCCCTGGCACGGACCCCCCATCCCCCTCCCCGGCACGGAACCCCCCCCATCCCCCTCCCCAGCACGGACCCCCCATCCCCCTCCCCGGCACGGACCCCCCCATCCTCCTCCCGGCACGGACCCCAACCTCCTCCCCGGCACGGACCCCCCCCCATCCCCCTCCGTGGCACGGACCCCCATCCCCCTCCCCGGCATGGACCCCCCATCCCCCTCCCCGGCACGGACCCCCCCCATCCCCCTCCCCGGCACGGACCCCCCATCCCCCTCCCCGGCACAGACCCCCCCCATCCCCCTCCCCGGTACGGACCCCCCCCATCCCCCTCCCCGGCACGGACCCCCCCCCCATCCCCCTCCCCGGCACGGACCCCCCATCCCCCTCCCCGGCACGGACCCCCCATCCCCCTCCCCGGCACGGATCCCCCCATCCTCCTCCCCGGCACGGACCCCAACCTCCTCCCCGGCACGGACCCCCCCCCATCCCCCTCCGTGGCACGGACCCCCCATCCCCCTCCCTGGCACGGACCCCCCATCCCCCTCCCCGGCACGGACCCCCCCCCCATCCCCCTCCCCGGCACGGACCCCCCATCCCCCTCCCCGGCACGGACCCCCCCCATCCCCCTCCCCGGCACGCACCCCCCCCATCCCCCTCCCCGGCACGGACCCCCCCCATCCCCCTCCCCGGCACGGACCCCCCCCCATACCCCTCCCCGGCATGGACCCCCCATCCCCCTCCCCGGCACGGACCCCCCCATCCTCCTCCCGGCACGGACCCCAACCTCCTCCCCGGCACGGACCCCCCCCATCCCCCTCCGTGGCACGGACCCCCCATCCCCGTCCCCGGCATGGACCCCCCATCCCCCTCCCCGGCACGGACCCCCCCCATCCCCCTCCCTGGCACGGACCCCCCATCCCCCTCCCCGGCACGGACCCCCCCCCCCATCCCCCTCCCCGGTACGGACCCCCCCATCCCCCTCCCCGGCACGGACTCCCCCCCCCATCCCCCTCCCCGGCACGGACCCCCCATCCCCCTCCCCGGCACGGACCCCCCATCCTCCTCCCTGGCACGGACCCCCCTCCCGGCACTCCCCCGGAGCCCAGCCCACTCTAACCACCCCCCCCCCCCCCCCCCCCCCCCCGCCGCACACACACACACACAACCCGAGACACACCTCTCCCCACACATTCAGACTGCGGCCACGCCATCGCCTTCCCAGCGGCCAACCCCCCAGGCCGTCATTCACCTCCACGCTGGTCGGCGTGAACCTGGAGCACAGGTTCACGCCGATGAAAAGGAGGTTTGATTTACGTCGACGTGAACGGTCATCACGTCGACGGGACTTCGGCCCATCCGGAAGGGAGAATATCGGCAGGCCCAAAATCGGCTGCCTTGCGCAGACCCGTGCCATTCTCCGACGTCAGCGGCGCCATTAACGCCCCGCCGACTTTTCTCCCTTCTGAGACTTCGGCAACCGGCGGGGGCGGGATTCACGGCGGCCAACGGCCATTCTCCGACCCGCTGGGGGGTCGGAGAATGACGCCCCTGTAGTCCTGAATGTAGTAAAAAAAAGAAAAAGACTTGCAACTCTCACAACCTCAGGAGATCCAAAGTGTTCACAGCTAATTGAATACTTTTGAACCGCAGTCGCTGTTCTAAATTACTTGGTCAAAGTATAAAAGATCCTGAACGGTCTTCACAAGGCAGATGTGGAAAGGATGTTTCCTCTTGTGGGTGAGTCCAGAATTAGGGGGCACTGTTTTAAAATTAGGGGTCATCCTTTGAGGACTGAGAAGAGGGGAATTGTTTCCTCTCAGAGAGTTGTGTGACTTTGGAACTCTCCACCTCAGAAGGCAGTGGAGGTGAAGTCACTGAATATTTTTAAGGTGGAGGTGGATATATTCTTGTAGGGGCGAGGGTATAAAAGGGGTGAGGGTATAAAAGGTTATCAGGGCTGGATGGGAATGTGAAACTCGAAACACAAACAGAGCAGCCATTCGGCTTGAGGGCACAAACGGCCTACTTCTGCTCCTATTTCATATGTTCGTTATGAAACGTAGCAGCCGATTAGTACACAGCAAGATCCCACAAACCGTAAACCCTTGTGGCCACACAATATGATTTTTCTTTAGTGATGTTGATTGAGGGCTAAATATACTCAGGACCCCGGGGTAACTCCTCTGCTCTTCAACATAGTGTCATGGGATGCCTTACTTTTCACCTGAGACGGCAGGCGGGGCCTCGGTTTAACGTCTCATCCGAAAGATAGTGCCGCTGACAGTGCTGCATCCCCCTCAGTACTGCACTGACAGTGTCGACCTGATACTTTGTGTTCAAATCACTGGAGTGCGTGTTGGACCCACAACCTTTCGACTCCGAGGCGAGAGCGCTACCCACTGATTCATGGCTTTCAACACAAGGAGAAGACATCATCAAAGCCCTCAGCCATGCCTGGAGCTGCATTCTCTCTGGTCAACTCATTTGTAAAGACCAAGAGTTTTTTTTTAATTTAGAGTACCCAATTCATTTTTTCTTCCAATTAAGGGGCAATTTAGCGTGGCCAATTCACCTAGCCTGCACATCTTTGGGTTGTGGGGGCGAAACCCACGCAAACACGGGGAGAATGTGCAAACTCCACACGGACAGTGACCCAGAGCCGGGATCGAACCCGGCAGCAGGGCTAACCCACTGCACCACCGTGCTGCCCTGTAAAGACCAAGAGTTAACCATCCCCTGGGAGGAACCAGTCACTAGTCCAACCTTTCTCAGGCAATTACAAGCTACATTTATAGAGTGTGTTCCCAGGAGTTCATCATTTATTTAGAACACTTTACAATGACTGAATAGCCATTCACGCAGATTTTAAGTGCTGTCAGGAGGTGCGGAAAGTGCTTTTACCCAATGTGACCTTGTTTTAACGAGGCAGTGAGTAGCTCCAGAAAATACCACATTTTTTAAAGAAAGGAAAGTTTCTCTTTTTCAACGTGTTGCCTTGTAACTCCATAGTAAGAATATTCAACTTATAAATTGGAAACTCCAAACTTGAATTAAAGAAATAATTTATTTCCACTTTTCCATAGTCTTAGCCAAGTCCACTGAAGGAAGCAAACGTTTTGAAGGAGCAGTGCACCATTGAAGAAGTGCAGTAAGGGACGGCTCTGTCAGTGAGGGATAAGGAACAGAAGGAAGAATGGAAACTAATGGGATATCCCTGTTTGGGATATGCTATTTGATTTGTGCTGGCTCTAGATATCAGTGAGTGGATGATACACAAATTCAGACTCACCAAAACTCAAATAATTAAGTTATTTATTTTGGCAAGCCTCATGCACCATGGATCAACCTCGTTGCTCTTCCCTCTAATGCAACAAAGTATTTATTCCTAATGTAGCCTCACCAACAAGCTACAGGAGGTTACAGCTATCATTTTGACTTTGTAATGAATGCCTTTGAGATATGCTCCAACTCTTGGTTGGCCATTTTGGCAACTACAGTACAACCCAGTGGCAGAAACATGCTACCAATGCTAAGATAAGCATGTGGAAACACTTAACACAATGCAAAAGAGTTATGATTAAAACAACACAACTCATTCATCTAAATCTGTCTGAAGTTCTTCCAATTTTCCACCCAGGATAAATAAACATTCAGCCAAATTTGCGAGTTCTAGCACTACCTTCAGTCATCCTCAAATGTACAGTGTTCCATCCCAGTGTTGTCCACTCTTATTATTCCTACTATCGGAAAATCCTCATTGCCAGTAAAAAGATTACTTTATTAGGTATCCATTGGATTTTACTAACTGACGGTATGATCCCTTAAATAACACCATCAATTCACATTCACTCGGAGAAATGTTTCGGGCTTGATCAAAACTAGCTGACCATTAATTGGAGCCATTGATTGGAGCCAGAGATTAGTCTGAAGTTTGATCCAAGTCGGAGCAGCGCTGGGACTAAAGAGAGGATTCCTGATCCTCAGACAATTTTCAGGAGCTGAACTGGAATGAATGCATTTTAAACAGTACAACTAAAATAACCAGCATCCCGACAGTGATCAAAGTGTTATGCAAAAGGAAGATATTGGCTTCCATTGATGCATGAAATTAGTATCATTGCCCATCTGACCTAAAGGACGTAAGACTCGAATTCACATTCTCACTTTAGGCAGATCTCAATTATACTGCAATGCTGGCGGTGCGGTGGCTAGCACTGCGGCCTCAAGGCGCCGAGGACCCAGGTTCAATCCCAGCCCCAGATCACTGTCCGTCTGGAGTTTGCACATTCTCCCCGTATCTGTGTACGTCTCAACCCCACAACCCAAAGATGTGCAGGATAGGTGGATTGGCCACATTAAATTGGCCCTTAATTGGAAACAAAATAATTAGGTACTCTAAATTCATTAAAAGAAATACTGCAATACGATATTATTCCAGCAATTCTACGCCCAGGAAGGTGGGATATTGGGATTCTTCTTCCAAGTGGATTTCTATTGTCAGTTTATTGTCAAAGGTATCAGCTGGCCTTTGGACAAATGCCTGTAAGTTGGAGACCGAAATGTAGCATTTTAGGCTTCATCAAAATCAAACTGAACCCAAAACTAGTCACAAACAAACAAAAGAAGATCTAGCTGCTGGATTTACCAGGTGTACCGGTGTTTTGTGCGGGGGATTGCACGACACGGGATTTGGACCCCTCCAAGATTCCACACTAAATGCTGTAATTGCAATCAAGTTTCCGAGGAAGATAAGGTGAGGTCAAGTACTGCTTCACAAAGCGATAGGATGGATCAGACGGGTTATCTCACATACATCTCCAGTAATCAGGGAGCCCAGTCATTCACTCGAGCTAAGAAGCGGGAGAGGCAAGAAGAGCCAGAAAATAACATTCTGTAAATGTACCAAATACAGTTTGTTTTCTGCATGCCACAGATGTGTTTGGGTGCTGTGTTTTGTAGTGTCGTTAGGTGTAATATATTTTACGGTTTGCTTCTGAACAATGATCAGTTGACGTCATGTTAGACAAAATGTTTTGAGAACAGAATAATTGGGCTAGATCTGACTGATCAACACCGTACTAACACCAGATCAATGAGATAAAGATGCTTTTGTATGCTGAATTGACTTCAATAAAGTGTTCTGCTTTTGGAAGAAAAGGCCAGTTGCTGGATATGTGCTTTCTCCAAATGTCAAACTGAGATAAAAGGGTTGACGTCTGCAGAGTGGCCCTAGGCAGGCGTTCAGAGTTCACTTCAGTTACTTTGGGACTTTTTTCAGGTGGATGATGGGACTCGGAGATGGAGTGAGGTGTTGAGTTGAAGATGGAGTGAGGTGTTGAGTTGAAGATGGAGTGAGGTGTTGAGTTGAAGATGGAGTGAGGTGTTGAGTTGAAGATGGAGTGAGGTGTTGAGTTGAAGATGGAGTGAGGTGTTGTGTTGAAGATGGAGTGAGGTGTTGAGTTGAAGATGGAGTGAGGTGTTGTGTTAAAGATGGAGTGAGGTGTTGAGTTGAAGATGGAGTGAGGTGTTGTGTTGAAGATGGAGTGAGGTGTTGAGTTGAAGATGGAGTGAGGTGTTGAGTTGAAGATGGAGTGAGGTGTTGAGTTGAAGATGGAGTGAGGTGTTGAGTTGAAGATGGAGTGAGGTGTTGAGTTGAAGATGGAGTGAGGTGTTGTGTTGAAGATGGAGTGAGGTGTTGAGTTGGAGGTGGAGTGAGGTATTCAGTTGGAGGTGGAGTAAGATATTGAGTTGGAAAGGAGTGAGGTGTTGAGTTGAAAATGGAGTGAGGTGTTGAGTTGGAGGTGTTGAGTTGGAGATGGAGCGAGGTGTTGAGTTGGAGGTGGTGAGTTGGAGGTGGAGTGAGGTATTGAGTTGGAGGTGGACTGAGGTGCTCAGTTGGAAGTGGAGTAAGATATTGAGTTGGAAAGGAGTGAGGTGTTGAGTTGGAGGTGAGACAATAACCAGTTCCTGCCTGGCCTTTGGTCATCTGGACTGAGAGGGTTAGTCCCACCTCCAACTCACTGCATTGTTTTATTTTCTATTCTCTTCTAGAGTTACAACTATTAGGACACACTGAGGGAGCATAGAATGGAAGAGCAATCAGATATAACACTTACCATATCTAATTTTTCCGAAGAGATCTGACTGTTTAAGGTACAAGCGCATACAAGGTGAGGGATTTGTATTTGGAGGAAGGGTTCGCCAGTCTGGAGGAGCAAAGGGAGAGGGTAGAGCTGCTGAGTGGTAGTGAGTTCAGGTATCTACAGGTTAGGGACTTTGCACAAAAGGTCTGGAAAGGGTTCCCTAGATTGCCGGGATACACCCTGCTGGAGCGACTGCTGCTTCCAGATGTGGAAGGGGAGGGAAGAATTGGGGATATATATAAGTGGCTGGGGGAGCAAACGGGTGGTGAAGATCAAGGAGAAATGGGAAGCGGAGTTGGGAATGGAGATCAATTGGGGAGTATGGAGTGAGGCACTGCGAAGGGTAAACAGGACCTCCTCTTGTGCAAGGTTGAGCCTGATACAGTTTAAGGTGGTGCACAGGGTGCATATGACTAGGGCGAGAATGAGTGGATTCTTTCAGGGGGTAGCAGATGAGTGTGAGAAGTGCGGGCGGGGGCCAGCGAATCATGCGCACATGTTTTGGGGTTGTGAAAAATTGGGAAGATTCTGGGCGGGAGTGTTCGCGGTCTTAGCCAGGATAGTGGAGGAGGGAGTGGACCCGGACCCATTGGTGGCGATATTTGGGGTTTCAGAGAAGCCGGAGCTCATGGAGAGGAGGAAGGCCGATATCGTGGCCTTCGCCTCTCTGATTGCACGGCGACAAATTTTGCTGGAGTGGCGGCCGGCATCGCCACCAGGGGTAGCAGCATGGTTGGGTGACCTGTACGACTTCTTGCGGTTAGAGAAGATAAAGTATGAGTTAAGGGGCTCAGCAGGGGAGTTCGAGAAAAGGTGGGGGATGTTTGTGACCGTGTTTGAGTAATTTAAGACATCTGATAATTCAGGTGATACAAGCTTGGGCTCCTTGTTCATGTCCACTAGCTCTTGACTTTGGATTCTGGCATTAGAACATAGAACATAGAACATAGAAAATACAGCACAGAACAGGCCCTTCGGCCCACGGTGATGTGCCGAACCTTTGTCCTAGATTAATCATAGATTATCATTGAATTTACAGTGCAGAAGGAGGCCATTCGGCCCTTTGAGTCTGCACCGGCTCTTGGAAAGAGCACCATACCCAAACTCAACACCTCCACCCAACACCAAGGGCAATTTGGACATTAAGGGCAATTTATCATTGGCCAATTCACCTAACCCGCACATCTTTGGACTGTGGGAGGAAACCGGAGCACCCGGAGGAAACCCACGCAGACACGGGGAGGACGTGCAGACTCCGCACAGACAATGACCCAAGCCGGAATCGAACCTGGGACCATGGAGCTGTGAAGCAATTGTGCTATCCACAATGCTACCGTGCTGCCCTTAAGAACAAATAAATCTACACTATGTCATTTTACCGTAATCCATGTACCTATCCAATAGCTGCTTGAAGGTCCCTAATGTTTCCGACTCAACTACTTCCACAGGCAGTGCATTCCATGCCCCCACTACTCTCTGGGTAAAGAACCTACCTCTGATATCCCTCCTATATCTGATTGGCAGTTAGGCACCAGATGCTTGGGACATATCCACGGGTAAGCAGACTGGATTGGAGCGACACTGGTACAGTTCAGTTTCAGTTCCGACTTGAAATAAGAGAGGGATTCCGGTAAAGCTTCTTGGAAATTTGTCTCCTGGATTTGAGGTGTCTCACTTACTTGGTGCACCAGATGGGAATGATGTTAGAATGCCTTGAAAGCTTTCAGACAATTGGGAAAGTGCACAATGCTAATTGGTTCTTGTAGCCTAAGAAGGTGGATCAATGTAGCAGTACAAAGGTCTTTCTGGAGCTCTGTCTGTACTCCTTGCCAAAAGGCTCTTTTCACAGCCTTAAAGAAAATAACTCAAGGGGAGGCTCCAATATTAACAATACAATGAGCTGGTGTTTCCGTAGCTACATTATTGGAAAACTGAAAGAAATAAACTGAAAACTTGACTAGATTTAGATTTATTTTCACGCGTTCCGAGGTACAGTGAAAAGTATTGTTCTGCATAGAATCCAGGCTGATCATACCATAAGGGCAGCATGGTAGCACAGTGGTTCGCACTGTTGCTTCACAGTGCCAGGGATCCAAGTTCGATTCCCGGCTTGGGTCACTGTCTGTGCGGAATTTGCACGTTCTCCCCGTGTCTGAATGGGTTTCCTCCGGGTGCTCTGGTTTCCTCCCACAAGTCCCGAAAGACGTGCTTGTAAGATGAAATGGATATTCTGAATTCGCCCTCAGTGTACCCGAACAGGCGCCATGGTGTGGTGACTAGGGAATTTTCACAGTGGCTTCAATGCAGTGTTAATGTAAGCCTACTTGTGATACTAATAAATATTATTATTACATGAAAAACATAGGACATACGATAAATACACAATATAAAAACATAGACAGCTGCAAATAACTAAGTACAATGTCAGAGATTCCCCCAATCTCCCTGATAGGCAAGGCTAAATTAAACTTAATTCAGGTTTATAGTTAATAACAACCATCCAGGAATAATATTTGTTGCAAATTCACAAACATTTCTTTCCTTGGTGCCAGAAATAACTGTAACTACATCTGCAGCTTAGTCTGGTTCAATGGTATTTCAATCAGATTTATCATTGAGAGCTTTATACCATTATAACGTGAACACACCATACTCTCAATACAGCCAAAAAAACACAGGAGACCTGTTTGTCTTTAAGGATGTTGATGTCACATTATAGGTTATGCCGACACAAACAGTGTAGTATTTATTCTGCCACGGTCATATTACATGAAATAGCACTGGATTTACTTGAGCGCATAGCATTTATACTTTACTTAAATAATTAATGTTTACTTCAAATTACACACCTACATTTAATAAAGTAATACTTCTTTTTAATAATGTGGTCATTAGAATTAAGGGTACAGTATTCCTGTTTCGCAGCTTAGTACTTAATAGTACAGGATCTAAACTACTGGTGTTATATTTCCTGCTATAATTACCAACATACTATTTATGTCTGTAATGTCGACCTGAACAACATTGCTTGCCTCTTCCCTGACTTCATCTGACTGCAAGTGAAGACTTCTTTTTGAATAATCTTCATTTTTAATAAATTTAGAGTCCCCAATTATTTTTTTTTCCAATTAAGGGGCCGTTTAGCGTGGCCAATCCACCTAACCTGCACATCTTTGGGTTGTGGACTGAGGACTGAAGGTGGATAAGTCACCTGGACCAGATGGACTACACCCCACGGTCCTAAAAGAGATAGCTGAGGAAATTGTGGAGGCATTAGTGATGATCTTTCAGGAATCACTGGAGGCAGGAAGGGTCCCAGAGGACTGGAAGGTGGCTAATGTAACACCACTGTTTAAGAAGGGAGGGAGGCAGAAGATGGGAAATTATAGGCCGGTTAGTCTGACTTCGGTCATTGATAAGATTTTAGAGTCTGTTATTGAAGGTGAGATCACAAAGTACTTGGAAGTGCATGGTAAAATAGGACTGAGTCAGCACGGCTTTGTCAAAGGGAGGTCGTGTCTGACAAATTTGTTAGACTTCTTTGAGGAGGTAACAAGTAAGTTAGATAAAGGAGAACCAGTGGACGTGATCTATTTAGATTTCCAGAAGGCCTTTGACAAGTTGCTGCATAGGAGACTGTTAAATAAGTTAAACACCCATGATGTTAAGGGTAAGATCCTGGCATGGATAGAGGATTGGCTGACTGGCAGAAGGCAGAGAGTGGGGATAAAGGGGTCTTTTTCAGGATGGCAACCAGTGACTAGTGGTGTGCCTCAGGGGTCTGTGCTGGGACCACAACTTTTCACAATATACATTAATGATCTGGAAGAAGGTACTGAAGGCGCTGTTGCTAGGTTTGCAGATGATACAAAGATCTGTAGAGGGACAGGTAGTATTGAGGAGGCAAGGGGGCTGCAGAAGGACTTGGACAAGCTAGGAGATTGGGCAATGAAGTGGCAAATGAAATACAATGTGGGAAAGTGTGAGGTTATGCACTTTGGAAGGAGGAATCTAGGCATAGACTATTTTCTAAATGGGGAAATGCTTCGGAAATCAGAAGCACAAAGGGACTTGGGAGTCCTTGTTCACGATTCTCTTAAGGTAAATGTGCAGATTCAGTCGGCAGTGAAGAAGGCAAATGCAATGTTAGCATTCATGTCAAGAGGGCTAGAATACAAGACCAGGGATGTGCTTCTGAGACTGTATAAGGCTCTGGTCAGACCCCGTTTGGAGTATTGTGAGCAGTTTTGGACCTCGTATCTAAAGAAGGATGTGCTGGCCTTGGAAAGGGTCCAGAGGAGGTTCACAAGAATGATCCCTGGAATGATGAACTTGTCACATGAGGAACGATTGAGGACTCTGGGTCTGTACTCGTTGGAGTTTAGAAGGATGAGAAGGGACCTTATTGAAACTTAAAAGATACTGCGAGGCCTGGATAGAGTGGATATCGAGAGGATGTTTCCACTTGTAGGAAAAACTAGAACCAGAGGACACTATCTCAGACTAAAGGGACGATCCTTTAAAACAGAGATGAGGAGGAATTTCTTCAGCCAGAGGGTGGTGAATCTGTGGAACTCTTTGCCGCAGAAGGCTGTGGAGGCCAATTCTCTGAGTGCCTTTAAGACATAGATAGATAGGTTCATGATTAATAAGGGGATCAGGGATTATGGGGAGAAGGCAGGAGAATGGGGATGAGAAAACATCAGCCATGATTGAACAGCGGAGCAGACTCGATGGGCCAAGTGGCCTAATTCTGCTCCTCTGTCTTATGGTCGTATGGTGGGGGCGAAAGCCAAGCAGACATGGGGAGAATGTGCAAACTCCACACGGACAGTGACCCAGGGCCGGGATTCAAACCTGGGTCCTCAGCGCCGCAGTCCCAGTGCTAACCACTGTGCCACATGCCGCCCTCAAGCGAAGACCTTTGGCCCAATGTCTACATTGGTCTGAGCAAGAGTCAAACGGACTCTGCTTCTGTATTCTCAGAGATTGCTGGACCAACTCGGATAGAAATCTGGCAACACAGGATCAGTTAGACCACACTTGGGAGCACCGTGTGAGTTCTGGTCACCGTGGGAGAAATGTGGGGTGGGTGGGTGGGGGGGGCGGAAAATGCGGCGAGCTGTCAAATCCCCACTGACTTAGATGGAACTGGATGATCCCGCCAGTGGTACGGGCCACAAAACTCCACCCCATACCATTAAAAGGATATGGAGGCATTGGCAAGAGTGCAGAGAAGATTTATGATAATAATACCAGGAATGCGTGGGTGTACATGTCAGGAAAGGGTTGACAGGATGGGTTACTTTTCTCTTTGAATAATTAAAGGAGTGATCTAATTAGGGTCTTTAATATGAAGAGAGGCTTAATCGAGTGGAATCAGGGGGAACAGGTCGGATTTTCCAGCCCTTCCAGACGGCGAGATCTTCCAGTCCCCCGAGATAAAACATCTCCCACCGCAGGTTCCCGGCGGCGGGATGGGACAGCCACACAAAATGTCACAGGCATCGGCTGGACTGGAAAATCCCACCAGTGGCCAATGGCGAGCCAGCCCCCTGCAGGAAAACACGCCGCTGGGGCGGGGTCCAAAAAAATCCCGCCCAACATTTTCTCTTGTGGGGAAGAGCATAACTAGGGGCCATCACTGTGAGATGGTCGCCAAGAAATCCATATCCATTCGGGAATTCAGAAGAAACCTCTTCACTCAAAGAGTGGTTAGAATGTGGAACTCCACTATCACTCGGAGTGGTTGAAGCGAATAATAACAAAGAGTTATGATGGTCGATTTAGATGAGGAAAAATACGAGGACGCTCAAGTGGAGCATAAATATTGGTCTGGGCTGGTTGGGGCTGAAGGGTCTATTTCTGTGCTCTACTTCCTATGCAATCCTACGACCATGGAGCTGAGTGAGATGACACAGAGGTAGAATTGGGTGTTGTCAACATAAATGTGGAAGACAATTCTACATGGGGGCAGGTCAGAATTGAGTCCCAGGAGAGGGTAGTGCCATGGGGGTGGACGAGGTGGTTGGAGTGATCCACTGTGTTGAGCTTCACACAGAGGTTGAGGAGGTGCCATGGTCACAGTCACAAAGGGTGACATTGGTGATATAATTAGTGTGGTCTCTATGAGGGTGGAGGGTGAGGACCTGAGGCCTGTCTAATTCTGTATTGCAGTATTAATGCTGTTTAGGTATTACCTGGAGCTTGACTCTGCCTTTACACCAGAGGCTGAGGGAAATTTAAAAGAATTCTCAGTAATCTGAAACACTCTCGCAGTAATTCTCTCCATTATCTGTCTAAATATCTCTGAAGGTATATTTGAAAGCAGAGCAGGAGACACTTCGAAGTCTTTATATTAGACCCTGATTATAGGCGATAGTTTAGCACTATAATTACAAAAAAGAAAACTGGAATATCTGATGCATAGCTGAACGAAAATTAAATAAATCAGCATTTCTGTTGTTTTCACTAATACATGACACATGAGGGTACATTGAGAGTCATTTCCTGCTCTTACCACACAGAACTGGAACCAGTGCTCAAACAATCGCCGTTGAGTGCAGACTAAGGGCTGAAACCAAATTACGGGTCAACAGTATCCGAAGAATATCTGCTGTAATTCTAGTGGGAAACTGGCCGAATTCCGAGGAAATGGTGGAGATCCAGTTATACCAAGAAATCATGATGGTTCTGCTTGGGAGCAGGTGGGTCACACTCATGGGGCCTAGGCCAGGATGTGAAAAGGGAACCATTTTATTTTTTAAAAACTCATGGAGTGGCCCCTTTGCTTGATGTCAGAAGGGGAGAAGCCGCAGATAACTTCACTACCCTACACACACCCCCGCCCCCTCGCAACTCTCTGGGGTGGGCTATATGGGTGCTCAAGGAAAAAATGCGTTTCCATTGACATAGGCAAGATAGTGTGCCAACCTACTGAGGCATTCTCCCACTGACCTGGTAACATCTGCTGGAGTCAGAGCTCGAGTGAACCACCAGGTGTAACCACCAACATTGCGGTCATTTGTCATATCCCAGATGCATAGGCCACAATAGTACAGCAGAGAAACAGGTCACTTGGTCCAACTGGTCGGGGCTGGTGTTTATGCTTCACACAAGTTTTTCCCACCCTTCTTCATCAAATCCTATCAACATATTCTTCTATTCCGTTCACTCTCCTGTGTTTATCATGCTTCCCCTTACTGGGATTAATACTAATTGCCTCAAGCGCTCCATGTGTGGTAGTGACTTCCATATTCTCATCATTCTCTGGGTACAGAAACTTTGGGTTCTGGCACAAAAATTCCAACAATCAAGGAGGCTCATTCCTAATTTGCAGAATCCCTGCCACCTCAGTTTAATGTTTCCACTGCACAGTCGCACACCATCAGTAGCTTTTCAACACCTTGTCCGAGGTGCTTTGCTTTCAGGGATGAATACCAGGGGGCTAGTCATTAGTGGAGTTACGCTCGTCTGCCCCTGTCCTCACATGACAGCCAAAGGCATGCACTCGTCATCGGAGGTCACTGGATAATGATCAGGAGCAGGAACCCTGGCTGATTCGTTTCCACTCTTTACCCAAGACAACTATGAGGCTAATTATGGAACCTCTCCTGCTGTCTGAGCTGAGTTCAAAGCCTAAGCGGATTTCTGGGGATTAGTTTTCTTAAAATTGCAATGCGATGGAATGCGCTGCCTGGAAGAGTGGTGGAGGAGGATTCGATAATAAGGGCGGCACGGTGGCACAGTGGTTAGCACTGCTGCCTCACAGCTCCAGGGCCCCGGGTTCAATTCCAACCTCGGGTTCAATTCCGACTACGGGTGACTGTGTGGAGTTTACACTTTCTCCCCGTGTCTGCGTGGGTTTCCTCCTGGTGCTCCGGTTTCCTCCCACAGTCCAAAGATGTGCAGGTTAGGTGCATTGGCCATGATCAATTGACCGTAATGTCCAAAAAGTTAGGTTTGGTGGGTTACTGGGTTAAGGGGATAAGGTGGGGGGCCTGACCCTAGTTATGATACCTATTCAGAGGGTTGGTGCACATTCGATGGACTGAATGGCCTCCTTCTGCACTGTAGTGATTCTATGATTCCATTCTATGATTCTAACTGTCCAAAGGGAATTGGATATAGACCTGAAAAGGGAACAACATGGAGGGCATTAGGGAAAGAGTAGGGAATTGAGACCAATTGGGTAGCTCTTTTGCAGAGCCAGCACATGCATGATGGGCTGACTGGCCTCTTTTACTACTCTGTGATCATCTAACCCAGCATAGGCCAGGCACTGAATTTGGCACCACCTTGTCTGTTTGAAAAAATATCACAGTGGGACAAATTTTGATACTGTGCTATATGGGTGCTCAAGGAAAAAAACATTTTTTAACTCCTTTACCAGAAATACATACTGCACAGAGGAAAGTTACTCATGTCTCCCTGGTACATTCTCAGCAAGTTGGACACTTACCGTCTGAAAGCTTCAATAGTTTTTTTTTAATGTTCTTCAAGCAGAGAGATGTCCAATGCAGGGAACGGCCAATGTCAGTATTGAGCAATTGCAGATTAAATACATAAATGTGTATAAACACAACGCCGTAGGTCAGTGCTTCCCGCCAACTCTTCAGCAGGGGTGACCCGGGGCAATGTAACAAGGGTGAGACTAGATGGGCCCGGTTTCCAATGCGAAGGAAGTATAATCATACGGAATAACCTAACCCAGTGGAAAATTAGGGGCAAACAGCATTCAAAGTTACTGCTGCTGACAAAAACTTAAATGGGAAGGTTAGCTCCTGGATTTCTGAAAACCGAAATGGTTCTCAGTGTTAGAGACCATCAAGGGACACATGGCTGGTAACGATATTGTGGAAAATGGGTACAAATTCACTCATCCACCACAGTAACAAATGTTTACCCATCCCCATATATATATATACCATTAAACTGTAATGTCAAATACACATATAGCCAGGAAACCCTCACAGGACCAGTTACTCACCACTAAACCATGGGCGAGATTCTCCACTCCCGTGCCGGTTGGGAGAATTGCCTGGGCTGCCAAAATTTCCCGGGACGCCGGTCCGACGCCCTCCCGCGATTCTCCCAAGCGGCGGGAACGGCCCCGTCGAGTTCCGCGGGCCGCAGGCCGGAGACACCCAAAATGGCGATTCTCCGGCACCCCCGCTATTCTCAGGCCCGTATGGGCCGAGCGGCCAGGCCAAAATGCGGGTTCTCCCCGGCGCCATCCACACCTGGTCACTGCCGTCAGGAACAGCGCGGGAATGCTGGGGGGGGATCCTGCACCGGGGGGTACCTCAAATGTGGGATGGCCCGCGATCGGTGCCCACCGATCGTCGGGCCGTCATCTCTGAAGGAGGACCTCCTTCCTTCCGCGGCCCCGCAAGATCCGTCCGCCATCTTCTTGCGGGGCCGACTCGGAGAGGACGGCAACCATGCATGCGTGGGTGATGCCAGTTATGCGGTGCTGGCCGCGTCATGTATGCGGCGCCGCCTTTACGCGGCGACAAGGCCTGGCGCGTGTAGATGACGCTGCCCCGATCCTAGCCCATTATCAGGCCCTGAATCGGTCGGGATAGGGGCCGTTTCACGCCGTCGTGAACCTCAACGGCGTTCACGACGGCGTGGGCACTTCGGCGCGGGAGTGGAGAATTCCGCACCATAGTTCTCCAAAGAAAAAGCAACATCGACTCCTCAACAGTTATTCTCCTTTGCTGACTGATGGTCAATCTGGTAAAGACTTTTAGAAAATGGCAAACGTAAAGGATACAACTGAGTGAACCCTTGGGCGCGCATACTGTTGTTGCTTTTTCTAACAAAATCATTAGCAATGGTACTCGTGGACCAGTATTGCTGAGGTTAGGAGTTCAAATCCAACCTTGGCAAATTTTAAAAAAAGATGTAAATTGTTAAATCTGTGTGGCCAGCACCAGGAATAATATTCCAACTGGTCCACCAGTATCCTTTGAGAGAGATTCTCTATCAACCCAACCTGTGCTCTGGTCTACATGGTTTCAGTCCTATGCAACATGGTTGACTGAGGGCAACCAGGGATGGGCCATAAATCTGGATTTTCCAGTGATGTCTGATTCGGAGAATGAATTAAACAAGCTAATTACACACCTCATCATCTTAACTGTTACAAAAGGTTATGAATTAGGTTGAATTACGCTTTACAATAAACATTTTCAATGTGAATGGGATAGGGGAAGGCAGGTGCAACACATACCATTTGGAAAATTCTTGTGTCCTCTCTCAAGTGTAAATCCAAAATACTTAGAGCTTTAGAACTGGAAGATTTGATTCATAAATCTTCTCTGGCAATCTGCACATTTTCTTTTCAAGTTACAGATGAATCCATGTCATGGGTATTGTGAAATTATTAATTTCTGAAAGGCCAGCAGATCAGCTGCAACAGAAGGTGTCCCACAGTGCACCAGCTGCAAAAATACTGAGGACTATTTTCTGTGGCCTGGTCCATATCTTAGATGCCTGAGTGACAAAATACCTAACTTGCTGTAAAGTCACATTTGCCACAAAATGCTGATCAGATCAAAGGTCTCTGTATAAAATGCGCTTGCCTGCTTGGGAGACAGACCTCAGAAGGTAAGCCTAGAGGTCTGACCTGACTGGTAGGGCAAAGGTCACCAAGCGTCAACCCTTCCCTTTGCCAACTGCAGGCACTTAGGATGCAAGAACCAGATTCCATTCAGTGAGATCTGTTACCAACAGCACTGGGAAACAATTTAGCAAGGATAACATCAATTGAACCTGGCAATTTGTGGCTGACAGGTTTTGACAAACTGCCATTTTGAGCTGGTATCCAGCACGCACAGCACACCTGTTCTGAAAATCTTTATCTTTATTACTTTAGTATTTTGTTCCAACACCATTGGCAACATGGTGCTAAGTTTACACATGCCTGCAACCAATTTTAATATACACATCTGCAAAATCTTGCCCTTAAAGCTCAAGCAAACCAAAGATCTTTTTGTATTTGCTAATTTTCATTCTGAATCCTCTTGGCCTTGTTTTCTTTTTCATTCAATTTACTGACCCATTTATAAAGTCTTCCTATATGTAGAAGGTCAGGATGGTATGGGGCTCTCGATTAAATTTTTTACAAGAAATGTTAGGAGGTTGAATGGCCCAGTAAAACGTTCTAAAGTGTTTTCTCATCTCAAGAGCCTTAACACTGACGTTTCATTCCTTCAAGAAGCGCATCTTTGTGTTAAAGATCACACCAGATTACATAAAGCATGGGTTGGCCAGATGTTTCATTCAAAGCTAGGAGGACGACAATTTGGAGTAACAAATGAATAGAGGTTCCCCCCCTTAAATGTAATCTCAGACCTGCTGGACGTTATACAATACTTTGTGGCCCACATTTTCAATCTCTATAGTTTTGGTGAAAGTCTATGCCCATAACTGGGACGATGCAAAATTTATCACATCGCTTCTATCCTTCCTTCCCAATCTAGATACTCACCAACTTATTTTCAGAGAGAATCTAACCTGTTTGAAATACAAAGCTGCATCGCTCAAGTCCAAAGACTTTCACCTTTTCCAGCGTCTCTCCACCTTTATGACTCAAATGGGTTGTGAGGACCCTTGGCATTTCCTCCACCGGTCACAAGGGACTGTTTCTACTTCTCTCATGTTCACCATGCTTACTCGTGCATCGACTATTTTTTTTTAGATAGAGCTCTTCTCCCCACAGTTAAAACTGCCCTCAGTCAACCATGTTGCATAGGACTGAAACCATGTAGACCAGAGCACAGGTTGGGTTGATAGAGAATCTCTCTCAAAGAATACGGGTGGACCAGTTGGTATATTATTCCTGGTGCTGGCCACAGATTTAACAATTTACATTTTTTTAAAAATTTGCCAAGGTTTGATTTGAACTCCTAACCTCAGCAATACTAGTCCACGAGTACCATTGCTAATGATTTTGTTAGAAAAAGCAACAGCTAAAGGTTGGGGTTGCACGGTGGTGCCGTGGTCAGCACTACTGTCTCAAGGCGCCGAGGATCCGGGTTCGATTCAGGCCGGGGTCACTGTCCATGTGGAGTTTGCACATCCTCCCCGTATCTGTGTGGGTCTCACCCCCACAACCCAAAGATATGCAGGGTAGATGAATTGGCCATGCTAAATTGCCCCTTAATTTGAAAAAAAGTTAAAGGTTGGTCTACATGGAAATTTATCGCAACCCTACGGTCTGACAAAGATTTTTGTAAATCTATATGCACCAATCTAGATTTTTTAAATTAAAACAAACAAATCTGATTCCACACCTCATCAGTATTGTGGCCGAACTCTCTTTGGAGGAACATAATGTATTACATTGCAAATATTATCAAAGGAAGAAAATTAAAACAAGAATTGGTGGATTAAATTTTTGAAATAGATCGGCAATATTCCATTACCTCCACCCCTGAGATTTATGTAAACAGGATAAAGCTCCAGACTCAATTTGACTTACTTTCCACAAATAAAGCTGAGCACATGTTAGAAGGTTCAAGGGGGGCTTTTTATAATTACAGGGACCAAGCCGGCCGCCTACCAGCCCACCAGCTCAGGCACCATTCTCCTTTGTGATTTATCTCCCGGGTCTGTGCTTCTTTCCATAATCTTATCACTGACCCCATTGATATTGATTCGACCTTTGCTTCCTTTTATTGTAACCTCTATCTCCCGTCAGATAGCACGGCAATGGCTGACTTCCTAAATAATTTGGCCATCTCATCTGCAGATGTGGACAGGAAGATACTTTGATGACCCTTTGCATCTGGATGAGATGACAAACTACATTAAGTTGAAGCAAAGTGGTAAGGCTCTAGGCCTTGTACGGCTTTCCTATTGACTTTTATAAAAAATTCTCCACTCAACTTACACCCTTATTGCTCGATATGTTTAATGACTCATTGTCTCACGGTTCTCTGCCCCCAACACTGACTCAAGCTTCCATTTCACTTATACTCAAAAAAGACAGGGACCCTGAAGAACATGACTCATATTGGCCTATCTCTCTTTTAATTGCAGATGTAAAACTGTTAGCCAAGGTACTGGCATGGTGTGAGGAGTCACGTATTCCTAATATAATATTTGATGACCAAACTGCCTTTGTCAATTATCCTCAAATGTACATCGCCTTCTTGACATTATACTTTCCCAACTGCCTCGACCATCCCTGAAGCTGTTGCCTCTCTGGATACGGAGAAGGCTTTTGACCGGGTCAGTGGGATTATCTGTTTGCAATTTGGGGTAAATTTGTGTTTGGCCCAAAATTTACTTCATGGATTTGCCGTCTTTAAACCTCCGCTACTGCGAGTGTGCACACTAACTCTCTGCACTCAGAGTACTTCCCCTTATCCAGGGGAACCTGTCAAGTGTGCCCTCTGTCTCTACTACTCTTTGTCCTGGCGAGGGAACCCCCGTCCTCCTGTGCTTGGTTAAGCTTCATTCAGTTTAAAGTTGCTCTGCACAAAACTCACTTTATCAAGGCCAGAATGAGTAAGGTTTTCTCCAACACAAACAACAAATGTGACCGATGCTCACCCGCCCCTGCAGACCCACATGTTCTGACCCTGCAGGAAGCTGGCTGGTTTTTGGTCATCCCTCTTTTGACACATTCCAACCAAAGTTCTATACACTGACCCACAGCCTTGTCCTTTGACGGCCATGTTTGGAGTCTGCACTGGTCAGTTTCACTAAGATTGAGGCCGACGCACTGCATTTACTTCATGAATATCTCACAGGCAGATTCTATTTACCTGGAAGCCCCCCACTGCTACATCCTAGTTGGAGGTCTTCATGTCCTTTTTATATTTGGAATGGATTAATTATGGCATGAGAATTGTTTTTGTAGTCGGCAACCATTTGTCTCTTTCTTTAAAGTGTTAATTACTGTCGACCGTTAATTTGACTGTTATTTGTTCTTGCATAGTTTTTGTTTGTTTGGGGGAGCTGCATTATGGTGCTGCATTGTACTTTGTTTACTACTCCTTATCTCTTTTGAAAAATCAAAAAAATAATTTATAAAACATGTTTTCAAAGGTACAGCAACCTGCTACATGCAGGACCTGCTTCAACAGTGTTCATCAATGTACCCTACTTGTTAAAAATCACATCTCCTTAACTTAGTGAAGTATCTCAAGATGCTTGACAGGAGCTTTATCAGAGAAAATTTAACAGCGAGCCAAGGAAGGGTTGAAAGCTGGGAAAAGAGGTGGATATGAAGGAAAGCCATAACCGAGAGGCGGAGATCGTTCGGGAATGAATTCCAGAGCTTAGGCCAGTGACAGCTGAAGGATTGAGGCATCCTGAAGGTCAAGCCCGAGACTGAGATCGCAGTTCACACGCTCACTTGGCGCCCATTCACATGTGCAAGCTCCTGCCAATCACAGGGCCAAGAGGGAGCAGTGTGAAGTGGAGGGGAGTGACATCTGCAAACAAAATCTGCCCCTAAAGATTTTAATATTCACTCCGGACAAAACTTACTTTAAATCTCTAGGGAGTGAGGCAGCCCCACCAGTGATGGAGGTTTCCCGGGACAAGTGCGATTTCTCATTGGTGGGAGAGGCTGGCACTACATACATTTATTCATTTGCTTGGAGGGTGAAAAAGAACCAATGCAGAACTTTGCAGTAATTAAGAATACACGTGGAATGAGGTTATCAAGTCAGTTACAGGTCCCGCAAAAGCAAAGTACCGCTGAAGCTGGAAAACCGAAATAAAAACAGAAAATGCTGCAAATACTCAGCAGGTCAGCCAGCATCTGTGGAGAGAGGTACGCTGCAAACGGGCGCGATTCAGCGGACGAAAAACTGTTGGGCGCGTTTTGCTGCAGTGCTGAGAAATACCCCGCTATTCAATGGCACGTTGCTGTTTTTTTTACCTGGGGGGGGGGGGGGGGGTTCTCCCTGCCGAAACCACTCTTAGCGTTACTTCCTGCTGGTGAGCTGATCTCGCCATCAGGAACGGCTCCTTGCAGACTGGGGCACCATTTTGACCAGCAGCCTTGAGTTGCCTACCTTTCAGGCTCCCCAGCTTTATTGACCACCACCCCCCCCCCCCCCCTCTCTCATTCGGCCCCCAACCTGGACAAGGCTCCTGGGAATCCCACCTCCCTCACCCCACTCTCCCCTCCAAATGGCAAGGCCTCCCCAGGGCCCGAACCCTAGCAAAGCCACCTGGACAGTGCCGCCTGAGTGACGCTGCCAGGGTGCCCAGGTGGCGCTGCCAAGGTGTCAGGGGATGCCAGGGTACTACCCTGACCTGTTCCCGACCACCTAAGAGTCTCCAATGCCCTGAGGTGCCATTACACCTGGTCCACCTTTTTGTGGACTAGTGCTAAATGGCGCCTGGTGAGGTCTCCCATGCGTGGCTGTTGACACCCGGGTGCCAGGTGAACACGCCGTCTAGGTATTTAAATAAACCGTGGAACAACGCCGGGCGCAACAGGGTCGCTGAATCATGCCCAAGATTTCAGGCCTGTAACCTTTCATCAGCCTCATGGGCAAATACATGGGAACAGTACCACCTAGAAATTCCCCTCCAAGTCATGCACCATCCTGACATGGAAATATATCGCTGTCCCTTCACTGTCTCTGAGTCAAAATCCTGGAGCTCCCTCCCTTACAGCACTGTGGGTGTACCTACACCCTATGGACTGCAGCGGTTCAGGAAGGCAGCTCACCACCGTCTTCTCAAGGGCAAATAGGGGTGGGCAACAGGTGCTGGTGATGCTCACATCCCAAAAACAAATAAAGAAGGGACTCTTGTGTTAAACAAGGTGAGGGGCGTCATGATATCCACATCAGCATATCATGGTGCTATCACACACACACTGATGGACAGGTAGTTGGACCAACCAACACACACAATATCGCAGCCAATCACCAGTGAGAGTACACGCACTATAAAACAGGGAACACCACAGTTCCCGCTCATTCTACCAGGAGATAGCTCAGAGCACAGATCTCACAGCGTGCCACTCAGACATAAACCATGTGCTGAGTGCCTCACCAAGATAGTGAGAGGGCTGGGTCCACAGGTTAGCTGGTGAAGCATGAACCTCAGCCAGCACTTAGTAGTTGTTATTGTTTAAGACAATAAAACAGAATTGTACCATCCACAGCCGTGTTGGATCATTTGTGCATCGGAACACGACAAGGGGAGCAGAACAATTTGTTCAAGAATCCAAGTGGCAGCTGAAGAAAATTAATGCAAATGGTTAAGAAATTAGTCAAATAAGCTTCCCCCAGTCTTACTGTTCTCTTTCCATGACCTCCTGTATCCTACCTTTCACCCAGTAACCCTGGATGTCCACTTTGCGATGGAACATAAGAAAAGACATTCTGGAAAAGTTAATATTTAACTGAAGTTCCTGCATTGTGTGTGTGTGATGTAAAATGGACAGGAAACCAGCATTATGGTTAGGAAGATCTGGACTTTGTTCAGGATACAGCATACAGCACAGGAACAGGCCATTCGGCCTGACCTGTCTATGCCAGTGTTTTTGCCTCATTCGGGCCTCTTCCCATCTTTTCTCACCTGAATCTATCAAAGCAACCCTTCCCTCAAATGCTTGTCTGGTTTCTTCCTTAAATGGATCTAATGTATTTGCTTCAACCATTATCGAGTTCCACATTCTCATCACTCTTTGGGTACAGAAGTTAGATTTTTTGGTGAATATATTATATTGTTTTTTAAAAATTCATTCTTGGGATATGGGTGTCGCTGGCTGGGCCTGCATTTGTTGCCCACCTCTAATTTCCCTTGAACTGAGTGGCTTGCTAGGCCATTAAGAGTCAGACGCATCACTGTGTGGGTCTGGAGTCACGTGTAGGCCAGATAGGGTAAGGACAGCAGATTTCCTTCCCTCAAGAACACGAGTGAACCAGATGGGTTTTTACAACAATTATCATTCGACTAATTCTAGACTTTTACTGAATTCAAACTTTACCATCTGCCGTGGTGGTATTCGAACCCAGCACACCCAATTACCCTGGGTGTCTGGATTACTAGTCCAGTGACAATACCACTACACCACTGCCTCCCTGTGGCCTCTAGTGGTGCTCCTCCCCACAAGAGGAAAGATTTTCTCTGTATCTACTCTATCAAAACCTCTCCTAATTTCAAAAACTTCTATTAGACCATCCCTCTGCCTTCTTTCATTAAGCAAAAAGAGACCCAGCCTGCCATTCCTTTCCTGATTACTGTATGCTCATACAGTTCTGGTATCATCCTTGTAAATATAATAATAATAATTGCTTATTGTCACAAGTAGGCTTCAATGAAGTTACTGTGAAAAGCCCCTAGTCCCCACATTACGGCTCCTGCTCGGGAAGACCGGTACAGGAATTGAACCCGTGCTGCTGCCTTGTTCTGCATTACAAGCCAGCTATTTAGCCCAGTGTGCTAAACCAGCCCCATATTCCCTGCACTCTCCTACCTTTTTTATAATATGGCGACCGGAACTATTTGATCGCCTGTCGATCACCGTCTCCTGATAGCCATCAATCCTGTTCCCAACTGGATTGTGCTGACAAACCAGAAAGTCAGGCAGGCATCAGATCCATGAATCACTTGCCGTGAAGGATGAACTAACAGCTTATGCGACTGATTGACAAAGCTACGTCTCCGATACTAACCATCTCCCCTCAGTGATTGGGAGTAATTTCCAACACTGCGAGCATTGATTTTGTTGTAGCTGCCCGGCTGGAAATTATCCCATAGTGCAGCTGTCGAGATTGGTGCCAGCTGATCCCCTGACCCCCACACTGCCTACATCAAAGAGGTCGGAGAGAACTTGCTGGAATACTGTAAACAGCAGAGACAAGGGTTAAGAATGAAGTAATCAGCCATTCTAATCCAACCCTGAGCACTGGGAGAAACCAAATGGAAGTGACTAAGAATGTGTGGTGCCTTGTGTAGAGTCTGCTCGGTTCAATGTGGGATAAGACAATCAATGCAGATAATTCGCCTTAGCAACCAGCAGAGACGGAGTCCATGACGGATCACGTAGTGAGGGGAACATTTTCTGTATCTCACAAACACGTTTTATTCTGAGACGGCAGCCAGAGGACAAAGAAACAAATTCAGCAGCCAAAAAACCCAGGAGTAGGTGAAGAGCATTCTTATTTTTTTTTAGAAAATATTTTATTGAGCATTCTTATTTTTTGACACCGTGTGTTTTGAGGCCACAAAATGTCCTACCCCCCAAAAAACTGAGGGAAGCAGCGTCGATAATAGCTTTATAAAAGGCGGCGGATAAGTATGTGAAAAAGAAAAAGCTGGAGAATAGGGATCCGTCTAGTGCTTACAAAAATGCTGGCACAGCTGCAATGGGCAGGATGGCCACCTTCTGTGCTGCAGGCCTCCTTGATTGATTCTATGTTTATGCACAAACAGCTATTTCTGAGCTGTGTTCAATCCAATAATATGTTTGGCCATCCAGTGGGCATTGATATTCCAGTCAGATTCTGTGGAAAGGGTCTTCATTGAAAAGCCTGATCAGTGTAACGCCAAGAGGGTGGGAATTCTTCACTCACTAGGCTGCATTGCATGGGTTACCTAGGGACTTACAGCGCCAAAATAGGCCATTTGGCCACTTGTTGGGATGCTCAAAACTGGGGGTCATTAATATAAGGTGGTCACAATTCATTCCAATAAGGAATTCAGGAGACATTTCCTTACTGGTGAGTTGTTAGAAAGGTGTAGTTGAGGTGACTTCCAATTCCAATTCTCACCAAGGCAGACTTTTGTCCGTTTCCATAGCGAATCATTCCTGGGACAGGTCACCAGTCTGTTGCTAGGGGCGCCACTCCACATCAAGCGTGGCTGACCAGGAGTCTCACCCGCTCTTAGCCACCAGCCATTGGTGTCTGTTCGAAGGATTTTTAGGTTGACGCACTCAATCTGTTTACCGTGTTACGAACGCACCTTCCTTGGTCATCAAGCCCTGGGGTGGGCCTTGAATCTGGAGATTCTGGCTCAGAGGCAGGCACGTTTACCCACTGCACCGGGACAACTTGCATAGATGCATTTAGGGGAAAGTTAGGGAACACGAGGAAGAAAAGATGGAAACGCTGATAGGATATGGCTCATAGGATTTGGGGGAAGGTTATACCATGGGCAGCACGGTAGATCAAGTGGATAGCACTGTGGCTTCACAGCGCCAGGGTCCCAGGTTCGATTCCCCGCTGGGTCACTGTCTGTGCGGAGTCTGCACGTTCTCCCCGTGACTGCGTGGGTTTCCTCCGGGTGCTCCAGTTTCTTCCCACAGTCCAAAGACGTGCAGGTTAGGTGGACTGGCCATGATAAATTGCCCTTAGTGACCAAAAATGTTAGGAGGGGTTATTGGGTTGTGGGGATAAGGTGGGAGTGAGGGCTTAAGTGGGCCGGTGCAGACTCGATGGGCCGAATGGCCTCCTTCTGCACTGTATGTTCTATAAATATCGGCATGGACCAGTTTGGCCGAATGGCCTGTAAATTCTATGTCATTGGTCTCAGCCAATGTCCATTCAGCACACAGGCTTCCTCCCACTCTACCTCAGCTCAATTTCCTTCATTTAGTAACTTTCCCTCCCATTTCCACCCTCCTGTCAGAAAGTGAGTTTTCTTTAAAAGCTGCCATCCATAATGGTCCTGAACAGCCTGGACCGGACACCAAAGCAGGCAGAGAGGTTGCAGCTCTCCCCTTCATTTCAATGGGAAACGAGGGCTCTCTCCCTCTTAGATACTTTTCACCAGGCATCAATTGTTCTTTCACTTGTTGTGCTCTACAGGCATGTCTTCAGGGCCTATCCAAGAGCAAAATCATAGCGACACAAAGACATTTCACGGCAGCATGTCTAAGGACAGGGAGCTTCCGGAAATTAGAAATTACTACTTGTTTGTCTTTTGAAAATATTTTGCCACTTTGTTTCCCCCTTCCACTGGTAATGACCTCCACTTTTCCTTGCTTGCTAAATGTCAGTACATCGACAAACTTACACAGCAATTTGCAATTACACAATCCAATTAAAAAGGCTCATTTAGCTCTCAGACACACCTGGTATCAATAATATAATGAAGGGGAAATGTTTCCGAGCATCCTTTCAGCGTTTGATGCAGTTAATACAGAGGTTTTCTGACTGAGAGTACTGGCTATTAACACCCATATGATGGAATCAGAAGTCCACAGAATTACATTGAGTCTGGGTGGCAGCGTGGCGCAGTGGTTAGCACTGTTGCCTCATGGCGCCGAGGTCCCAGGTTCAATCCCAGCCACGGGTCACTGTCCGTGTGGAGCTTGCACATTCTCCCCATGTCTGCGTGGGTCTCACCCCCACAACCCAAAGATGTGCAGGGTAGGTGGATTGGCCATGCTAAATTGCCCCTTAATTGGGAAACAAAAATAATTGGGTCCTCTAAATTTATTTAAAAATAAATAAAAAAAGAATTACATTGAGTCCACGCACAGAAATAGGGGGTTGAGTTTTCTGGTCCTTCCCACTGGTGGGATCTTCCAGCCCTGCCGATGCTGGTATCCCAGTGGAGGAGAGGACGAGCGACGCAAAGTGCCATAGACATCTGCGGGACCGGAAGATCCTGCCATCGGCCAACGGCGGGTCGCTCCCACCACTGGAAAACATACCGCAGAGGGGGACAGGAAATCCCACTCAGGCCATTTGGCCCAATTGGTCCATGCTGGTGTTTGAGTTCCACATAAGCCTCTTCCCTCTCCTCTTTATCTAACCCTATCAGCCTATCCTTCTCTTCCTTTGTCACTCATCTGTGCTTTTCACCTCAACTATTCCTCGTGGTCACGTTGTCTTACCACTCTCTGGGTGAAGATATAAGTCCACCTGGCTCTTCGTAAAGCACCACACCATGTACCCCATCTCTTATACCCATTAACAGCTGTATTTACCAAAAGAAACCATCCTATACCCACTTGAAATTCACCAACGTTATTCACCTCCTGTGGACAGTTTGATCCACACATTCATCAATTGTTCTTGCTTTGCTCGCAAACAGAAAGCTTCATTCTGGTCCCCACTTCCAGATCAAAATATCACGTCTCTCAGGAATATCCCAAATCTCTTCCTACAACCAACGCTTCCCTTTCTGTAAAACATTAGAATGAGATGCCTGCTCTCGCCAAGAGCCTGATTGCAACCGTATGTTAGAGTTTGACCACACATGAGGGTCTGGGTTACCAAATTAGGCTTGTCCCAATTTTTCATTGAGCAATTTTCTACAGGTACGACATAATCGGCAGCTGTATTACCGAACATTTCAACTGTTCTATTGGTTAAGCTCTGCCTGTGATGTGTTAAAGGGTCCTGCTTTACAGGCGCTGCACAAATTCATACTTGCAGTTACTTCTAGTGAGAGGACATTATCAGGAATCACACACTTCAAGACTATTTGTTCCATGTTCCCAGGTTGTAAACCATAGAATTCCTCCAGTGCAGAAGGAGGCCATTCGGCCCATTGAGTCTGCACCAACCCTCTGAAAGAGCGCCATACATAGGTCCACTCCCCCGCCCTACCCCCATAAACTCACCTAACCTGCACATCTTTGGACACTAAGGGGCAATTTATCATGGCCAATCGTCCTAACCTGCACATCTTTGGACCATGGGAGGAAACTGGAGCACCCAGAAGAAACCCACACAGATATGGGGAGAACGTGCAAACTCAACACAGTCACCCAAGTCCGGAATTGAACCTGAGTCCCTGGTGCTGTGAGGCAGCAATGCTAACCACTGTGCCGCCCCAACTTCTCCCAATTTGTTTTTGTAAAAACAGGCACAATGAGGCCAAATGGCCTCCTTCTGAGCTGTAATATTCTAGGATTCCATCTGTCTCGTTATAATTTTAACGTACACAATAAACGTTTGTAAGATGTAAGAGAAAATAATATTGGAGTCAGTCGATTAATAGTTTATTCTCTTTGATGTACATTGGTATCAGTAAATCACAACAAGCTGCAACGCACAGTTAAAGAACAGGAGCTTGCGCTTGCATATTAATGATGGGCTGTAAAATGTAACCTCGACCACTTTAGGTTACACGGCGAGATGCATTTTACCTTGAAAGGGAAAGAATATTATCTCAGTATTGGATTTAAATAAATAATGATGAGGTACTCCTACTCTTACTTCCGAGCTGTGAGTCCCTCATTTGCAATTTCCACAAGACCACCTTAAAGTAGTTGCACACATTGGGTGGAATTTTGCCATTATCTGTCAGAATGTCAGGCTTTGACTGAAAACCGGTGTGTATTGATCCAGATACACAGCCGGGTTTTAAGACCAGGGGCTGAATTCTCCGTAGCTCGACGACGAAATTTGTGATCGGTGATTGGGCAGAGAATGGATTCCGACGGCGGAATCGGGGCCGGCACCAGTCCACCATGCTCCGCCCCCTCCAAACCGTAGGCGCATCATCGGCCGGCCCACTCGATGGGCCGAGTCTCCAACGGCGCGGGCCACGTGTGGGCCCGGGAGTGCAGGAACCCAGCGTGCCGGCGGCGGACAGTGTCCACCGCCGCCACACTCGGCCGGGATCCATGTTGCCGGCCGGAGAAGCTTCTGCTAGGGCTGGGGGGACTGGTGGTGGGTGGCTAGGGGGTGGGCTGTGAGGTGATGGTTGGCGGGTTGGGTTTGCGCACGGTCGGCCACATGTTTTATGGCACGGCCGTTGCAGGCCGTCAGCCATGCGCTTGCGTGGCCCGGGACCCAGCCATTCTCCTG
This sequence comes from Scyliorhinus torazame, assembly GCF_047496885.1. NCBI lineage: Eukaryota > Metazoa > Chordata > Chondrichthyes > Carcharhiniformes > Scyliorhinidae > Scyliorhinus > Scyliorhinus torazame. The sequence goes on from NC_092722.1 coordinate 33,650,194, forward strand.
CCATTTTTGCCGCGATCCGCGGGACTTTCACTCGGTGCAAGCGCTACCCTCTCACCAGTACCGGAATCGGTGGTTGGCGATTGGCTGGAGAATCCGTTGTTACGCCAAAATCAGGGGTGTCGCCAACTTTTTGATAGCAAGACTAGACACATGCTCCGGACATAGCCTCAAAATTGGAGAATCCAGTCCATAGAATCAAGCCCCAGATCTTCGTGGTTAATGCCATCAGTCTGGCAGGGCAGGGCCTGATAGGGCACCACAGAGGTATTGGGGGTTCTCCCCTCTCCTCCCATCAATTGAACACCAAAGTCTCTCCCCCAACCCCCACCGTGGCACTATTGCAGACACTCTCCCCACCCCCCCCAACTTCACAAGCAAGTCCCCCCTCCCAACCCTGCTTAACTGGCATTGACCCTTTCCTAACCCCACCATACATAAGGGGAAACCCCCCCCCCCAAAGGGGCTCCCCAGAGGGCCCGTTCAGCATTGCCCCCTGGCACAGGTTAGCACTGCCAGGTTGGCAATGCCAACCTGGGCAGAGCCAGGAGCAAGGCACTTCCCGGGCATGTCTCCTCTCCCTTTATGGGTGAGAACCTCATTACGTCTCCGGCGAGGGGCGGGGAAAATCAGGCAAATTAGGTCTCGCCTGTAAGAATCCCGTTTCCTAACTCTTGTGGGATTTTATGCTCACATTGCCATTAACACTCGTGGTGGACCCAGGTGCACATTCTCCCTTACTGGTTATGTTTAACGGTACACTTTATTTCCTTCTTAGACACTATTTCTCACTCCCTCAATCCCTGCTCACTCCCCTCGCCATCTCAGTTCTCGTATCAAGGCAAAGTTGTCAGGATGTGAATTTAGATTCGGAGTTAAATAGACCATAAGGTCCAAGAAGGTCTGTCACTGTGGGAGAACCTGGGCTGTGACCTGCCCCACTACAACCACACCTTATCCCCGTAGACCCCCCGCACCTCCACTGGTCACCTCCAGGTCATTGTATGAATAGCACTACCTTGAGCCAACAGTTGGTGTTAGTTTTCATTGAACACATTACAAAATAAGATAAATAACTGGCCAGTATTCAACACAGCTAAACAAATAAAAAATAGAGTTTGAAAGCATGACTGAACAACTTTGGAACGTTCCTCTGGAGAGGAGGCAAAATGGTTAGTCCTGTCCTTTTGGCAGCAATGTTCGTCAGTCCCAAAGTCATGTGCAAAATAATTCAGGTTGTTAGCATCAGCAGAAAGGCTTTGTGAACAGAATCTCTCCTAATCCACCACACAGTGCGCATCCAGGCTGTTGGCTAAGAATTCAGCCTGCAATGACCTGCTTGGCCCATTGATAGCACATACATTTGTTGATTTTTATGGTTATGGCGCAATTACTAAAAGGATATCTCTTTTATTATTTTCAACTGGAGGAGTAGGGTGATTGTCTGTGTGGAGTTTGCACGTTCTCCCCATATCTGCATGGATTACCTCCAGGTGCTCCGGTTTCCTCCCACAGTCCAAAGATGTTCAGTTTAGGTGGATTGGCTGTGCTAAATTGCCCCTTAGTGTCTATGAATGTGTAAATTTGGTGGGTTACGGGGATAGGGTGTGGGATTTGGCCGAGATACGGCCCTGTTTCACAGGGTCAGTGCAGACTCGATGGGCCCAATGGCCTCCTTCTGCACTATAAGGATTCTATGGAAGGGACTTTTAGGTTGCTGTCCTTTCAAAAAACCCTCCACTGAATCCCCACCACCAATGCTATCCATCCTTTGTAAATTTACCTTTTATCTGACATGTACTTGTAGGAGCATGTGACGCTTCACCTGTAAGTGAGGCTGTCCAAGTATCAAGTCATGTTCACTCCTTGTGAAGGCCCAAAAACAATCCACAGGGATTGGGAACAGCGCACTGTTACTTTCTATTTATTGCATATGTCATAAGAATGGCTAGAAGAGGGCAGCACAGTGGTTAGCACCGCTGCCTGGGTCACTGTGTGGAGTTTGCACTTTCCCCCCTTGTGGTGTGGGTTTCCTCCGGGTGCTCCGGTATCCTCCCACAGTCCAAAGATGTGCAGGTTAGGTGATTGGCCATGTGAAAATAATTGCTCCTTGGTGTCCAAAATGTACAATTTAGGTAGGGTCATGGGGATATGTCGGAATGTGGGCCTAGGTAGGGCACTCATTCTGAGGGTCGGTGCAGACTCGATGGGCTGAATGGCCTCCTTCTGCACTGTAGGAATTCTATGGTTCTAATTGTAAGGTGGTGACTGTGTAGATAGATCTATCTGTCAATCACTCTCATTGTCCCCTCCCCCTCTCCTCTGACCCAAGTCTATTACTAAAAAACACAATAGAACATTACAGCGCAGTACAGGCCCTTCGGCCCTCGATGTTGCGCCGACCTGTGAAACCACTCTAAATGATCTTGAAACACGTAACACGGAGGCCCTGATAGTTACAGAGAAGAGGGTGCGGGACAGTCCGGAATGGTGGAGGCAGTGCCTCAGTAGGGCTGCTTTTCACCTGACAGGTAAAATGGACAGCCCGGCTGGCAGCGGGGGAGCTAGAGTTGGGGTATTGAAAAGGGAGCATGGGTTCTGAGGATGATCTGGAGGGAGGTTGTAGGTTGGAGTTTGGGGGAACTAGAGTTGGGGTAGGCCGCAGACGAATTCCTTGAGAGGTCTGCTCCTGCTTGCCAACATGGTGTGCTAAAAGAGCAGTTTAGATCCACTGCTGGTGATCCCTTAGGTTATGGGTCTCCCTCACACATTCTATTAAATTTAAGTCACGGTAGCAATGATGTCATCAGGCTGCGACTTTGCCATGTTAATTAGGCCTCTGCCTGCCTTTTGTGGGAGTCTCTTCCGTGGCTCCATTTCTGCATGACACTTTATAGATACAGAACCACAATTGGGTTACCCGATCCTGATATTTTAATCCCTGCCCCCTCTCTTCCCAGTGCGGAAATACAGATGGTTTGTGGGATAACATATACATCTGCAGCTGTAGCATTGAATTCAGAAAACAATAATTTTAAAAGAAGTTAAGAAACCCTAGCGAATGCCATTCCTAGTCCCTGATTATTGTGACTGGCAATAGACACAGGCATAGGTTCGAAAGTTCATTTTGAACGCTGAAAAATATTTTTTTCTGGAAAGGTCTGCAAAAAACAAGAAGAAGACACGCTGGCTGGTGTCTCCAACACCATTCTGACCTCTAAAACTCAGCATCACGACAAATCAAGCGTATGAACAGGACGTGGCAATTAAGAGAGCAGGGGTGCTTTCCCCGGCATCCTGGCCAATACTTATCCCTCAGCCAACATCACAAAAACTGACCATGTATCGCACTGCTGCTTGTGAGAGCTTGCCGTGCACAATTTGGTTGACACCATTCCCTAAATTACAACAGTGACTACATTTCAAAAAGCAGTTTATTTGCCCTGCAATGCTTTGGGCTTCCTGGGGCCTTGAGAGGCGTGAGAGAAATCAACCTCTTTCTTGCTTTAAATTCTTTCAATTGTTCAACGTTGCCTCACAATTCAATGTGTGCCAATAATGTAGAATCATGGCTATTGTGTAGTATTATATTCTCGCTCTGCAAAGGTAGATGACGACCTTTGACACATGACTCACCGTCTCCAAGATCAGCTTCCATTGGTTAACTAATCTGTGGGCTCAGAAGGCTGCTGCAAGCTGCCTGGTCCTCACGCTCAAAAGCTGCATGACATCACCTCACTCCTTGGTGTGCTTACTGCCGTGTGACCAACCCCAAGCAGCCATTGTTTGCCAATTGCTTCTCTGCCTTTTAATTTAACTAAAAGGCTTGCCTGTGGCTCATTCCTAGCTGCAGAACGCCCCTTACCCCAATAATTACAGGACACATCACTTAACCGCATTGCTCGAGTATGCTCTTGTCCTTAAGCACGTAGGCACTGCTGAAGCACACAGAGCATTACCTCATCGCTGCCTGCCTGAGCAGCTTATATATTCTTTAATGGAAACAGCATCAAGTGGGTCTTGGTAAATAAACCCCAAATGGCTTTGTTGTCAATTTGACTTAGTATTCGCAGCTTGAACTTCCATTTTCCTGATATGCAAACAGCATTTAAATGACCCATACTTTTTCTGAGCAGAATTGTCAAATTAAAGTGGCTGTCAGATGTGGGAAAACATTAGTGCGTGAGGACTGCTAAGTACATTGAATCGAGGCTCTTCAAACTCATTCACTGAAGTCTCATTTCTCAAGAGAACAGCACCCATTGTCCCTTCTCTATGGGTTAGATTCAAACTGGCTCCGAGAGGCAAAAGAACAGTGTTTTAATGCATTGGCCTATTCAGTCCCGCCAAAGGGAAACTGAAACAGTTTTGGCCTTATGTGGCCGAGGACTTTTTTTAAAAAGCGAAAATGTCATACTCTGACTGGCCTGTGCGCGGGGACTTGCCTCGCGGAGAAGAGGCTTGGGTGCTTCTTCTCAGACCAGATCATAGAATTTACAGTGCAGAAGGAGGCCATTCGGCCCATTGAGTCTGCACCAGCTCTTGGAAAGAGCACCCCACCCAAGGTCCACACTTCCACCCTATCCCCATGGCCCAGCAACCCCACCCAACACGAAGGGCAATTTTGGACACTAAGGGCAATTTAGCATGGCCAATCCACCTTGCCTGCACATCTTTGGACTGTGGGAGGAAACCGGAGCACCCGGAGGAAACCCACGCACACACGGGGAGGATGTGCAGACTCCGCACAGACAGTGAGCCAAGCCGGAATCGAACCTGGAACCCTGGAGCTGTGAAGCAATTGTGCTATCCACAATGCTACCGTGCTGCCCTCAACATTGCTACCGTGCTGTAGCAAAGATCAAGGAGAGATGAATTCGCAGCAGCGTGCACCGAGCACGTGAACACGTCAGGTGAGATATGCATCGGGTCCAGTTGCGATGGCTCCCACCTCAGGGAACATATTTTTAAAAAATGTGGTGGAGCAATGTATGTGAGAGCAGCCAGCCTCAATATCCCACAGACTCGGAACTGATAGAAGAGCAAATTGGGCCGAAGAGCTAAAGGAAATGCTGTTTCATTCAAGGATTTTCAGGATGCAATCTCCAAACAAAGGTGGAGAATATGAAATCCTGAAGGTTTCAATTGAAGAACAGTTTGCAATTTCCTTTGATGTTCACACACAAAGGGAATATTATGTCCTCCATAACTGCCTGTGCCAGGCAGTTAATTGTACAGATTTCACCATGGAAACAAATCAGTCACGTCAGTGTAGGGCAAGCATTTTGGGTAAAATTGTCCATGGCCAGGATTTTCCAGCCGTTCCCGCCGGCAGAGTCGTCCATTCGGCACATCAAATCAATTACATGTGGTTTCTCCCCCCTGACAAACTTGGATTGATAGGCCGAATGGCCTATAGCTGAGCTGTAAACCTGTGTAATAATTTAATTGTACCACAACCTATTCAGTCTATTCATCGAGAAATCAGCCCAGATGAAAAATTCAAACGTTATATACATTATTTTGCATGTATTTGATTTAAAATTATTTTTTTAATTAATCGTCTGCTGCAAAATGGGGCATTTCAACTTTGGGCATCAGTATGAGCTTCCAGCTGTCCCCAGGACAAATCAAGCACGGTTACATTGAGAGTAAAGATTCCCTTGTCTTACCCGAACAAACGCATAACCTCAAATTTAAGACAGTTTCTTACAGCAACGGATATTCTTCCAGTTTCCATCATATGGTTTCCCTGGCTAAGGAAGCAATTGAGTGCCAGATAGAGGCAATGTTGAGTTGGGACACATGCTGACTGAGGATTGGGTAGAGGTAACCATTTCACACAAGACTTTCACAACCAGACAGAACTTTCATCCTTTCAGTCTTAGTTGAATTTTAATCCGACAAATGACATATAATTGATCTGCAAGCAGGGGACGGAGTGTAACATAGCTAAATTTGTGGATGATACTAAAATAGGTGAGAAAGCAGACAGTGAAGAGGAGATAAAGATTTTACAGAGGGATATAGATAGGCTAGGAGATTGGACCAAAATGTGGCAGATGGTGTTTAATGTAGGTAAGTGTGAGGTTATCCATTTTGGCCAAAAAAAATAGAAAGGCAAATTATTATCAAAATGGAAAGCAGTTTCAAAATGCATCTGGGCAGAAGGATCAGGGTGTCTTTGTTCATCAATCGCAGAAAGTCAGTTCGCAGGTACAGCATGTAATTAAAAAGGCAAATTAAATATTAGCGTTTATTGCAAAAGGACTGGTGTGTAAAAGTAGAGAAGTGTTGTTGCAATTGTATACGGTGTTGGTGAGACCACATCTGGAGTATTGTGTCCAGTTTTGGTCTCTTCATTTAAGGAAGGATGTGGTGGCATTGGAGGCGGTTCAGAGGAAGTTCACCAGATTGATTCTGGGGTTGAAAAAGTTGACGTATGAGGAGAGATTGAACAGTTTGGGCTTATACTAGCTGGAGTTTAGAAGGATAAGAGGGAATCTGATCGAAGTATATAAAATACTAAAAGGGATAGGTAAAGTAAACGTAGACTAAATGTTCCCCCTCGTAGGGAAATCTAGAATGAGAGGTCACAGACATAGGTTGAGAGGCGGTAGATTTAGAACTGAGATGAGGATGAACTACTTCCCGCAGAGTGTGGTGAATTTGTCGAACTCGCTGCCCCACAGTGCGGTGGAATCTGAGTCATTAACTGGTTTCAAGAAGGCGATAGATACATTTCTTATTTTTAAAAACGTGTTGAAGGGATATGGGGAACAGGCAGGGAGGTGGATTTGAGACCAGGAAGAGATCAGCCATGATCTGATTGAATGGCGGAGCAGACGCGAAGGGCTGAATTGCCTACTTCTGCTCCTAGTTCCGAAGTAAAGACCAGTCCACCACTCAGGCCTGTGACTAGATTTCTAAACTGAGCTGAAGTTGGTTTGATGTATGGAGCAACGAGCACCAAATAAACGGGTGGGGGGGGGGGATATTTTCCATCTGAATCAAGGTTCAGGGACTGATGCATCCTGTCAGGATTTGGAATTCTGTAGAAATGAACATGAGGTAGTTTCTTGGAAATGTTCCTTATCCTGGAGTGGACCCACACTATTGCTAAATTCTGAATCATCGCCCACTTAAATGCCTGATGCATGAAGCTGAACAACATTCAGTTTAACAGATTCAATTTTGGAATCATGCTGTGATCTGAGCAGGTTGCAAGACAAAATCCTGATGGATTTGCAGGATAATTTTTGCAGAGTGAATCTAATTCAGCTTCTGCGATGACGAAGGTGTTAAATACACTGCCTGGTGTGAGACTAAACAACACTGTGCTGAAGTTGCTGAGCTCACTCGATGGGCAACAGAGACCGTGTGGTTGACTATGTGTCCCTGGACCCTGGAGGGAATGAAAGTCAATCAGGCAGCTTGTTCCCAATCACTATGGTGTGATGGGTACTGGAGTATATAGGTGTGAACATCCCAGTGAGAGAACTGCACTGCTCACTCTGAACAAAAATGGCACAAGGGTTCTTTTTGATTGTTTTTGAGGACAGGATCGGATGGTACCCCTCAACTATTGAATAGGCTGCTTATTTTCATTATACAGACTGACACGTGAAAAATGGCTGAGATGCTAGGTGGGTGGGAACCCCCTCAGCAAGGAGACAGTGCCCCTAGACCTGAAGGGAAGATCTGAGGAGTAAAGCCATTTTACATTTAACGCCAGATTCGGATTAAAATGCCTAATTCCACTTCTCTTCCTGCGCCTATTGGTGCACTAATGCAGACTTTCATCCATTTCCATAGCTAGTAACTCCCGGAACAGGTCGCTAGTCTGTCGCCAGAGGTTTATAGCTTGAGGGGCTCCACTCCACATCCAGAGTGGCTGACCAGGAGTCTCTCCCTCTCTTACTGCGAGCTATTGGCTTGTTGGGAAGGATTTGCAGGTTGACACCCTCAACCAATCTGGCCGCACTATGAATGCACAGTCCTTGGCCATCAGGTCCTGGGGTGGGATTCGAACCTGGAGCTTCTGAATCGGAGGCAGGGACACTACCCACTGTGCCATAAGACCTCTAAAAGGCCTCGCTGTGTAAGTGCTGTGTAAATGTAAGGTTTCAGTGGAGCAGTTGGATTCGTGGGGGAGCAGCCACTCACCTTGTCCAGCTTTGCTTCGATTTCCACGACATCAGTCTCCACTTCCTCAATTGTCGCCCTGCAATGAAGACAAAAACATGAGCAACTCACTCAACATCACCATGCACCATTTTACAATAAGATTTCTCTTTCCCCCTACTGCATCAAAACATCTCTTGAGCATTTATTTATGTTTTACTGGTATTGGTGTATCGAATTCAGATAGGTCAACAGCACCAAAATGTTATACGTGTATTTTGATGCAAATAAATTGGTTCCCCAATTCTTACAGTGGAATCTGAGTCATTGAAACGGAGAACTGGAGGATCTATGAGAGCCTTAAGGAAGAGATTTTACAAACCCAATTTTTGGATTGGAACAACCCTTAAAGCCCCAAATAAGGATCAATCATCCACATTTGTTTTCTACCTGCATTCCACCCCGTTTTATTCATACCAGCTTTTTGTCAGAGAAGATGGGGCAGGGTTTTTATGCCCGATGTGGGTATGTGCAGAGGTGGGCGGGCAGGCACGAAAATTTGCCACCGGCTGGTGTGGCAGTTTGGTAGTATTCGACCTTTGCTGGGCCAAAGGAGACAATCCTGCCCAGGGGCTCTAAAAGATGTATTCAGACCTTAAGACAAGGTATCTGGAATTCCTCCACATGATACATTGTAATACGATATCCTGACCATTAAAGTGCATAATTCCTTCTACCCTGATTTGGTTTCAGTTCTGTAAGAAAATGAATACACAGTGCGATGTGTTTCTCTATACACCAATGTCAAAAACATTTGTGACCCTGCGTATTTTCCCTCGGTTTAGCTGTCAGTGCTGTCAGACCAGATAGTGTAATGACAGAGCTATCAAAATCTCTACCAGGGCAGTGCCATGCTGGCACTCCAATGGCAACACCGAGAACTTGCTATGACTAAAATGTCTGATACTAAATTCTTGATCGCTTCTCTCAGTGCTGCAGAGGTGTTTGAATTGTGCACCATCGTTCATGGTATTTTACAATGTCACTTTTCCACTGAAGCTCGGATTTTGGATCATGACAATCCAAGATCCAGGTCCTGATTTAATTTCTGGCTGCACTGAAGCTAAGCAGTGTGGATTCCCTTCCTGAACTGTACCAATATGACCACCTTCAACAAGAGAAAATCTAACCATGACATCCAATGGTATGACTATCGCTGAATCCCTGAATACCAACATCCTCGGGATTACCACTGACCAGAAACTGAATTGGACCAACCATAAAATTAATGTGGCTGCAAGAGCAGGTCAGAGGCCGGCAATTCTGTGAAGAGTAACTCCCTTCCCGACTCTCTGAAGACTGTCCACCAACAAAAAGCACAAATCAAGTGTGTTATGGCATATTCTCCATTTCCCTGGATGAGTGCAGCTCCAACAACATTCAAGAAGCTTGACATCATCCAGGGCAAAGCAGCTTGCTTGATTGGCACCCCATTTACCACCTTCAACATTCACTCCCTCCACCACTGACACACAGTGGCAGCAGTGTGTACCATCTACAAGCTGCACTACAGCAACACACCAAGGCTCCTTCGACAGAACCTTCCAAACCCGTGACCTCTACCACCTAGAAGGACAAGGGCAGCAGGTGCGTGGGAATACTACCAGCTGCAAGTTCTCTCCACCTTGACTTCCTTCACTGTCGCTAGGTGAAAATCCTGGAACTTCCTACACCACACAGGCTCCAGCAATTCAAGGTGGCAGTCACCAACACTGTCCCAAGGGCAATTGGGGTTGGGCAATAAATGCTGGCCCCGCCAGTGAACCCTACATCCCATGAACAAAAAGAATGCCCCCTACAGGGTGGAGTATAACATCAATTTTGTATAAAATCTCAAATTGGAAAAAAAGTCTTGCATTTATATAGTGCGCCTCACAACCACTGGATGCCTCAAAGTTCTTTACAATCATGAAGTAAATTTAATGTATTGTCACTGCTCTAATGTAGGAAATGTGCAGCCAATTTGTGCTCAGCAAACTCCCCTTGTGTACGGTAGAAATATTGAAAATTGCAACAGGCAAGCAACCTGAAATTAACCAGAAATGAATGAGGGGTTTAAACACCCAGAATTACGGTCGGGATTCTCCGATCCTCCGCGTCGAAATCGCACTTGGCGAGGGGGCGGAGAATGGGGCGTCAGACCCGCGATCGGGTCCGACGCCTTCCCGCGATTCTCCCGAGAATCGCCGGCAGCCGCGCGCGCGCGTTTTGAAGCGGCGCCGGTTGGGGGCCATTGAAAGAGGCCCCAGACCGCGGCCGCCCTGGTGGGAGGTGGGGGGACCCGTCACCGGGGAGGGGCCTCCAGGCTCGTGATCGGGGGCCACCGATCGGCGGGCGCGCCTGATCTGGGGGGGTCCTATATTGTCGAGGTCGGGGCCCACTGTGTTGGTCCGCCATGGTGCGTGGACCCGCGGCCGGAAGGGCAGGCCCTGTATCGGCAGCCGGAGCTGCGAGGACTACTCCGGGGCCCTGCTGGTCCCTTTCAAATCGGATAATCACTCTGGACTTTCTCCACGAAAGTCCAGAGTGATTTGCGCCCATTTTCTCGCGGGCGTGGGGACGTAGCCCCATTATCAGAGAACAGCTTTATTGGTGAGCCATTGCTAAAAAGCAGTGTACCTTCTAATCACATTTAGATTGAAGAGGAAAGGTGCAAGATTCCTAATAATGCCTGTTCCCATGGGATCTGCTGCTCGAAGGAGGCAGCCACCTGCTGTCACTCGAGCTGCTTTGGGAATCAATTACTCTGCAGTCCATTCTGTAGAGGACCACTCAAAGGTAGACTTTAAAGGGGATCTGATCTGTCTCAGTTAGCTCCGGGAAGTCATGTTAACAATTACCAAGCAGCTCCGATGAAAAATGTGAAATGTCACCAAGATCACGCCAGATGGGCGTTTTGCCAAAGCTGACGTATATTAATCCTTTGAAAACATTAAATTAAGCATAATGACTCCCCACCTGGGAACCACTGAAAGGTAATAAACTAATGAAAGGGTTCAGGTGACATCATGAAACATGAGCAAGGTGCACAATCGCTGCATGAATCCTAGATGAGATTACACCCTTGAAATCACCCTTGTTTTGCTCCAATTTCCTGAGGGCATGACTCATGCTGGGGATCAGTGGGAGCCACCATTTTAAAATGATCAGGCCACCTGTTGTAGATGCTAATAAAGAGCTGGCAACCGTCAGCATTTCCAAAAAAGGTAGCCAGCATCCTGACCAGATTAGTTTGAAAGTGTGCAAGCTAACATACCAGTGTGCCACTTCCAGTATGACTGAGTGTTGTCAACAAGTGTCACTTTAAAATGGATACCGGCATAAAATTGGGATCTGCAATTTAAAGTGATGACAATTGCTGAGGGGCACAGGTATGCAACCACTTGAATTTTGATCGTGCTTTCAAGGTAGTAATACATCCAAAGGCTCATCACAGGATCATAATTTGATTTTAAAAATGATACCCAGGCTTGAATATTCATTCCAAGATGAGGAGCATAGATTTGAGTCAATTCCCAGCCCCAAAACTCGGCCCAGAGGAAAAGTGCCCTCGATGTGCGAAATTCTGTTCTCGGCGAAATGGGACTCGGGCCCACCGCATCCCCGAAACAGCTTGGAGGCAGCTCAGGGGCTGCTGGGTGTGGAGGCGGGCAGACTGGCTGAAAAGCCCTGCATCGGTGCTCTGATGTTGTGAACAGCCCTCCAGCCCTAACGCTGGGTGGCCCTTCATACCTCCCACGCCAACCTATCTCCCTCCAGCTACATCCATGCCAAATTAATGCCAGCCACTGACATTACACCCTTTGACATTACACCTTTCATGCCATCCTACCCAGTATCCACCATGGACAGACCTCAGGACCCAGATTGAGATTAAATAATGTTCTTAAGTGCCCACTGATGAATTCAGTATTTTTTAAAAAACAATCTTATTGATAAAAACCCATTCATTATGTTTAACCTCCTTTAATCGCTTGTAATTTGTATTCATAGTCCCACTTCAAAGATTTTATTAGCACTTGACACTATCAATCAAATCTTGAAGAGACAGGCTCCCGCCTGTGTTAATGATAGATTATGAGAGTACTCATGCGGCATTAATCCTATCACGGTAACTGTCAAATTTATTTGAACAGAGTGAAATGGCAACACCTTATTTCAACACTCCAGACAGTTTTTTAAAAATTAAAAAATTTATCCACTTTTTTGCACTTCTGTGTTCACTTTTAACAATCCCAAAGGCACCTGAAGTCTCCCAATGGGAACCTGACCTTTCCTGAGGGTGAACCAGGAGACTACTCTAATTCTCCAAAAGGGTACCCTTGCTCCACAAAGAACTCCAATAAGTTTAGATCCTCACCTACCAGGTCCAATGTGTACACCTCATAGGCGGGATTCTCCGTCCCGGCCTCAGGTCAAAGAAGTTTCCCATTGTGGGCACCCCCACGCCCTCGGAAAACCCGTGGTCATGGGCGTGCTGGCTGCGAAATGGAGAATCTCGCTGACAGAGAATCCAGCCACATATCTCCCACATCTGCCTTGCTCAAATCACATCAGACTGAAAACAGCTGCATTTCCAACACATGTAGCTGCCCCCGTGAGCCACGCATGTGCAAAGTTCCATCTGCCGCCATTCGCCCCATTGCAAAAATGATGGGGGCTGGGTTTGGGGTTGGGACATGTGGACTTAGGCCTCCAGGGCTATTTTCACAATGTCTACATTGATATGGCCCTCGTCTAAGGAGTTGTTAGGACAGATAACGAAAAGCATGGTTAAGGAGGTAGATTCTAAGGAGGCTTTGAAAGAAAGCGAAAGGGGTGGAGAGATGGGGAGGTTTCAGGGGAAAGTCCAGCGCTTAAGCTTCACAGGCTAGTCTGTTTTGCGAATGCATCCAATAGAAAAACCACCACTTAATTGTTCACTCTTTTTAGCCAATTACCGCAATAAGTGTTCAGTTTTTAAAATTTAAATTTTAAATAAATTTAGAGTACCAATTCATTTTTTCCAATTAAGGGGCAATTAAGCGTGGCCAATCCACCTAGCCTGCACATCTTTGGGTTGTGGGGGCGAAACCCGCGCAAACACGGGAAGAATGTGCAAACTCCACACGGACAGTGACTCAGAGCTGGGATCAAACCCGGGATCTCGGCGCAGTGAGGCATCCGTGTTAACCACTGCGCCACCGTGCTGCCCGACGAGTGTTCAGTTTAATGGGTGCACATCTCAGTTCTGTGAAAAGATCATTTCAGAAGGAATATAACAATTTATTTAATAAACTGTGGACTACAACCAATACATTGAACAAAGGATTTGGTGGTTTAACCGGGGCATGATGAATTGAGTTATAAGGAGAGGTTGGATAGACTGGGAGTTTTTTCCCTGCAGCTTAGGAGGCTTATGGGTGAACATATAAAGGTTTATAGAATAATGAGGGGTATAGATAAGGTAGATAATCAACATCTTTTCCCAAAGGCAGGGGAGTCAAAAACTAGAGTCAAAAAGGTGAGAGGGAAAGATACAAAAGGGTCCACAAAGAGGGTGGTGAGAGGCATTAGTAGAGGCGGGTACAATTCTGTCTTTTGAAAAGCATTTAGACAGTTATATGGGTAAGATGAGTATAGAGGGATATGGGCCAAATGCAGGCAATTGGAACTAGCTTAGTGGTAAAAAGTGGGCGACGAGGACAAGTTGGGCGGAAGGGCCTGTTTCCATGTTGTAAACCTCTATGACTTTGTGACTCTATGACTGAGGACAGATGGACAAGCTGATTGTGGAATCCTCTTCAAACTCTTCCACAGTCATTGCAAACACGGATGTGGTTTGATATGATTAAAGAACAGAGGCTAAGGCTGACCAAACCACTGTAATTTTGCTAAAGCAAATTAAAAACCTGCAGGGTTCTAAACCATTTTAGATTGATGATTCTTACAGTAAATGCAAACTGCAATAAGTGTGCTTCTATGTCAAACAGTAGGAACATAAACATTTGCAATATAATGCTTGCAAAACCCCATCATTGTGGTATTACAAAGAATGGATCCACATTGGTTTTAGCCTCATTACTGCCAGCAGCTGGCTCTCTGTTCTTCTAGGCACCCAGCAGAGCAGTGGAACAGATATTTGGAGTGATAATCTCTACTAAAATGATGGCAGACTTGTACCTCTCAGTTCTACAACAATCAGCGCAACAGCAATTTGAGATTATTTGCACTTTTGACATAGCAGAATGTCCTAAGGCACTTCACATGAACCACAAAACGATATTGGGACAAGTGGCTGGAAGGTTTCCTGGAGCATCGGAAAGGAGAATTGAAAGAGATGGGCCGGGATTTTATGACCCCGTTTGCTGCGGGCGGAAATGGAGTCGGGGTTGCAAAATATCGCGGGAGCGAAAAAAAATGGATTCCTGACGGTATGATTTTCTGCAGCAATAGTCCCTGCCCCCGCCCCCCCCAACCAATGGCATAATGGGGTTCCCACCACAAAAGGTCAGGAACGCCATTGCCATACATTTTAATGTCATCAGTGGGCTTCCCCGCTCTATTATACCCCCACGTTTGGATTTCTCTCCCCGTCGTCGATGTGACGCCACCTTGGCGAGGTTTACAGCTGCTTTTGACAAATGGGGGCCTGGTGATGTGAACCCACCGAGGGCACACAGGTAAGTACAGCCCTCCGGAGGGAAAGGGTCAGTACCTTGGCTGTGTCAAAAATTATGCTGGGAAAAGCTGGCAGTGGAGCTGGCGGACTACAGGCCGCTTTCCCCGCCTGAGTGGACACTTAGTCAAAAAAACAGCAAAGGAGAGGTTTCAGCGGTGACGGTCTTGGGAGCTGAAAGAATGCCCACCGCCAGAGCAATGAAGAGCACAGATGTAACTACTCAAACCACTGGGGTAGCCCATCACTCATAAAACTAAACTAAAATCATCTTTCAATATGTTATCTACTTGTTAATGTAACAGATTCCCAAGCA
This sequence comes from Scyliorhinus torazame, assembly GCF_047496885.1. Lineage (NCBI taxonomy): Eukaryota > Metazoa > Chordata > Chondrichthyes > Carcharhiniformes > Scyliorhinidae > Scyliorhinus > Scyliorhinus torazame. The sequence continues at coordinate 33,665,349 of NC_092722.1, forward strand.
ACCTGATTAAAAATTGGATGTAAGAATTTATAACAAACAGATTCACTTGCGCCCAACTTAACTGAGGCTTATCACCTACCTTAAACCACTGGGGAATTACTGGTAACAAATGCTTAATGGAGAATACTTTGGGTGCCTGCAATGTTCTCTGAGCACCTTATAAGGTTTGACTCTCCTGCTATTCTTGCCATAACTCAGTCTAACTAACCAGTCTGCTCTCAGCCACATGGTGGGTGTGATGCTTCTGATCTGCCCGTGTCCTACTCGCGAAGTGTCGCCTGTGGAAAGAGACAGAGCATGTGTGCCCTGTCCTGATATATGGGTTGTGTAATGCCCCCTTGTGGTAGTGTCACCTCTGGGTGTCTTGACTGCTCATTGGTTGTGTCCTATTCTAAATGTTCATTAGCTGCATGTTTGCATATCATGACGTCTCCGGTGCTCCCTCTAGTGTTTGCTGAGTTGTAGTGCATTTACATTAACCCCTTGTGTATTTACAGTGATGCATATCACCACACAAGATACTGAAACAAAATAGATCTTGAATCAACCCAGAAGCAGTTAATCCATTTTCTTATAGACATTTCTTAGAATCTCTTATGTAGTCTTTGTTAGTGGGCGTGTGTGAGACTTCCTCACAGGTTTCTATCTCACTTGTGACAGATGTCAGCTACAAAGCAAATGAGAATAGAAGATTTTGTGAGCTACAAGCTGTCCTTTTTTTGGAAGGTGAAACCATTTTATTCTCAACAGTCTGTTAAACAAAGTTTTTTTTGCCACTTTTAATGACTAGATGGACAAACACTTTGGTGTTTCTGAAAGCCTACTCGCTAATTCTACTCATTCCACTTGCTGAAGTGGAATCATCGCACAAAACATTCCTCACTTTTCAAGAAGAGAATAATTAGATTAAATTGGAATCAGCAGCAGAATATGTCTGGCTGGTACATTCTGCGTGCCCATTATAGGGTTAAAAGTAAGTACCATGATGTCATTTTTAAGATAACCGGTGTGATTTAATGGAAATGAAACAGAGTCCCATTTGGACATGTTTAACAGGGTGTTTCCCAACACCCTGCACCGAGAACGACCCTATTAAACAGGACTCTGCTTAATTTTGGCCTCGATGAGGAACGCCCCGCTGAAGCCTCACTTCAGTTAATTCCCTGCACTAACGAGCTCAGCTCGTCAGTGCAGGAAGAGATTGTCTCAAAAAATGATTCATCACTTAAAATCCAACATCTTACAACAATCCAATGTGGACTGCCATATTCACTGCAGTTAATGCTACCTCTGGTGAATTGAAAGTGTTTGTTGTGTTTCATGAGCACGGACAGGCCATAACTCCAAAGAAAAGCTATAGATCAGTGTATTCTCCAGCACTGAGTACAAAGAAATACTGCAATTATACATGCTGCTTATTCTAAATGTGACTTAATTGCTCAAACCTATTTGCCTAAATTACATCAGTAAACAGTTAGTCTATTCATTGCTATTGTACCACTCTGAAGATTTAACTGTGATGTCAATGCCTTAATGACACACCGAGACCTTTAATGAACTGGTGTTTGTTTTCGCACTTTTTCATTGCAGGAAGAGTTTGATTAGGTCAGAAGCTTTCAGTATGGGAGGGCTTTTGCATCTACATATTAATAGATAGGATCCTTGCCCAGACTGGAAATCTATTGATAAGCACCTGCAATTTTCTGATATGTGCCGGCAGTTTCACCCCCCCCCCCCCCCCCCCCCCCCACATCTCACCTCCAAACCCACTCAATCAACCTTTATTTCCCCCATTTCTACTATTTTCTGTGAGGAAAAGTGTTCAAAGAAATAAAATCGACATGTTTTAAATGCCCCTACGATCATTCCCCTGGATTACTAGCAGCAATGTCCTGTAAGGTAACCTTCAATTGCTGGTGACTCCGAGGCAATTCTGGAGGGTTGGCAACAGCCACAGGTACCTGTCACATGAACGGCATTGGGGAGATTTCCCCTGGAAATAAAGCTGAGCTACTCTGTGGAGAAATTTTCATCACAGTTGAGTCAAACACCAAAGGCATTCACCGAATCCTAATGGACGACGATTCGCTCTGGTCCTGTCACTCAAAGTGAGGCAGTTGTACTGGTCAGAGAAAGATGGCAGCTGAAGAACAACGACCGGCATCAGTTCCCGGGTATCATGGGAAAGACGGAAAATCTGACGGCCCAGTCCTAGGTCCTTAGACTTTGGGCAGGGATTTTGGACTGGAGGACTAAGGAAGGCAAAAACACAAATAGTTGTGTGGTTCCCACTCCTAATCACTATCCAGTAACTCTTGCTGCAAAGTGCATGTGGACAAACTCACAGGGGGCGGCCATTTTAGGCAAACCCACCTCAGGCAGCAGGCTGACAGGATGGGAGAGTCTCCATGTTTCACACCAAATGTAAATGCAAGTTAATAGAAAGTAAGACCAGGCCCAGGTCACGTATAGGAAGTGCTGGAATGTGGTAAGTGCCACCGGCCACGCCGTAAAGTACGGCAACCACTTCAGGTAAGGAGAGTGAAATGTTTAAACTCTTATTTGTAAAAGCTCAATTTTGTATTTTGATTGTGGTGTGTCACAAAAGGAGTGGAGACTGTTCCCGAACTTGAATTAGGGTAATACTAATCAATTATGGCCCCAGGCTATATGTGACAGTATAACATGTGGCAGCCGTGACTCTGGTGGTAGCAGTGCTGAGGGAGTGCCGCCCAGTCGAGACCTTTCAGCTGTTAAATCGAGGTCAAGCCACCTGCTCAGGTGGGTATAAGAGATCCCATGCCAGTATTTTGAAGAAGAGCAAGGGAGCCATCCTCTTGTCCTAGCCAATACCTATCCCTCATTCAGTATCACAAAAATTGTGACTTCCTCAACGTACAACAGTGATTTCCTCATCTTCAGTTCCCATCATAATCTCCAGGGCGAGGAGGCAGGTCCCAAATCCACACCAGGAATCCTGTTCTGCGTTGCTATGGCAACATGCACTATCTCTTGCGTGCTGTAGCTTGGGATTGTTATGGTCGAGGCTCCAATTTCTTTCTATCACATAGCTGACTAGGAATTTCTCCTGCTTTTATCACCTGCCATTGGCACATGTGGTATTCAATCTGTTTGGACACAAATGAACATACCTTTCTTGGTCATCAAGTCCTGGAGTGGGACTTGAACCTGGAACTTCTGGCTCAGAGGCAGGGTCGCTACCCATTGCACCACAAGACCACCTTACAACTGTGACTAAACTTTAAAAATATTTCATAGGCTGTAAAGTGCTTTTGGACGTGTGGTTGTGAAAGGTGCTATATAAATGCAAGTCTTTGGGCACGATCCTACACCGCACTGCGCCGGAAAAGCAGCTCGTCATGACGCAGCGTGGCCGTTGAAAGCTGGGAGACCCCGCTCCCAGGATCCACCTGGCTCACAATGCCTCACGCGATTCAATGCAATCTCACGAGGCGGTACGAGGTGATTCCTGCCCACAATGGGCAGGATCACTTTTTGGCAAATCTGCATATGAAAACGAGGCAATAAGCCTTACTCTAATGTGCAGATTCCCGAGGTACCCAAGACTTTGGGATTCAACCCCTTCACCTCAAAGACCTCAGGTGAGTGCCATTTAGCCTTGGTCCCCACAAACGGGGACCAGATGGAACAGCACTCATGAGGGTCTCCAAGGGGATTGGAGGCCCCCAGCTGCATGTCCTTTGGCCAACATGGTGCTTGGCATCGCTACTGCCACCTGGATACCCTGGCATTGCCACCTGGGTGCCAGCCTGACACTGCCAAGATGCCCATGTGGCACTACCAGCTGGCATGGGCAGTGCCAGGTTGGTGGTGCCATACTGGCATTCTTTGCCTGCGCGCGATCGGGCCGGGCATACCCTGTGTTGGGGGGAAGCCTTTGGGGGGGGGGGCTTTCATATTGCGTCTGAGCTGGGGGGAAAGTTGGGGAATCTTTTGGGGGCCTCAGAGATCGGCCAATCTCCCGTTACAATGGGGAGCACCGGCGAGCGGAGTCCCTCCCATTGTAAGAATTGGGGCTGTGTGCGGCCTTGGCCGTGCGTTCCTCGTTCAGGCCCCTTATTCAATGCAAGTCGTGTCGAATAGCCGTGTGTTGCTCGGCACTGTGAGGGCCGGGAAACATGTGGCTAAACCCGCTGGGGCCTTTCTTCCCTTTTGGGTAGATTGCACCCTTTATTTTCGCAATAATCGATTCATAATATATTGTCTTATCATTTTACTACTACTTTTACATACACTACTTTTCGGAGGGTATGAATGATTGATGCATGGGAAAACACGAACCATTCTGCACAGCAGTGCCCCACAAACAGTATTGAGATGAATGATGGGCAATCTGATTTTTGTGGTGTTGTTTGAATGATCAATGTTGGCTAGGAGGACAGTGGGAGAACTCCCAGCTCTTTGAATAGTGCCAAAGGGTGATTCACTTCCATCAGCGCCACCAAAAATGGTCAGTGGTACTTGAACATAGCATCCATAGACAGTACTGTCTCAATAGCATACTCCCTTAGCACTGCATTAGAGTCTCAACCTGGAATATGTATCGAGGTTCACAGTAACTTCATTGCAGTGTGAATTTAAGCCCACTTGTGACATTAATAAAAGAATATTATTATTATTCAAAGACTCATACTGACAACCTCTGTCCTAGGGGAGGGAGTTCAACTAACTGACTCTGCCTAGTTGTCCTCCATGTATGTATTATACAATGGGATAGGGCGGCACGGTGGTGCAATGGTTAGCACTGCTGCCTCATGGCGTCAAGGACCCGGGTTCGATCCCTACCCCAGGTGACTGTGTGGAATGCGCACATTCTCCCCGTGTCTGCATGGGTCTCACCCCCACAACCCAGAGATGTGCAGGGTAGGTGGAATGGCCACGCTAAATTGTCCCTTAATTGGACTTCATTTTTTAAAAATCATACAATGTGATATGGTTCTTCATGTGACCAGGAAAGCGCTACAGATCAGTCCGTGTCATTAAACATTGCACCAATGATTACACTTCAAAAGTAAATCTCTGGTTGTAAAGGGTTAGGACGTTCTGCAGTTGTGAAAGGCACAATTTATTTCTTAAACGCTAGAGCATTTGTACTTTGCGGGTCAGTTACACTGCATCTTTTTATCGGTGCGAACCAATTTAGGGGTTCACACTAACACAAACACTTGCCCATCCTCTATCAGATATCTGAACACGAGTCATCAGGCGGGAGGGAGTAATACCTCAAACAATTAGAATAATAATCTTTATTGTCACAAGTAGGCTTACATTAACACTGCAATGAGGTTATTGTGAAAAGCCCCTAGTTGCCACATTCCGGCGCTTGTTCGGGTACACTGTCCAATTCACCTAACAGCACATCTTTCGGGACTTGTGGGAGGAAACCTACGCAGGCACGGGGAGAATGTGCAGACTCCGCACAGACAGTGACCCACGTGGGAATCGAACCTGGGACCCTGGCGCTGTGAAGCAACAGTGCTAACCACTGTGCTACCGTGCTGCCCAACCGTTTTCTCATGTGCAAACTTCTTTAATTGTGGCTATTTGAGCGAAACGCATTGGTGATATCTCAATGTTAGATGGCTTAAAATGAAAAAGGCCCCATTTACTTCATGATTGTTGAGAAAGAGAAGAGACATCAGGGATTGATGCCAGACCACTGGTCAGTTTGTAGCTCTGACAGCAAAGATAAGCTTGATACTGAGGGTGATGCCTTGCAGTCCTGGTGCCATTTCAATTATCTTTCCTTCAAAGACCTCCCTCTTCATCCAAGATGGTTCCGAGGTTCCACCCTAAACATTTGGGACATCTCCCAGGAGCCTGATCTGCAGTTTCTCCAAGATTGTTAACTTCAATTATCTTTGATGGCGTGGGTAGGACTGCCCTTGGCTCTGTGTATCCTATAAATGTTCCTGCAGTCGACAGACTAAACTACTCTCCACAACAGTTCTACATTTTTACAGGGAATTCAAGAGAGCCACAGAGCTGCAGGAAGAGCAGTAATAACAATAATCTTTATTAGTGTCACAAGTAGGCTTACATTAATCCTGCAATGAAGTTTCTGTGAAAAGCCCCTAGTCACCACATCCCAGCACCTGTTCGGGTACACAGAGGGAGAATTCAGAATGTCAATTCACCTAACAGCACGTCTTTCAGGATTTGTGCGAGGAAACCGGAGCACCCAGAGGAAACCCACGCAGGCACAGGGAGAACGTGTAGACTCCGCATAGACAGTGACCCAAGCCGGGAATCGAGCCTGGGACCCTGGTGCTGTGAACAACAGTGCTAACCACTGTGCTACCGTGCCGCCCAATTGGCATGAATCAATTATTTACACAGATGCTTCTCAGTTTAATTGTGATGATGCAGGCAGTAGAAGATTTTCTTAATTTTATAAAAAAATGTTTTATTGACGTTTTTCCATTTTAACAAATAGCGTAACAAAACCACAGGAATGATGCAGCGTAGCAAAAATGTCTCAACATATATAGATACAGAGGACAGGAGAACAGCAAACAGTTGGCCAAGTATAGTCATTAGACTCAGCTTGACGCCTCTATATGCATTACCAGAGAACAAAGGAGCGAAGGATAAGGAAATGAAAACATGGTAAAATGGAGCATACCTTCCCACATAGCGATTGCTCGCAACGACCACACAAATTCAGGATTTTGTGTCACGATTGGGCGCGCACCGGTACGCATCTCCCTCAAGTGCAGCAACACCAGAGGCACCATTAACACGCTGTAACGCCCTCCTCTTGGATATCAGACCTGTCTGTACCCTTGCAGGAGCCAATCGCGGATTCTTTAACCCCACAATAACAGTGATGAAAAATTACAGAGAAAATCGGTGAGAAATCCAGTTCCAAAAGGGTATTTTACGTATACCACAAGAGGTAACAGAACCCATACCTCAGGCACAATACAGAATGATCATCATTCCACACATTTATACAGAGAGAACCAGCAAATATTCGTACAATAGGTTCAGATTAGAATCATTTTGGTTGGAGTCTCCCAATGAACTACCCGAGACAGGATGAAAAAGTAAACTACCAGTAGTGGCGGGTCCAAGGATAGAAGACCAGGACACAGCCATAAGCCCATGATCCTCTGGCGCAGGCCCTCAACATTAGACAAAGAGAAAAAGCTGCTCGTTCAAACCTCACTCAGCCTCTCATAACATCCCGACTAAGAAGGAATGTCCCAAACACAAAGGGGGGCAATAGGATAGCAAGCACATTACAGGACATAACTCAACCCTGCACCATCGTGCACCGAGGAGTCAGTAGACCAAGGATAATCGGAACATATCAAGACTCGGACTCTCAGGATGTGTCCCTACTAAGTGCCTTCGAGAAGGGATGTCCCAAGCATAAGGGGGTAACAGGATACGAGCCACAGTGCCGGATCTGGCCTAGTCCAGCACATAGGAGTCAGTGCTGCGTACCCAGCACATTCACCACCCAACTAGTCTCACTCCTCACTAACCACACCCAGGGCAACGCACCAGCCCCAACGACACTAGAAAAGTCACGTCATCCTCAAGCGAAGAGACCCCACCACCACCCTTCCTGATACAATAAGAAACTCCCCGTAACCCAACAGACCAAATTGGGACGTGCAAACAGCATGCTGCCCACCCAGATAACGAAAACCCCCATAAGGGAGGAATGCCTGAATCAACCAAAGAATGTCAGACACAGACCAGCACTGTGCGCCATTGCAGGGAGGATACTAGGGGACAGAGCAGAGCTTCCTCAAGAGAGACAAAAACACTGCCTGTCCATGGAAGACCTGACTGCAATGAGGAGGCACTCAGGAAGCCACCATATAAGTCCATTTGGTGCAGGGTGCCTATCTCCCCCCCCCACCTAATATACCCTCAAACCCACAGCATACAGGTTCTCACCCTCAAAACCTACCTACACAAACAGATTCTCACTCCAACGTATTGAGCCAGCATTAAATGACCACACCCAGGCAAAGAGCATTCCACTCCACTCCAACAACTCTAGAGATGCCAACCACAAAGAAAAATCACAAAGAACCCAGTCCTCTCTAGGATGCATGGTCTGTCTGGGATTTGGTAGGAGATAACCACGGATTCCCAAGACTCGAGATCATAAAATTGCAAACTGAAAACTCGATACAGATAGTTCTGACTGGGGCTGCCCTCAATCCAAATGCGGACGACATCTGGTGGCAGCCATGGTGTGAGTGGTCACACATTTGGTGGCTCCCGCTCGTGGTGGTATTTTTGGACGTTTTCCCCTGCTAATGGGTGGATGCGTTGACCAAAAAAGTGCAGGAGTGGTGGAAGGAGAGAGTGTCCCACCGGCGGATGGATTCGTGAACCAGGAGTGGTCTAAAACGAAAGGAGCAGTTGAAGCTGTACCTGCGACACAGGAGAAGATGGCAGAGGGTCAGGAACTGGCCCTACCCTCTCAATGGTCGACATCAAACCACATATATCTTTACCCAGTTCGTATGGATTTTGCCAGAACAGGAAGGCAGGTGACGTTCACCCACGTGCTCATATATTGCACACCCATGTCAGGAAAAAAGACCAATGGGCGGGATTCTCCGGAATCCGGCGGGCGGGCTGTACCGGCGCCAAAGACTGGCGTGAACCACTCCGGCGTTGGGCCGCCCGGAAGGTGCGGAATCTTCTGCACCTTCAGGGGCTAGGCCGGCCCTGGCGGGGTTGGCGCTGTGCCAACCGCCGCGGAAGGGCCTCCGCCGGCCGGCGTGAGTTGGCGCATGCGCAGGAGCGCCAGCGTGTTCTGGCATGATCCCAGTGAATGCGCAGGGGGGTTCTTCTCTATGCCGGCCATGGCGCACCATTACAGCGGCCGGCACGGAGGGAAAGAGTGCCCCCACGGCACAGGCCTGCCCGCAGATCGGTGGGCCCCGATCGCGGGCCAGGCCACCGTGCCCCCCCCCCCCCCCCCGGGGCCAGACCCCCCTGCGCCGCCCCCCCCCCCCCCCCCCCCCCCCCCCGAGGCCTCTGCAGGCCGCCTGCAGAGCCAGGTACCACCGGTAAGGACCTTGTTTGATTTACGCCGGAGGGACTGGCAGAAAACAGGCGGCCACTCCGTCCGCGCCGGGGGGGGGCACTGCCAACGGCCCCCGACCGGCACGTCGCGATTCCTGCCCCCGCTGAAAAACCGGCGCCAGAGAATCTGGCAGCCCCCGTCGGGGCGGGATTCACACTGCCCTCGGCGATTCTCCGACCCGGCGGGGGGTCGGAGAATCCCGCCCAATAACATGAAATCAACAGCATAATCAGAGGGGAATAAAGTCCAGGATTACTGATGAACTGCAGGATGATAACATCCTCCATGTCGCTTGGAAAGGCCAAAGCCATGACAGGATCGTTGAGCAACCGTCAGGATCCCTCCAAAATTCCATTGACCAAAGAGGGAGGGGAGAACTGAAATGGCCAGCCTTCAAATCGAGATTGCAAAAGCATGGCAGCCAACTCTCCAAATCGGTTGGAAACTTGCCACCCACTCCTCACAAGACACCGGCCGCATGAACACTCCCTTGTCCTGCCCCTACTCCCCGCGACGGTCGGGATAGGCATCATAGAATCATAGAATCCCTACAGTGCAGAAGGAGGCCATTTGGCCCATCGAGTCTGCACCGGCCCTCTGAAAGAGCACCCATCCAGGCCTACTCCCCCACCCCATCCCCGCAAACCCAACTAACCTTTGGACACTAAGGGGCAATTTAGTATGACCAATCCACCTAGCCTGTATGTACATCTTTGGACCTATCATGCAACAGGATTTTCAAGGACCGAATGCGAGCCATCACCAGGGAAATTGCTCTATCGAATAACAGGATTCTCTTCTCCAGTTCCTCTATTCTCCAGGATATTCCGCACTTTGTCAAAGTGAGCCCCAAAAACCTGCACCACGGAGCAAAGATCATCGTCCAGAATCATCATTCACTGCGGCAGCCATCACCTTGATGTCGACAGTGCAAGCCGGGCCCCACCTCAGCCGCTTCCATCCGCCTCAATCAAACATTGATTTAAAAAAATAATTAGCTGGCTGATTTAAAAAAAATTTAACTGGCTCCTCAACACTAAACTCTAGCCAGGATCTTCCAGGGACACAGTACAAGTCATACATCCCAAAAATAGTTAATTATGGGATGTGCATTAGGATTAAATAAAGGGTTAAAAGACAAATAGAGCCAGAGTTCATGGAAATGCAACTGCTCCCGCGCTCAAATCACGTGATCCTCCCCTTAATTTTTTTTAAAAACAGAAATCTTTGTGAAAACACCAGGCTACAGAATAGTTTAATATTCCGAGATCCTTTTTCCTGGCTTTATTTCAGTTAGCCGCCAGTGTTAATGTAATTCTTGTCGAAGGCTTGGACTTAGCTTTTCTCTGTTGCGGTTAGATAAGAGGTAAGTTTGTTTCCAATCCTGCATTCCTAATAAGTCAAAGAAATATTTCTTTGTCTCCTTGATATCAGGGCACTTTGCCTTTCCAGGTATTAGATAGACACTCAGGAAATAACAGTGCCTGCGATCTACTGGGTTATATCCACAAAACACCAGATTTATATTTCATATCCTGTTTATATGAGCAATACACAGACCCCAGAAGTGAAGGCTCACAGTGCATCAACTATGAAAGGGCAAAATGACTCAATCTAGACAATCCCCCTGCTTGTTCTGTCTGTGGTAAGAAACAGTCACTATTCTCAACAAGATTAATGCTGTTTCACTGGAATGCAATTTGGCTGAGAGCTCCTCAGCGATTTCAGTATTATGTTTGTACAGCAGGATTTCACAGTGCATCGGCTTCAAGTTCCAATTCAAAAATTAAAACAGAGAGTGAATCTGCAATCGCAAGTGGGTTTGACGTTTCAGCTGCGCACACTACAAACAGTAGCAATGAGCAAAGGTGCCAATTTGGATTTGTCTGCCTGCAATATATGCATTGCAGAGATTCTTAACTAACTTCAGGTTTTGCTAGACCGCACAGTGTCCAGTTTGCACATTTCAACTCTCCAAATATGTGGATTAGAAGACTAACTGAACTGGGGATGAGCAATGAATCCCTTCAAATTCAGAGTGCAGCTGGGTTAGAGAAATGAGTTAGTGTTCATACAATTTGAAATGTCTATAGCATGCTGTGGCTTCCTTATGAAAAACTCTAAAGGAACAAATGATGATGCAAATGCCAAGGACTGGATTTCCACAAAGACGAAGAGCTTCTCTGTTGCTGAAGAAAATGGCAGAAGAAGCTGATAATTGCAAGGCCTGTCCCAGATCACGGCATCTACCATTCTCGCGGGGCTGGGAATGGGGGCAGGTTGCATTTCAAGCAGGCACATTTCTTGGAAGCAACTTCCCATCTAACTCAGCAGCTACCTCCACTCGTCTAATGTCGCTGACCCAGTTGTGTGAAATACAACATGCGCAGTTAGACCTGGTAGAAGCTGGCCTGAACTTTGTGGCGTACCCTTGTGGAAAAGTAGGGTAGCACTTTGGATCTGGTCCTCAAACAGCTTTGGGGCAGGTTAGATACCCCTTGGGATTGTCCCTTGGTAGAGTTAAAATTAGGCATAAATATGCATAAACCCATTAACTGTCATGCTTATTGGAACTGTAAAAAGTGTCAAAATTCTAAGATGTGCACATAGCAACACAAGAATCTACTAACTGTATTTGAATTAAGTGACCTTACCTCGACCCAGGATGCTATGCTGTATTTAAATTAAGTGACCTTATCTTGACCCAGGTTGCTTTGGCCAGGCGATACGCCAAGGGCACCAGACACTTCCTGCAATTACGGGGGCAGAACAAACGGATTTGCCTTCTGAAAGGTGGTTTCATTACAAACAAATGGTTTTGATGCTGTTGCCAAGTCTTGCCTCATTTGTCACTGGTTTGACTCTAAAATAGCCATGCCTCAAAATAGATCAGCCACTTAACAGGTATTGCTGGCAGATTTCTGTGTCACTCTGGATACATCTCGGGGATGGAATGAAATGAAAATTGCTTATTGTCACAAGTAGGCTTCAATGAAGTTACTGTTAAAAAGCCCTAGTCGCCACATTCCGGCACCTGTTCGGGGAGGCTGTTACGGGAATTGAACCGTGCTGCTGGCCTGCCTTAGTCTGCTTTCAAAGCCAGCGATTTAGCCCTGTGCTAAACCAGCCCCAGTGCAAGATTTATTAAGATGGTACCAGGGATGAGGAAACTTTAAGAGGAGCAATGATTGAAGGAACATTTGATGGAGCTACCCACAATCAGGAGGGATCTGGACCAGTGATGGGCAATCTCGGCTGGTGAGTGGGCAGCATGAGTGACCATCCTTCATCTCAGTGGGCGGCAAGATTGAAATCAGGCTTGTTCACTAACCATGACCCCATGAAGAAGATTAAAGACATTTAATACACACTGAATATTTCATAATGAGTTATAGAAAATGCTTAGTGATTATTTATATGTGAATAGAACTGTAAACAACTTCAAATGGTAAAACAAAAGAAATGTTTCCACTTTGGACGCAGAGGGACTCCGCACGGCTCTCACAGTCGATGTTGGGAGTAATCAGCACGCATCTTATTTTACTTGCCTTTGCGATTCACTTCAGTCATTCGGTAGGAAAAATAATTATGTGAACGGAATGTGGCAACCCTGAGCGTGGGCATCAGTCAATAAAATGTTTCATGGGCTGCAATCAGAACCCACATGGGCCACATGTGGTTCCCAGAACGCAGGTTACCACCATTGATCTCGACCAAGCAAGTGGAGGGAAAGTGTTCCTCTTGTTGGAAGGATCGCGAACCGGAGGACACAGATTGAAGATGATTGACAAAAGACCCAAAGGTGTCACGAGGAAAATGTTTTTAATAATAATCGTTATTATTGTCACAAGCAGGCTTACATTAACACTGCAGTGAGGTTATTGTGAAAATCCCCGAGTCGCCACATTCCGGCGCCTGTTCAGGTTCACTGAGGGAGAATTCAGAATGCCCAATTCACCTAACAGCACGTCTTTCAGTACTTGTGGGAGGAAACCGGAGCCACCGGAGGGAACCCATGCAGACACGGGAAGAACGTGCAGACTCCACACAGACAGTGACCCAAGCCAGGCATCGAACCAGGGGTCCCTGGACCTGTGAAGCAACATTGCTAATCACTGTGCTACCTGAGTGGTTATGATCTGGAATGCATTGCCTGAGAGTGTGGTGGGAGCAGACTCAATTGTGGCTGTCAAAGGGGAAACAGAATAAGAACCTGAAAGAAAAAAAAAACTGGCAGGAGCAGGGGATTTGGAGCTAAGTTCCTCTTCAGAGAGCTGGCATGTGCATGATGGGTCAAATGGCCTCCTTCTGCACATTCTATGATATATAACTGTTCTCTAATTATAAAGGGAGGCTGTAGGAACTTAGATGCTTTTGAGGGGCAATCTGACTCCTACTGGTTGGTGATGGGTATCTAGAGGGCATACATTTTCATAGTGTAGGAAACCAACGCAGCAACTGGTGCTGGTCGAGGAGCCCAAGTTACTGTGGCAACGCGCACTTTTCCATGCATGTTGCAGTCCACAGCTTTGGTAATGAGGCTCCAACTGCTTTGTCGTCATATGGCTGACCAGCAATCTCTCCCACTCTTGCTCCCTGCCATTGGCTTGTGTTGCCAAACCAACCTCTTTGGCTGCATTATGAACCCTCTCCATCACGTTCTGAGGTGGGACTCGAACCTGGAGCTTCCTGAATCCGAGGCAGGGATACTTACCCACTGGGCCACAAGACCTTCCAGTAAACAGCTACCAGCAAAAAATAACACTCGCATCAAGGAATTAGGAGAGCTGCCCCATCAACAGTGAAGCATTAATCTGGCATTGGTGCAGGACAGCGCAGAAGAACATTGACATAGCCTCAAAATAGTTAACTGAAAGACCACCCAGTGTTGTTACTGTGATCTCAGGTTGGAATCCTATCAGACATGGATAGAAATATCTTCAGTAAGTGGCAAGACCATTTATTTGTAAGTGAAATTTATTTATTTGGAACTTGGCAAGTGTCCTTAGGCTTGGAATCAAATATTTCTTTTAGAATTTATGGATGGGACACCCCACACCTGCCCCCTCCCCTCCAGCATGTTTTGCAACAGTGGGGTGGCCCGCCATGGGAAAATCCTACTGTTGTCAACGGGGTTCTGCTGGGGAAAATGTTAACGAGGGGTCGCGGCCGGCGGGGCTGGAAGATCCTGCTGGCGGGAACGGCCGTAAAATCCCGCCCTGCGTTTTCTACATTTCACAATTGCACTTATCCATTGCATTTTATTCATCGGGATCATGACGTTTATTTAAGAATTCCCAGCAGAAATTCCCCTCTCCCTCTCCGACATCTTCTCCCCTCTTGCCCTGAACGATATTGGGGTAAAGTTTCATTGGCACTAGTATTCTCGCCCTATTCTACCATAGCAAGCATCACAGCCCCAACCTTGCTCTCAACATGAGGAATCATTGGATTTTTTTTTTAGGAGGGGAACATTGACTGTATTTTCTCCCCGCCTGGCTGGAGGATGCTGAGGCCAACTACAACAGCTTGAACAGGCACTACTCTGACTTAAAGCAATCGTCTGCAGACTGACAAAGAATCAAAGATGGAACTTTTCTAGTAGGAGTGGCTCAGTTCCATGTTGACCAGTCGAGCTACCACACGACTAAGTGGCACAGCTCATCAACCATTCTTTTCATTTTGTTCACTGAATGACTTTCAATGCCTTTCATGTCCTTTGTTCCACACTAATACACCTTCGTACTGCAATCTACCCTATGAATTTAGATTGAGCACAGTGATCATTTGCCTTGTCAGCGCCTCAGTGCCATCATTGTTCAAAGATATCTAGAAAAGGTTGCAAAAAAATGTGATAGGCTTGCAGATTTAGTTCTTGCAAACCAACAATTCTCAACAAAAATATCCCGTCGAGGACCCTATTATTCTAATGGCCATGTTCAGCGAGATTATTGTCCTTGCAGAAGTACCTCATTGGTACAGTTGTGCACTGGTTGCAATTATTTCAGCTCTGGAACTTTAGCTAATACCCAAAATATGTCCTGACAAGTTGCCCTGCCGATGCTGGCAGATTCCCATCATGTTTACACGTTGATGGTGTTCACTATCCATGGGGTTTTCTTTTGTTTTGGAAATTGCAATCCCCTGTTCAGCATTCCATCTCGAGAAAGAACCGAGGGAATGGTGTGGGGATTTAAAATTAAATTCTGAAATGAACTATGGCAACATGTGGAGCAGATTTCACTGCCTTTTTACATCTTCAGCTGCAGCAATACCCCCTCCTCACACTCACTTTTACCACAGCATCTTTACAGTGCAGAGGGAGGCCATTCGGCCCATCGAGTCTTGCCTTGTCCCCGTAACCTTGCACATCCTTTCTCTTCAGACAGCAATCCAATTCCCTTTTGAACACTTGATCGAACCAACCCTGTCCCCAGCACCCTCTCAGGAAATTCGTTCCAGACTCCTATTCTTTTGACATTTAAACAAGCACATGTATACCTTTAATTTGATTACAGGATGAAGACTGAAGCGATGCAACAATCCGTGGACATGATGGTCCTCTGATGTTGGGACAGGGCCGGAGGAGGTTAATATCTGAGAGGGCAGTAGGACCGTTGAGGGACAAGAATAGTTAAACATTCTGCAGGTTTTGCTACCTATCCCTGGTGGACCAGCAATGGTTACACACAACTTTTCTTCAGGAGATTAAGGTCGCAGCAGCCTTAACCATATTATTAAAAAGGACGTAGAGGCACTGGAGACGGTGTAAAGAAGATTTAGAAGGATGATACCGGAAACATGTGAATATCCATATCAGGAAATGATTGACAGGCTGGGTCTATCTTAAGAAAGGAAAGCTGAAGAGTGACCTCCTAAAGGTCTTTAAAATTGAACAGTTTTGATTGATTGGAGACATAGAAATGTTTCTTCTTGCAGGGAAGAGCATAACTAGACGCCATCAATATAAAATAGTCACCAAGAAATCTAATGGGGAATACAGAAGGGACTTGCTGATAGATCTGGGTGTCCAGCTTTGACAAAGGGTCATTTGGACTCAAAACGTTATCTCTTTTCTCTCCCTACAGATGCTGCCAGACCTGCTGAAAATTTGCAGTATTTTCTCTTTGGTTTCAGATTCCAGCATACACAGTAATTTGCTTTTGTCTGGGTGTCCAAGTGCATGAATCACAAAAGGCACAGGTACAGCACGGTAGCATTGTGGGTAGCACAATTGCTTCACAGCTTCAGGGTCCCAGGTTCGATTCCGGCTTGGGTCACTGTCTGTGCGGAGTCTGCGCATCCTCCCCGTGTCTGCGTGGGTTTCCTCCGGGTGCTCCGGTTTCCTCCCACAGTCCAAAGATGTGCAGGTTAGATGGATTGGCCATGCTAAATTGCCCTTAGTGTCCAAAATTACCCTTAGTGTTGGGTGGGGTTACTGGGTTATGGGGATAGGGTGGAGGTATTGACATTGGGTAGGGTGCTCTTTCCAAGAGCCGGTGCAGACTCGATGGGCCGAATGGCCTCCTTCTGCACTGTAAATTCTATGATAATTACAAGGGGGTGAAAGGTTATTGGGGGTAGGCAGGAATGTGAGTTGTTACAATCAGATCAGCCATGATCTTGTTGAATAGCAGGGCAGGCTCGAGGGACCTCTTCCTGCTCCTAATTTGGATGTTCTTTATCCAAAGGTTGTGAGAATGGGGAACAGGGTGTTGCTGAAGCAAATAGAATAGATGAGCGGAAGCTTAACAAGCAGATGAGGGGGACGGGAGTAGGTGTCTATGGTGGTAGATTTAGATGGGCGAAAGATGGGAGGAGGCTCAAGTTGAGCATAGACACCATCATGGTCTGGTTGGGCCGAATGGCCTTTTTCCGTGCCAGATATCCTATGTAATTGAATAAATTGTCTGCAAAAGGAGCCGGATTAATTGGATCAATGGCCTTTTCATCTTTTTTTTTAAATCTCAGAAAAGCTAAATAAATTTACCCACCCTAATTATCATAGAATTTACAGTGCAGAAGGAGGCCATTCGGCCCATCGAGTCTGCACCGGCTCTTGGAAAGAGCACCCTACCCAAGGCTACATCTCCACCCTATCCCCATAACCCAGTAACCCCACCCAACACTATGGGCAATTTTGGACACTAAGGGCAATTTAGCATGGCCAATCCACCTAACCTGCACATCTTTGGACTGTGGGAGGAAACCGGAGCACCCGGAGGAAACCCACGCACACAAGGGGAGGATGTGCAGACTCCGCACAGACAGTGACCCAAGCCGGAATCGAACCTGGGACCCTGGAGCTATGAAGCAATTGTGCTATCCACAATGCTACCGTGCTGCCCTTTTTGGCAAAAAAGAGATTATGTTGCTTCTAGAAGTAGACAGGGACATTCACAATACAAAACTCTAATTGCCCGAAATCCTCCCGCTACCAATCAAACTTCCCCATCGGCCGCAGTTCTCCATTCAACAACGCTTATCGTTTTAAGTCACAAAGATTCGGCACAACACCGTGGGCCGAAGGGCCTGTCCTGTGCTGTATTTTTGTATGTTCTATGTTCTATATAGCTTCCTTTCTTGGCCCTGATTTTGCTGTTGGCTCACACGGAACCTAATGGAGTATTTGAAATAAAGTCATGGAGACCTTGTGAAGCATGACTTTAACAACGGGGACACTCGGCTCTGATTGAAATCAATTGGAAGATCAAAGACCTTTCTGACTGTGGCTTCCCCATGTCCTTATCAAGCTGTGCCATGCTTTGCCCAAACCATGCACGCTATCGATCGACTCTTCAAAGATGACAGCATTGTAACCCGAGTCTCCATTGATTGTTTATTTACTTCGACCTCCACAGGGCAGTGTCCTGAGATAAATCAAGCTGTGCGTCAAACCTAGCAGTCACTCCAGCGATTATGAGCATTTTTTCCCCCCATTAACCGCCTCTCAAGGGCTGCAACTTACTGTGTCTTTTAGAAATATATCCACAAGGGGACACACAGTCAGTCTCACTTCTATTATACACGGTTTTGTATGGTCTAAGCATTTACCAATACACTACTTTTATCCTAGGAGAGAGAAAACATGCCCCCACCCAGGGCAGTCGGTTACTCTGATTGAGATGGTTGTTTGTACAGAGAATACAATTTCACATTTTGCTCAGAAGGACAGTGATCTGCTTATTGAGTGTGCAGCAGCCTGCTTTTGGAAGCTTTCCATGTAACTTTCAAGAGAGTCTTAGTTAAAAATTTGCTCTGTACGGAAAGAATGGGGGAGTGGGATTAATTGGATAGACGTTTCAAATGACCAGAATGGGCACGATGGGTCAAATGGCCTGGTGCATTTTATGATTCTATCACAGAATAGTGCAGAAGGAGGCCATTCAGCCCATCGAGTGCACCGACCCTCTGAAAGAGCACCCTAACTTGGCCCACTCCCTCACCCTATCCCCATAACCCCACCAAACTTGCACATCTCTGGACACTAAGGGGCAATTTAGCACGGCCAATCCATCTAACCTGCACATCTTTGGACTGTGGGAGGAAAACGGAGCACCCCGCAGAAACCCACGCAGACAGGGGGAGAACCTACAAACTCCACACAGAAAGTCACCGAAGGCTGGAAGTGAACCCGGGTTCCTGGTGCTAACCACCCTGCTGCCCATTTTCCCTATTTATATCCCATGGAAATGTTCATTATTTAGCTTAGGATAGTTTTCTCATCAGTGTCAAAAGTAGTATCAATATGCAGGTTACACCCCATCCCCGACCGTACCACTATCTGATCTGAGGCTCGGTGCAATGTCACAACCCCAATTCAGAAGGGATCACCGGACAGCGAGCAGGCCAGAGAATTCTGGCTGTTTATTACTTTCCCTTGCCCAGGGGTTCTGATACCAACCGCATGGCTCTCTCGCTGCATTCCCCCCCACCCCCCTCCCTCTCGCTGCATTTCCCCCCACCCCCCTCTCGCTGCATTCCCCCCACCCCCCTCTCGCTGCATTCCCCCCACCCCCCCCTCGCTGCATTCCTCCACACCCCCCCTCTCGCTGCATTCCCCCCACCCCCCCTCGCTGCATTCCCCCCACCCCCCCTCTCGCTGCATTCCCCCCAAACCCCCCTCTCGCTGCATTCCCCCCCACCCACCCCTCTCGCTGCATTCCCCCCCACCCCCCCTCGCTGCATTCCCCCCCACCCCCCCCTCTCGCTGCATTCCCCTCCAACCCCCCCTCGCTGCATTCCCTCCCACACCCCCCCTCTCGCTGCATTCCCCCCCACCCCCACCCCCCTCTCGCTGCATTCCCCCCCACCCCCCCGGCCCCCTTGTTAAGAAGGTTATGTGTTCAGGCTCCAATCCTGATACTTGAATACACAAGGATACACTTCAGTGCAGAACTGAAGAGGTGCTGCATAATTGGAGGAGCTGTCTTTCCGCTGAGTTCAATCCACATTATCTCTTACCAACTTTTACAGGTGCACCATAGAAAGCATCCCATCTGCCTGCATCACAGCCTGGTATGGCTACTGCTCAGCCCAAGACCGCAAGAAACTTCAGAGAGTCATGAACACCGCCCAGTCCATCACACGAACCTGCCTCCCATCCATTGACTCCATCTACACCTCCCGCTGCCTGGGGAAAGCGGGCAGCATAATCACAGACCCCTCCCACCCAGCTTACTCACTCTTCCAACTTCTTCCATCAGGCAGGAGATGCAAAAGTCTGAGAACACGCACGAACAGCTTCTTCCCCGCTGTTACCAGACTCCTAAATGACCCTCTTATGGACTGACCTGATTAATACTACACCCTGTAAGCTTCAATGTAGTTACATTGTGTACCTTGTGTTGACCTATTATGTATTTTCTTTTTATTTTATTTTATTTTCATGTACTTAATGATCTGTTTGAGCTGCTCGCAGAAAAATACTTTTCACTGTACCTCGGTACACAAGACAATAAACAAATCCAATCCAATCCAATCCAAAAACACCCAGTTTCCCAGTCAGGCAGGCATATAAAATCTCATGGCACAAGACAAAGAGGAGGAGCCACCCATCCTGATGGCCTGGCTTACATTTATCCCTCAACTAAACCACTGAATTAGGTACCTGATTATTCAGGTCATTGTTGTTTATCGGGCAATGTTGTACATACATCACTTGGCTGCCATGTTGTTTCTTGTATTGCAAGAGCGAATACGGTTCTAATCTCATTCATTGTTTGCAAAGCACTTTGCGATGTGCTGAGTGTTAATGTCTTATCAATTACAATACCAGGTCCAGTTCAACTCAGTTGGCTAGACAGCTGGTTCGTGATGCAGAGCAAGGCCAGCAGCGCAGGTTCAATTCCCGTACTGGGCTGAGGTTATTCATGAAGGCCCTATCTTCTCAACCTTGCCCCTCGCCTGAGGTGTGGTGATCCTCAGGTTAAATCATCAGCATCAAAAGGGGAAAGCTGCCTATGGTCACCTGGGACCTTACTTACATTTTTGAGGTTTGTTATTGTCCTGATAATTGTTAAAGTTAAGAGAAATAGGTGATGGGTATTAACAGGTTGAGCACATGTAAATAGGGTCTTCCTTGATTGGTGGGTACCACGAATGCTGGGGTGCATCATCATTGACATTTTGGTTCAGTTCATTCAGTCTCCTTTGACATTTAGTTTGTGTTACAGTGCCTTACCTGGGGCTATCACCCATTCTCACTTTTGCTTAATTCAATGATTCTTGTTTTCTTAAAAAAAAGTATAAATTGGGGATAGCTGGGACACTGGGTTGTGTGCGAGAAGTGCTGTGAAATGGAACAAGTGAATAAACTCTCTCAATCTGTATTTTTGCTCTACCAACCCACTTTGGTCCCATCGCCCTTAATACACTTGCTTAACAAAAATCTATCAATTTTCATATTGAAGTTTTCAACTGATGCCAGCCCAGGGGTTTTCTGGGATTTCCAGATCTCCCTTTCCCTTAATGTGAAGAAATGTTTCCTGAATGGCCAAGCTTTCATTTTAGTGTTATTCCTCCCTGTTCTGGACTCCTCCCAACAAGAGAATTCATGACACTCTTGTCTACCTGATCACTGGCAGATTGCTCGCCCGTCTTGGTGGGGGATGGGGGGGTGGGGGGGGGGGGGGGAGGAGAAGGGGGTGGGTGGGAGGGAGGGGGGGGAGGAGTGCCTTGTCTCCACCTGGTAACCTGTCCCGGAATTACCCAATATCAGGAAGTGTAGAAAATCCCTGTCATAGGCTGAATGTCCCATCAACATTCCTGAGAACAATCCTCAAGGAAGATACAGTTGGGATTCGTTGCTCTCAACAGGGGGTTAATTAATGATCTCAGTCCCAACAATTGAGAGAAAGTCTTTCAAAGGACTGAATTATAAAAATTAATTAATCCTTGAGCTTTTCCTCCAGGAACAGAATTCCTACTGAGATGTTAACGACTTTCTAATTATTTTACAGAACTTTAATTTAAGCAGTATCTTAATGGTAATGAAATGAAAAAAAAAAAGAAAATCGCTTATTGTCACAAGTAGGCTTCAAATGAAGTGAAAAGCCCCTAGTCGCCACATTCTGGGGCCTGTTCAGGGAGGCTGGTACGGGAATTGAACCGTGCTGCTGGCCTGCTTTGGTCTGCTTTCAAAGCCAGCTCTTTAGCCCTGTGCTAAACCATGTGTCTGATCCAGGCCCCCGCACAGCTCTCCTGGTGAATTACAGCTTAATCCCTAATCTGTACGAGGGCTGTGCCATTGCTGGGTAGATTCCTCACTTAAACTCCCGCCTCCAACTTCCCAGCCTTTTATTTTTACCCTACTTCTGTACGATAAACAAAATGAGAAATATATATTTTTAAAATGCCTCCACCACCCCCGCACAATTTTTACCGCAGTGTCCTGGGGATCAATCTTTCTTCAATTCCTAATCGGCATCGTGTTAGTTGACCTCAGCCCAGTTAGCAATCCAGCTGCGAACACTTTGCTTTGGGTTTCCAGAGTAGCAGATTCTTCATTTTACTCGAACAATATTATTCTGTTTTCTCATCCTTTTTCTCCTTTTTTGGAGGGAAGTATTTTAAAAGGTGCTGTAACCCCAATGAAGGTCCCGGGATCAGGACACTATGATTTCCCATGACCTCCCTGGAATATGAACTTCCCCTTTAAGCGGGGGTCGGGACTGCCCCTTTAAGGGGGTGGGGCTTCCCATCTACAAGGAGAACCCCAGGTCTATAAAAATCCCAACCTAGGTGCAGGTCGAGGAAGGAGAACCTTAGGGGAGTGGAGGAGTATTAGAATTGTATTGAAATAAACTTTGTTCGGAATTTCTACTACTGTCTATGCGTTCTACTTATCGCAGATTCAACAAAAAGATGTATTTTCTGCCATTTTAACCCATGTCTACAGGATGTGTCTGTCCCACCACATTCGGCCTCCTGACCCATAAATAAAATTTCACAGTGTCTCAGGGACCAATGCGATGATTCGTTTCGTAATCTTTAATCATAATAATGGTATTTTACTCAAGGTACACGTTTGCAGCTCAAAGGCTGAATTGCAGTGTGACTTCCTCGAAGAATTTATATATAGACTGGGCGATCAGGTTAATAATGTGCAAACATACAACAACCATATCGTCACAAAAATAGACCAACAAATTGTTTTTCTTTTAATTTAGAGTATCCAATTCTCTTTTTTCCAATTAAGGGGCAATTTAGCGTGGCCAATCCACCTCCCCTGCACATCCTTGGGTTGGGGGGGGGGGGGGGGTGAGACCCACGCAGACACGGGAAGAATGTGCAAACTCCACACGGACAGTGACCTAGGGCCGGGATCGAACCCGGGTCCTCGGCGCCGTGCCACCCTTGGACCAACAAATTCAGCAGGTAACAGGGAAAAGGTGGACAGGATATTAAAGGGAGACAGTGGCATTATGGCATTGTCAGTAGACATTACCAGAGGCACAGGCTGATCTGGGTAGATGGATTCAAATCCCACCATTGCAGCTGGATTCAATTAATAAATCTGGGATAAATATCTCAACAATCATGAAACTATCATCGATTGTCATAAAAGCCCCACCTGGTTCACTACTGTCCTTCAGCGAAAGAAATTTGCCTGATCTGGCCTACATATGGCTCCAGACCCACAGCAATTGCGGTTGCTCTTAACTGCCCTCTGAAATGGCCAAGCAACTCATTCAGTTCAAGGGAATTGAGGTGAGGCAACAAATGCTGGTTTGCCAGTGATGAACATATCCCATGAAATAATTTTTAAACAGAGGAAGGGTAACATTGAATTAAAATTACAAACCAATACACTATTTCTACCTTACAGGCACTGAAGTAAGTACGAATTTGATTATTTTATTTATCCATTGGCATTAATTTCCAACGTAGATAGGAAAAACGGAGAGCTTTTCAACTCCGAAAACATTTCCTTTCCATTCGTCTAAGTCTACCTTTGATTTGCATTTCTCAATGAAAAGCTGTATTTATTTCTGAAGACCCTTCACAAATACATGTAAACTTTGTTGATTGGAAACAATTATCTTTTACTCCAGCAGATGTACTTGGCTGCAGTGCTAAGCCTTTTGTGGTTAAATGTTGCCAGTAACCAAGTACCTTTGTTGCTCGAATTAGGACTTTGCTGTCATATAAACACTGTTTCACTCATCCCTCAAATACACGGTTAGATCGAGCTGAATAAAGGTTTCCCCACAAAAAGAATTTCATATCAAATTATTTTCTTTGATCAATTGCCACAATTTCCCCCCCACCGCCCCCCCCAACCATTACCAACAAAGGCACACATTGCCATAGCAACCGTTCTACTGTCACCATCCCCATGCCAACAGGCAATCATTATTTTCGCATTGGTTCATCAGTTTTCTGATGTCTTCTCCTCAACAGCAATACTAATCAATGAACGCAAGTTACAGTCACAGCCCTCGACTTTCTTAGCTTACCCCTGTCTAGTAATAGATATTGAGCGGAAGGAAAATTGGGAACAAAGTATAATGACTTTATATTGATTTAGAATGGCCACCTGGAACTCTCAAGTTATTAGTGATGGTTAAAAGCATGCGTCACTCAGTTAACCCAGGTTAATTGATGATTGTCTCCCCATTGCTACGGGATTTCAGATAGTTTGTGCAAGGAAGATTTAACTGAATGATTGTGATGTGATACAGTGGCAGCTTCATTCAACTCTGTCTTAATTGCTCCATTTAAGAGAGACCTAAATTATAATGAGAAATAAAACAAGACTGGAAAGATAGTTCGAATAGCAGGAGCTGCTGGCAAAGCAAGGTCTGTCAGTGGTTATCAGGAGACATTTTAATTTCCTTATGTGGCTTGCTGCCATATTTTGTTTTATAATGCTTATGTGATGTGCCTTGGGACATTCTATTATGTGAAAGGAGCTATACAAGTATAAAGAAGAAAGGGGACTTGCATTTCTCTCTACATCACTTATCATGACTACTGGATGTCTCAATGCACTTTCCAGCCAACTTAAAAAATATATATTTATGGGGTGTGGGTGTCGCTGGTTCGGCCAGCATTTATTGTCCATCCTTAATTGCCCTTGAGAAGGTAGTGGTGAGCAGCTTTATTAAACTGCAGCAGTTTCATGTTGTGCGGGTACACCCACAGTGCTGTCAGGTAGGTGAGTGGCTTGGCGGGGAACCTCCAGGTGGTGGTGTTCCCAGTCATTTGCTGCCCTTGTCCTTCTAGATGGTAGCAGTCGTGGATTTGGAAGGTTCTGCCTCGGGAGCATTGGTGAGTTCCTGCAGTGCCTTTTGTCGATGGTACACACAGCCGCCATTGTTCATTCGGGATGGAGGGAACAAATGTTTGTGGAAGAGGTAGCAATTAAGCGGGTTGCCTTGTCCTCCATGGTGTAAAGCTTCTTGAGTGTTGATGGAGCTGCACTCATCAAGGCAAATGGAGAGTATCCCATTACACTCATGGTGCCTTGTCGATGGTGGACAGACCTTGGGGAGTCACTCGCCACAGGATTCCTAGCCTCTGACCTGCTCTTATAATAATAATAATAGTGCCACAGTATTTATATGGTTAGGCCTGCTCAGTTTCTGGTCAATGGTAGCAACCATGATGTTGATAGGGTGGGAGGGAATCAGTGATAGTAATGCCATTTAATGTCAAGGGCGATGGTTAGATTCTCTCTTGTTGGAGATGGCCATTGCCTGGCACTTGTGTAGTGCAAATGTTACTTGCCAGCCCAAGCCTGGATGTTGTCCAGGTCTTGCTGCATTTGGGCATGGACTACTTTAAAATATAGTCACTGTTGTGATGTAGAAGCGCAGCAGCTAATGTATGTACAGCAAGCTCCTACACAAAGACAATGTGATAGTAAGCAGATAATGTGGTTTTTGTGATGTTGATTGAGGGATAAATATTGGCCAGGACACTGTTGACAACTCCCCTATCCCCGTCATCAGGACAATCACAAGAATATCATGTCAGAGGAAACAAAAACGTTATACTGTATGATAAGAGATTGCTGATTGGTTGGCAAGTGGACTCTAATTGCCGTGAAGAAAGTTAATGGTGGCTGACAGACAACTGCCAAGCCTCCTTTGAAAATTTAAACCAGGCAGCTTGACTCTGATTGTAAAGGCATTACCCTGAGGAATGAATCAGCAAATGGCTGACATTTATTTTATTTAGCTGAAACAGGTCCAATGTGTGCACATGTTCTTTCTGTCTTAAAATAACATGTTTGCAATGGGTGCAGACTGTACCCAACCAGCCCATGCTTGCAAAACTTGAAACAGTGTCCAACATTAGATGTGATTCTGCAATTAGACATTTGCTAAATAATCCTCAGTTTGCTAAAAATTATGCTGACAACCAATTTCAGATTGTCAGTTGGTCTAGCACATGGCACATGTGTGCACTGGAAGCTACAAATATACACAGGGCCCTGTTCTTTGGCAACACCTCTACTAAACAAAGCCTACTTGCCAACCTATCAGCATTCTCTTCTTGTCCAGTACAAAGTTGTTGTTTTCCCAGACATCGGTATTTTTGTAATTGTCCTTATGAGTGCAAGTTGAAAAGCTTCGACAAAATGTTTTTTTTCAAGCAATGCACAACTTATAATGTTGAATTTCATTCCCAAAGGGTGGCACAGTGGTTAGCACTGCTGCCTCACAGCACCGAGGACCTGGGTTCGGCTCCGGGTCACTGTCCGTGTAGAGTTTGTACATGCTCCCCGTGTCTGCGTGGGTCTCTCCCCCACAACCTAAAAGATGTGCAGGTTAGGTGAATTGGCCATGCTAAATTGCCCCTTAATTGGAAAAAAAGAATTGGGTACTCCAAATTTATTTGAAAAAAATCTCATTCCCGAATGTAATCAATTGTTGTTAGAGATGTTAGAGAAATGTCAAATGTAAGATTTTCACCTTTTTAAAAAACTTTTCCTCTTTTTTCCCTCTTTCCTTATCCAACCTTTCTTGCCTCTCCATTTCTCTTCCTGTAAATAATTTGACCCTAATTCATTCACCCTCCTCCAGCTTTCCTATTTCCTTCTCAATCATTAAATCTAATGAGTTAAGGAGGTGGGCTGTTGCGCCTTTGGTATTTCACCTGTTGCATTCCACCAACTTGTAGTGACAGATGTTTGCGCTGAAGGGTGAGAGAATAGAGTTTAACTGGCAGGGCCTGACACAAGGATGGCCCGGTTTCCGTGGCTGTTCTGCTGAAGTTACTGGAATGGGTGGGACAACATTTGCAGAAAATCATCCACAAGGAGATGAAATAAAGATATGCATTTATATAGTCCCTTTCACAACCTCAAGGCACCCCAAAGCACTCAACAGCCAAAGAAGTACTTAATGAAGTGTAATAAGTGCTGTCGTATAGGAAACTCAGCAGGTAATTTGTGCACAGCAAGTTCCCACAAACAGTAATGTCTCAATGGCCAGGTGCTTCTTTAAAAAACTCTATCTGTTCAGGTTGAATGTCTGAGTTAAAGAAAAATCAGGGCCTTTGCAAAGGAGCCACATGTTTAATTAAATGAAAATCCCTGACTCTGAGCCTCTTTTCTCAGTTAATTGACTGCTGCCCAGCTGCAAATTGTTCTGCGTTTTGAACCTGAGCCAGTGGACAATACGACAGACGTTCCTTAGACTGACACAGTCATTCAGTGACACTGCACTGTCAGCATTACAAGACAAGTCCTTCAGCGCAGCTGTGGCAGGCCACAAGAATAGAGGAAAAAGAACTGACCCAAGATTCACATACTGGCAATAAAGGCGGAACTGTCCACAAAACAGCGGCTGCCCACTGCTCTGTCTCAAACCACCAAACCTGCTTACACTTGAGAAGGAGAAAGGAGATGGGCAAAGATTTGGCAGATGGAGCATAATGTGGGAAAATGTGAACATGTCCACTTTGGCAGGAAGAATAGAAATGGAACTCAGAACTCGGTGGTCAAGAGGGATCTGGGTGTCCTGGTACATGAATCACAAGGTTAGTGTGCAGGTACAACAAGTGACTAGGAAGACATGTGGAATGTTGGCATTTATTGCAAAGCGGAATAGAATATAAAAGGGAAATTTTACTGCAGCTATACAGGACCTTGGTGAAACCACATCTGGAATACTGTATGCAGTTTTGCTCTCCTTATTGGAAAAATATATAGAACTGCTTTCGAAGCAGATCAGAGAAGGTTCACTTGACTCATTCCTGGGTTTGAAGGGCTTATCTTATGAAGAAAAGTTAATGGATTGGGTCTATACCCACTGAAGTTTAGAAGGATGTGAGGTGATCTTATTGAAACATGTACGATATTGAAGGGACTTGATGGAGTCAAAACCCCAAAGATGTTTCCTCTTGTGGGGAAATTAAAACTAGTTTAAGAATAAGAGGTCTCCCTTTTAAGACAGAGATGAGGAGAAATGTTTTCTCTCAGAGGGCCATGGAGAAAGTAGGGGAGGGTGGATCTTTAAATTTATTTGAAGCAGAGTTGGACAGATTTTTGATGGACAAGAGAGTTGACGGTTATGAAGGGCAGACAGGAAAGTGGAGCTGAGACCACAGGTGGATCAGTTATGATCTTATGGAATGGCAGCAGGCCCAAAGGACTGAATGGCCTAATCCTGTTCCTATTTGAAAGCTGACAAAGATGTTGCCTCCAAACCAAACTCCATCCGAACCTAGCAGGGGTTGCTATCCCTTTAAGATAATATTAGGAACTTCAAAGCCAGAAAGGGTTGCATGTTGTAACAGTTACCGAAGAAAATGGGACAGCAGCCATTTGGGTCCCTTGATCCTTACTGTTTGCCTGTCTGGTATGCACTTCCTCCTTGGCTAGCCTGAATACCATATGTCCATTTAAGGAGATTAAACACAGGTTCATCTAATGTTTCCCTGCTTTGAAATTCTCATTTATGATTTTTGTGGGATTTGGTTTTTTATAACCGAACCCTCAGGAATGTGACAATTTCAAAACCAGGCAGCTGATGGCAAATTGTGTGGACTTGGAAATGTTGGCAGCAATCGCCTCTTGCTCTGGGAGAGGGTGGATGGGCGGGGAAGAGTTCAAATTTTAGGTTTCACCAAACAGGGCAAAGGCATTATTAATGCTCTGATGGTATTTTAAGTAAAGCAGCATGAACCCATTGAAAGAACCGTTTGTATCAGTAAATGGGTAGTGATTATGGTGGTGTACAATTCTGGCCTGTAATATAGGGAGATTTGGTGCTGGGGCGTTTGTAAATATGAATGGACTGAACTCTAAAGGACTCAAGGGTAATGACGAAATACCGAACCACTCAGACCAGGAAGTCTGATTCCTTTACTACAGCTGAGTAAACAGCCAGGTAATTGCAGTAATCTGGCACAGGCTTCATGTAAATGGGGTAGGCCTTGGACAACATACTGATGAGTGCCAGAGTCTACACATTGCACATTGGAGTCACTGAAACATTCCCCACCGAAATGAGAAAGCATCGTAAGCATAATTCCTCATATTACACAGTGACAATTGGAAATGCTGCGATCCAGACTATTGCCTGAGGAGGTCGGATGAGTGTTTTTCCCCCCCCCATTATCTGCCCTGGGTGTTTTTTGTATATCTTTACCTCTCCCAAGAGACTTCATATTGGTGGGGGTAGGGGTTGGCTGGCCTTTAATCACAACGTACCGGCCATCGTGAGTGAGAATCTGAAGGACTAGCTGGCCCTTTCCAGTCCTTCAATGTGGTAAGTTGTAACACCCGAGTAAAAAGGTTTATTTTCTAAGATAAACTCATTGCTTATGTACAGTGGGAGAATACATTAACTCAGATCCAGGACTTCATTAGGATGTGTCCATTCTCATTTCAGTATTTCCTGTTCATATTAGCAAAGGGTCAGACAAACACTACACGCACTTAGTTCAACAGTTCCAAATCGCTTTCAGAATCGCTGCATGATGATTAAAGTCCAGTTGCTCTGTAGGTGCGGGGTTGGGGTGATATAACAGGAACATTCATATTGAGATAGGTGTTAGGGGTGCATACGATCTGTTACAGGAGTCATTGACCAAACAAGGTGAGGGGAAAGAATTCAGCTAAAAATCCGTCTAATTTGAGGTGTTTACAATTTTAAAACTTGTCAGAATAGTTTGGGAGGAACAATTTCACTGGTGGGAAGTCCAGAACAAGAGGCTTGATGTTCGAATTAAGGCCAAGCTGTTCAGGGGTGCTGTCACTTCCTCATAGAAAGGACATGTGGAAGTCCAGACTCCTCTCCCCAAAATCTGGGAGGTTTGGTTAGGCTTCTATTCCCTGAAATATAGATGGCTAAGAGGTGATTTCTTTGACGTTTTAAGCATTTTGAAAGGGATTGATAGAGTGGATGGAGAGACTCTGTCAATCCACTGGTGGGGGAATCAAGGATAAAGGGATTTGGCCATAAAAATCAGAGTTAGCCCATTCAGGCACGACATTATAGGAAAGATTTATTCACACAAAGACGGGCAAGTGTGAAACTTGCTCCCACAAAAAGCAATAGATGCTTGTCAATCAGTAAGGATTTTTGCTAGACAAGGCGTTTGAGTGTTATGGAGTCTCGCTGGGAGACGGATTTAAGCTAAAGATGAGCCATGACCTCACTGAATGGGGGGGGGGGGGGGGAGACAGGCTTGAGGGGTTGAATGGCCCACACCTCTGCCTAGATAATTGAAAATGTCAAAACTGTCACCTGTGAGGTTTTGCTAGGCAAGGCAATTAAAGATTTGGGAACCAGGATAGGGGGAGGGAGTTGAGATCCAGGTCAGCCATGATCTCATTGAACGGCAGAACGAACTCGTGGGGCGGAATGGCCTCCTTTTCCCTTACGCATGATCACCATCCCGTGGTGCCCGCTGGATCAATACGCACTCACAAAAGTCAGGTGATGCTGGGACACGGTTCCCTGTGTTGATTCATTACAGCTTGTGCTTCAATGACAGGTCAAAACCATCATGAATAATCATAGAATCTTACAGCACAGAAGGAGGCCATTCGACCAATTTCACTTTTGCCGATTCTTTAGAAGAGCCATCCAATTCATCCCATGCCCCGGCTCTATCCCAACTGTGAAAGAGGTGAGATATTGGAGGGCTGCTGGTACAGTGCCCATCAGGCGAGGAGGAGAAAAGGAATTCAAATTCCAATTTAGATTGGTTTCCATGGCAATGCTGCTGATGTCTCTTTGGCTGAGGGTCAGTGATAAGCTGCAGCAGGAGTTATAGAGCCACATCTCTCCTGGGGCAAAAAGAAAAGCAGTCATGACACAAAGGCTCTGTGGATCCAGCCCACTGGTGTCACATCGGCTGACAGATTTGTCAATGGGAGCCAATGATTGAGTTCAATAGTACAGGCCAACAGGAGGCAGGGCAGTGGCAGCCATTACCCAGTTTAGTACTGGTGAGAACATGTGGATAGTTTTACTTATTTCTTAATAGACCATTATGTGAGGAAACATTTGGCAAGATTTGAAGACTAGGGTGTGTGCTCTGGCAGAGAAACGGATAAAGAAACCAAGCTCTCCGCCCATTCACTTCCAAGAATATTTGTGGCCAAGTGAGAATGGTTTATAAATGTCGATACTCTGCTCCTGGTGCTTAACATGCCACATGTCTCCCTCTCACTCCTCATTCATGCTGTTACAGGCACTCAATCCATGGAATCACTGATCCAATGTCTGGTTTCCATATCCAATTTAATTTGCAAAGTCGATTTGACTAGATTTGTTTCCTGCACAGTTTTACAGGTGACTCCTGGATAGTAAGATTTCATGCAGGTACTTGGCCTTCGTTAGTAAGACTTGTTTCACCAGGTGGCTAATGACTGCAGTTTGGCAGCACAGCCGCCCTCACGCATTTTCGACCTTTGAGCATCTCAACCAAGCCCATTTCATATTATTGGGGCCACACTACAGGCACCTCAAGTGATCAGGCTTCAGGACAGAATCTGCTGGCAAAATAACAGCAGGTTTAATGCACACACTGCTGGTAGCGCATAGATTGCCCAACAATATGTGGCGAGGAACAGATATTCTGTGAGTTATGAATAACCACAAATTGCTGGTTAATGTGTGCTACTCCCACTGTAATCCTCCTGAAAATGCCAATCCGCCATCAAACTTCCCCCTCAAGGGAGGCAGTGGCAAAGTGGTATTGTCACTGGACTAGTGAACCAGAGACCCAGAGTAATGCTCTGGGACCCAGGTTCAAATCCCCCTTCTGCAGATGGTGAAATTTGAATTCAGTAAAAATCTGGAATTAAAAGTCCAATGATGAAACCATTGTGGATTGTCGTAAAAACCCATCTGGTTCACGAATGTCCTTGAGGGAAGGAAATCTGCCGTCCTTACCCGGTCTGGCCTACATGTGACTCCTGACCCACAGCAATGTGGTTGACTCTTAACTGCTCCCTGAAGGGAAATTAGGGATGGGCAATAAATGCTGGCACAGCCTGCGGCACCGACGTCCCATGAGCGAATTTTTAAAAATTGCTGTATTTGTGCATTAATTACCAATTTCAGCTAATCAGAGAAGGTTAGGGCTGGTAATTAATAACATGAGGACTCTTTTAACGAAGATGTTCCTGCAATATGACACAACCTCCCTGGCCCAGAAAGAGAACAATTTTGAATGTGGCATTGCATACCTGCAGGTTGTAAATAGTTCTTGGAGACTTGTCAATTTGACATTTAATTTTTAAAAATAAGTTGTGGAATGATTACAGCACAAAAGTAGACCATTTGGCCCGTCGTGCAATGGCTGGCGCCCCACAGGAGCATCTTTGGCATCTTTTTCTAAATCGCTCTTTTTAGTTCTCTCTCCTGACTTGGATTCACCCTATTTCCTTCGCTGTTGTTCCTCTATTTCTTTCTTGGTCCGTAAGTCTCAAATGGATAAGTAGATAGACATTTGATCCTGTCTTTGAAAACTCCGGGTTCCCTATTCTCTTGGCTATCGAATCATATTTCCGATAATGTGCAGTGCAAAAGAAATTGATGGAGTTGAAGGGTGAGGGGAAAATGTCTGAGGAATGAGGCACGAGATATTTTGCTCTATTCAGGGCCAACCAATGGAATTTAAGGGTAAACAGTTATCTGCACTATTGATGTAATGAATCTTCATGTCTTGCCAGCCTGTAGCTTCAAAGGCAGTTAAACAAAGACAAATTGACATAAAATAAAGTGATGCTTGGCTGTTATCAGTCTATTGCCAAGTGATCCAAATGCTGAGCTTTGTTAAACAATGTGCCTTCAGATCAAACACAGTAGGATTAGGACCGCAAAAAACATACATGAGTGTGATTAAAACTCAACCTCTGAGGGCCCACCAAAGGGGGACTTGGCAACTTGAGATTGTCAGTACATCACTCCCACCCCTGCAGCTTGCTATTGCTTGTCTTGGCAAGAATTGACGAGGTAAGTGGACTTTCAGCACGAACATCTGTAAAAAAAAAGCAACGCTTGGACTGGCTGCTGCTCTGACCACAAATCAAGGAGATTCAAGAGCGATAATCACTCTCTGTCAAGCCTCGAATGTCACACACACCAGACAGTGATCGACTGTGAGAACGTGGTTTCAGTTTCCAAAATAAATGGAGAAGTGAAAAAAAAAAATTCACAGCGCCAGGGTCCCAGGTTCGATTCCCCGCTGGGTCACTGTCTGTGCGTGTTTGCGTGGGTCTCCTCCGGGTGCTCCGGTTTCCTCCCACAGTCCAAAGACATGCAGGTTAGGTGGATTGGCCATGCTAAATTGCCCTTAGTGACCAAAAAGGTTGGGAGGGGTTATTGGGTTACGGGGATAGGGTGAAGTGAGGGCTTAAGTGGGTCGGTGCAGACTCGATGGGCCGAATGGCCTCCTTCAGCACTGTAAGTTCTATGTTCTATGTTCTAGTATCGTCGGGATCTCTTCACCCACCAAACCTACAACGCTTTTATCCCTCGGCAGTTGAAAGTTCATTTAGAAAGTGTGTTGTTAATTGTGGAACTGAACCGGCACACCAGGACGTCTCTGTTAATGGTATGTTCATTATATTGTTAGGATACACAGGTGAAGGATATTGTTTAATTAAGTGCATTGAGCATATATAAATAAGAGACACTTCAGTGACGAGTGACTGGAGTACTTCATCGGCTCCCCAAAGCCAGATTTTGATTTAGTTAGATAAGTGTTCTTTGGAATTTTGTCAGTTCCCTTTAAGGGGATACCATTTTAATTTGTTTTGTTACTTTGTCCACCTGTTTATTGTTGTGTTCAAAGAGTTGCAGAGAGAGATGCAGTAGCTCTTTAAAGGGCCGTTTAATCAGTTTGATACTCAGAAGAGTAGAAATAGGGCACATTTGGGACACTGGGGGAGTGCTATTAGGCTGGATAAAGCCAATAAACTATGAGAGTAAAGCACACCTCTGTGTCTTGGTTCTGACTTCACCAGCTGGCTCACATCCGATAAACAGGCTCCAGTTCTGGGTCAATTGAACTCAGCCAGGGAGGTGAGTTGGCCACTGTGAGGAGAGGTGGGAAAGGTTCTCCGTGGAACTGAATTGGTTAAGAGGGGACTGAATCAAGGCTTTCAAGATGATGGGGGGGATTTTGGTGGAGCAAATGGGGGAAAGCCATTTCCTCTGGTGAGTGGGTTAATCACTGGTGGCCATAGATTTAAAATCATTGGCAGAAGATCCAAAAGGAGGCGAGGTGAAATTGTTTTCACTTGGAGAGTCGTGGTGATCTGGAAGGCTTTACCTGAAAAGGTGGTGGAAATGGATTCCATAAATAATTTGAAAGGGGAGTCAATCCTGAAGGTGAGGGATTTCTAGGGGTATAGGCAAAAAGCAGAGTGGTGTGAGGAATAAGCACGATTGCTCTCTCAAAGCTCCATGGGCTGAATGGCCTCCTTCTGTGCTTTACGTTTCTATGATGTCACGATTGACTTCGAAGCTGCTGGGCATAGGGGTGAGAGTTGGGGGGGGGGGGGGGGAAGCATGGTGATGGGGGTTGTAAAAGAGTTCTGTCTTCTGATCACCAGTCAGTAGGAAGGTCGCCAAGAGAGGGCTCTGAGGTAATGTTTCCGTAGCCAAATAGTTAGCTAACACTTGGTCTGAACCCCACGTGGATACCTAGGTGGGTGATTACAGGTTTCTGTGAGGCCATGTGTGCAAACAAGGATTGGTGCCTGCTGAAGAGAAAGAAGAAGAAGGGAGCCAAAGGAGGAAATGTCTTAGACAATACTGTAAATGCCATGAAATTCTGCTGGTCTACGCGTGGGTGACCAGCAAAATCCGGTGGAAACCCTAACATATTGGCCATGTCCAGCCAAATTATTTTTTCGCTCGAGTTGCTACTGCCAGAGGTATGATTGGGATCTGTGCAATTTCAGGGTTACTAATTTATTAATTGTGTGAAACACAGCAATGAGTCTGATTTGTTCAAATTTTATATGATGCACACTGAAGTCAGTTGTGCAATGGAGCAAACAGTTGTCTCCACATCCATCAACATAATGATATCATCAGGGCCTGGCCCTGTGCTCAGACAAAAATCGAGGAAACCTTTCAGCCAGACAGGGATATAATTTAATCATTAATCGAAGCTTGCAAGTGATTTGGATTCATTTCAAATCAACAACTCCCTTCTGCAATGTGCTGTACATATGTGTACAACTACAGGGCCTTCTGAAATGTGCTGAATATACGTGCAGGGCCTTGCAATCTATCTATTACCCCAGTAGAGAGCTCTGAGAAATGCTGAGTGCACCGTCTGTTGCCTAGTTCCCTGTCGGGCCCTGAACTACAAACACAGCTGGGGGAGTGTTGCAGGCCATTGATAAAGCAGCCCCATGGAGAAAAATTCTCACTGCTTCATCCACTTTCTTTGAAGCTCACGCCTTTATGCTTTGTGGTAAATTCCAAGGCTGGCTCCACTCTCCATTGCTCAAGGATGTAACAGCATTGTGGCACGGTCTTTCCGTGTATCCCTTGTCTGAAACGAAAGAAGCAGCAGGGACAGAAAGACTGGGAATGGTGGAAATCTAAATTGGAAAAGCTTCCAAATGAGTGAGATGAAGAGAGAATCATCAGAACTCCAATTCCTAGTGCATGTTTCCACTCCTCAAAATCTATTTCCCTTTCCTGATGTTCACTAACATGCTGCACCTTTTCTGCATTTTTTATTATTTTCAGGTTGTTTAACTGGCCAGCACATGTGACGTTTATAAACTAAGTTTCATGCACCTGCCCGTTCAATCTATCTGCCTCTCCCTCCGCCCTCTGTTTTGGCCCATGTGTAATAACAACTAGCCTGCTCCAAGGACCCAAATACATTAAGGAAGAATATGCATTTATATAGCGCCTTCCGCAACCTCGGGATGTCCCAATCTGCACAGCAAGTTTCCACAGACAACAATGTGATAACAGTGGCATCAATGGCTCACCACCTGGGAGGTCAGACCTGGGAGAGGGCACCTCTGACAGAGCAGCACCCCTCCAGAACTGCACTGATATGGGTATCTGAGCCCACAACCTACTGACTCTGAGGTGAGAGTGCTGCCCACTGAGCTGCGACAGACATCACCAACATTGCCAGCACACCAGCAATCCGTGGGATACCCGTGTAGGAGCAGCATCACAACAATCTACACAAACTGTTGCGTCAAATGTTATGACGTATTTACAAAGGTTGAGGAAACTGCAGATCATAGGGTTGGGGAGGGGGGGGGTCTCTTCTGAGTGGAAATATAGAGGAGAAGATAGCACTTAGTGAGGCCAAGAGAATGTGTGTGGTTTGAGAGAGTGAGGGTGTGTCTGGGGTGTTTTTTTTTTTGGGGGGGGGGCAGGTCGCAGTGCTCTGCTTGGAGGAGGCCAAGGGAAATTCAACAGTCTCCTCACCTCACAACCATAGCGTCCCCTGATTACACCTGCCAGGGGAAACATTTTCTCCTCTCAATCAAATTCCCTCATTGTTTTCAAAACCTCTGTTAGTCTCCCTTTATCCTTGCTGCTCCAAGGAGACCAATGCCAGCCTCTCCCCTTAGCTCATCGTGTCTGAACAAAATTCAAACTCAGTTCCCAAATTCTAAAAGGTGGCCATTACCTTGTGGGCCCAATTAGCCCCAGTGAAGTGTCAGCAGTTATTTATCCTGTTGCTACAAGAGGATTCGGGATTAAACAGACACCTTTCATAAATGAAACAAAAATGCAAAAACAATCTGAAATGTTTCTCTCCCCACAGGTGCTGCTTGACCTGCTGATTATTTCCAGCATTCTTTGCTATTATTTCCGATTTCCAGCATTCGCAGTATTTTACTTTGTACGTCTTAACATCAGATGTGTTCATTTGGTCCACATTGTGACACACCAAATTGAGACCTCATACCCACGTCCTTCCAATGGTAGACAAGCTCTACATACACGGGTGGGAAGAGGAACTGTAACCCTTGGCCATCGCAGTGCTGCTTTATGCCTTGATATCTATTAATTATATATCAATTGTGCTTCGTTATATGCAAGTGGAAGGCTTTATTTGGGGCTTTACTTAAGTTCAAATGTAGAGGCGGTTACTGTACCGAGGAAGGAGGTACATGCTTGTAATGTTTCACTCTGCAAATAAATGTAACACTCAGTAAAGTTTGGCCCCAGTATCTCCTTCACCAACTGGATTATAACAATATTCAAATTCATTCTGGTGTCCTTTGTGATTCTTATTATCAGGATGGATGTCATAGTGTTCACAAAGACCACAGAGGCTAAGTTCAATAACAAAGCTAACATTTATTACACTACTCAACCACTTACTCCTATAGCAAGTAATAATCTAGTAATCTACAATGTACACTCTACTAACACTCGTCTCTACACTCGATCTATAACTGTACTCTGCTCTCTCTAGACCTCTCCTCTGCACTCTCTCCAGCCCTCTCCCAGAAGCCTGAGCGTCAGTGCTTTATATAGTTCTGCACCTAGCTCCATCTAGTGGTCAATTGTGATATTACATTAACTCTTTATATTTTAGACATTCTACATCATTTCACAAGCTAATACTTTTAGGAACACACTTCTGGTACCATGTGGTATTCTTTGTCCTTTAAGATTTCCACTCCTGGTACCATGTGGTGTTCTTTGTGATTCTTATTATCAGGATGGATGTCGTAGTGTTCACAAAGACCACAGAAGCTAAGTTCAATAACAAAGCTAACATTTATTACACAACTTATTAAAGCTCGACCACTTACTCCTATAGCAAGCAATAATCTAGTAATCTATATTCAACTAATACTCGTCTCTACACTCGATCTATAACTCTTCTCTGCACTCTCTCCAGCCCTCTCCCAGAAGCCTGAGAGTCAGTGTTTATATAGTTCTGCATCTAGCTCCATCTAGTGGTCAATTATGATATTACATGAACCCTTTATATTCTAGACATTCTATTTAATGTCACACTCGTGTCTGCCACTTTTTCTGTCCTTTTGCCTGTAGAAGATGAATGAACTGGGCAAACATGCCACACACAGACCCATGCTCTTTCAAGAAAATAAAATTTGATCCACCTGGTTCAGTTATCCCAAAATCAATGGTCTACTCTGCTGGATCCATCAGAGACATATATTAGATTGTCTGCTGGCCTTTAACCCAATTGATGCATTGCATTCAGCACATGGGTAAACACTGTATCCTGCCTAATTAAATCTGGAGAACCCTGAAGGATGCTTGAATATTCTCGCTGTAAATGCATTAGTCATCTAAATGGAGCTTTATTCTTTGGTTAATGCAATTTTCCCACTTACACATGCTCGGAATCCAAAAATCGTGCATTAATAATAATGAATAATGAGCTGCAATTTTTTAGGAGTGTGAAAATGTTTGATTAATTCTCTCAAAGTTTGTTGCACAACAAAACTGAGCTATTAATCCTTGCTTCGGTGTTGTGCCTTACTATTTAATGCAGAATAATGTGAATCAGCTAATAAATGACTAAATAACACCGTGATATTGTAGCTATAGCTGGGCTTGCTAGTTTATTATTAAGAGCCATTCTCAGGGATGTTGCAGCGTATCTCATGGAATAATGTGGCCTATATTTGGACTCGTGGTTTTCCCACATAATGACTGCCTGACTTCAGTTATACTGTATGGGCTGTTGACAAAGCGCTTTCTCTGCAGGGGAAAGATTTAACAAAATAGATCTAGAGGGCTATTAGCTTCTTGCAGAGCTGAGAATTTAGTCAGGTTCTTTCACTTGATGTCTGGAAACTCGGATAACCCCACATACTAAAACCCGGAAGGTGTAACTGTCAGGAAAGATTGAAAAGGCTGGGGTTCACCCCCAGGAAATGCCTTTAGATATATGCAGGTGAGGGCTTTTGTGAGGCGACAGGTGAGGGAATTCCCGTTGCTCCCGGCACAAGAAGTTCAAGATAGGGTGATCTCAGGTGTATGGGTCGGGGAGGGCAAGGTGTCGGAAATACACCAGGAGTTGAAAGAGGGGGAAGCGCTGGTAGAAGAGTTGAAGGGTAAATGGGAGGAGGAGCTGGGGGAGGAGACCAAGGAAGGTCTGTGGGCTGATGCCCTAAGTAGGGTTAATTCCTCCTCCTCGTGTGCCAGGCTCAGCCTGATACAATTTAAGGTGGTCCACAGAGCGCACTTGACGGGGGCGAGGTTGAGTAGGTTCTTTGGGGTAGAGGACAGATGTGGAAGGTGCTCAGGGAGCCCGACGAACCATGTCCATATGTTTTGGTCATGTCCGGCACTGGAGGGGTTCTGGAGAGGAGTGGCAGGAGCAATATCTCAGGTGGTGAAAGTCCGGGTCAAGCCAAGCTGGGGGCTAGCAATATTTGGAGTAGTGGACGAACCGGGAGTGCAGGAGGCGAAAGAGGCCGGCATTCTGGCCTTTGCGTCCCTAGTAGCCCGGCGAAGGATCTTGCTAATGTGGAAGGAGGCGAAGCCCCCCAGCCTGGAGGCCTGGATAAATGATATGGCTGGGTTCATAAAGTTGGAGAGGATTAAGTTCGCCTTGAGTGGGTCTGCGCAGGGGTTCTACAGGCGGTGGCAACCGTTCCTAGACTATCTCGCGGAGCGTTAGAGGAAGGTCGGTCAGCAGCGGCAGCAACCTTGGGGGGGGGGGGGGGGGGGGGTGTGGAGGGGACGTCCTGGGAAGGGGGGGGGGGAAAGGGGGGACTGCCTGGGAGGGTGGATGAGCAAGAGATAACATGAAGGGTTGGGGAAACTGGCACGTACGGGTGAGGGCCAGTGTACAAAGCTGTGTAAATATATCATTTTGCCATGTATAGATCTTGCTCTGCGCGATTTCTCGGGTTTTATTTGGTACGGGGGGGGGGGGGGGTTATTGTTTGTAAGGGAGAAAAATTGTGTTAAAAAACTTTAATAAATATTTTTTTTTTTAAAAAGAAAAGGCTGGGGTTCTTTCAAAAGGAAAGGGCGAGGAATGACCTAATCGCGGTCTTTAAGATTAAAGGGCTGTATTGGGTAGTCCTAGAGAAGATGTTTCCACTTGTGGGGGAGTCCAAATTAGAGATCGTCTATATAAGATCGTTAGCATTAAATAAGAAATTCAGCAGAAACCTCCTTGCTGAAGAGTGGTGAGAATGTGACACATGCTGCCACAAGGAGTATTTGAGGTGACCATCCAAGATGCACTTAAAGCGGAAGCTCTATAAACACATGGGAAGAAAGGAAAAGAAAGTTAAGCTGAGAGAGTTGGTTAAAAGGGGTGGGAGGTGGCTGATGGTGGAGCATTAACACTAGCACGCACACCATGCGGCCTGTTTCTGAGCTGTCAATTCTATGTAATAGCAATTCTTTGCTGGAAAGGCGAACAAGGAAGTGGAACAATACAAGAAGGAGATGCAGCGTGGTCTGTGTCCTACAGTTGAGCGGGTTGTGAATAGAGGCCCGGGGAGCAGTGAATCTGTAGATTACTCCAGGTAAAGGGAGACCCCTGCATACCCTTCCCAGGCTGCATCACAGCACTATTGTTTCCATTGCAGCATGGTAGCACCGTGGGTAGCAGTGGCGTGGGTCACTGTCTGTGTGGAGTCTGCACGTTCTCCCTGTGTCTGCGTGGGTTTCCTCCTACAAGTCCCGAAAGACGTGCTGTTAGGTGAATTAGACATTCTTAATTCTCCCTCTGAGTAACCGAACAGGCGCTGAATGTGGCGACTCGGGACTTTTCACAGTAACTCATTGCAGCGTTAATGCAAGCCTACTTGGGACAATAAAGATTATTATTATTACATAGGAGATGCAATGGCATTGTGGTATTGTTATTGGACTAGCAATCCAGAGACCGAAGGGTGATGTTCTGGGGTTCTGGGTCCAAATCCAACCATGGAGGATGTTAAAATTTTAATTCAATAAAACATCTGGGATTTAAAGTGCAATGGTGACCATGAAACCAATAAAACATCTGGAATTAAAAGTGCAATGGTGACCATGAAACCAATGTCAATTGTCGTACAAAAAGAAAAAGAAACTCCCATTGGGTTCAATGATTTCCTTTAGGGAAGGAAATCTGTCATCGTGACCTGGTCTGGCCTACATGTGGCTCCAGACCCATAGCAATATGGTTGACTCCTAAATGACCTCTGAAATGATCTAGCAAGCCACACAAGTCAGGGAAATTCACAATGGGCCATAAGTGTGGGCACAGCCAGCGATGCCCACATCCAATGAATGAATTTAAAAAACTGTCTTGTGCACAATGCCAATCTCACAGGTAATTTATGAAAATAACCCTTTTGTGTTCACTTTTAAAAGTGGTGCAATGGAATCCTCTGTTTCAAAACTTGTATTTTTTGGGGGGGTCACACTCTAGATGAAAAGGAAATCAAACCGTTAGATTTCTCAGAACACTATCATGAAAGTGGAAACTTCGGGTTTCTAGGGAAACAGCAACTAATTGAAATCTTATAGAAGACACTGAGCCCTCCAAACTTAGTTGACCAAGTAAGTCAGCACAGACTGGCCAAAGAAGATAGATACTGGATCCAAGAGCTGGGACTAGCCAAATACCCAGTTGCTCCGCTTGTTCCTGGTACTTGAGGATAACATTGATGGAGCCATGCCACCCGCCATGCACAAAGTTGAGGAGATTCAGCAGACATGTGCCATTTTGGTGAAGACTGGGCCCATGGAACTAGGGTTGGTTGGGTGCTGCAGTAGGCTGAGGATCAGGCTAAATCCATGGTGAAAAGGAGCGGGAATTCTGCCAGAGAAAGGTCAGAGCTTTGGATTGTGTGGCTTAAATAAGTGTGATGTATGCTGAGTGGACAGCCGAGTTAGTCTGTGAGATCTCT
Source organism: Scyliorhinus torazame (assembly GCF_047496885.1). Classification (NCBI taxonomy): domain Eukaryota; kingdom Metazoa; phylum Chordata; class Chondrichthyes; order Carcharhiniformes; family Scyliorhinidae; genus Scyliorhinus; species Scyliorhinus torazame. The sequence continues at coordinate 33,707,264 of NC_092722.1, forward strand.
CTGCTGTGACTGTTATTTAATGTGTAATTTGTAGTTTATATTGGCTGCTTTTTATGTTGCTTTTGGTTAGATTATTAAAGTAAAAGTGAAAACAAGTAAAATCTTGTCCATTGGTTTTTCCCGTTGGGGTTGTTTGGTAAATTCAATTCTTTTGGTTTGTTGGTCTCCGTGGAATCGTAGCAAAATTGAGGGCACGTCTAGGAGTTGAATTGAATAAGGCCCTGCCTCAGAGATCAATCAATATTTAAGACACACTAATGCCACGCATAACAGTTTGGTTAATGAGCCTAATGGCTACCTATAAGATGATACAATAGAGAATGAGGGTGGCATAATTTTCCTTCCTCGATATTTTTCCCTCTCCCTCGCTTGTGACTAATATCATGGCCAAGCCCAAATTTGTGCTCGGGTTGCAAAAAGAGCTTTCTGAATAACCGTCTGCTCCATTTATATGGAAGTCTGGGTAATACACCTTGCTGGGATGAAGTAGTCAGAGCATGGAGTCATACTTAGCACCAAGGAAGATGATTGCGGTTGTTGGAGGTCAATCATCTCAGTCCCAGGACATCACGGCAGTGGTTTCTTAAGCAAAATGCCCTAGGCCGAACCATCTCCAGCTGCTTCATCAATGACCTTCCATCCATCATAAGGTCGGAAGTGGGGGTGTTCGCTGATGATTGCACAAGGCTCAACACCATTTGGCACTCCTCAGAAACTGAAGTAGTTTGACCATTTGCAGCAAGACAGGACAACCTTCGTTCTCGGACTGACAAGTGGCAAGTAACCTTTGCACTGTACAAGTAGCAGGCAATGACCACCTGCAGAAAGAGAGAATCTATCCATCTCCCCATGAATATCAATGGCATACCAACACTGAATCCCCCGCTATCAACATCCTGGGGGTTTACATTGACCAGAAACTGAACACAACCAGCCACATAAATACTGTGGCAACAAGAGTAGGTCAAATGTTGGGAATTCTGCGGCAAGTAACTCATCGGCTGACTCCGCAAAGCATGTCCACTATCTACAAGACACAAATCAGGAGTGTGATGGAATATTCTCCACTTGCCTGGATGAGTGCAGCTCCAACAAGAATCCGACACCATCCAGGACAAAGCAACCTGCTTGATTGGCACCTCAAACATCACCATCAACATCCACTCCCTCCACCACCAATGCGCAATGGCAGCAGTGTGTACCATCTACAAGATGCACTGCAGTAACTCACCAAGGGATCCTTTGTTAGCACGTTTCAAATCAGCAACCTCTACCACCTAGAAGGACAAGGGCAAGTCACATGGGAACACCACCACCCGGAGGTTCCCCTCCATGTCACACACCATCCTGACTTGGAAATATATCGCTGTTCCTTCACTGTCACTGGGTCAAAATCCTGGAACTCTCTCCCTAACAGCGGTTCAAGGAGACAACTCACCACAATCTTCCCAAGGGAAATTAGGGGTGGGTAAAAAAAATGCTGACCTCGCCAGTGTTGCAAATCTTTTTTTTTCCAAGTATAAGGTGGGGTGTTATGGATTTCAGAAGTGAAAGTAAATGCTCAACCAGATGTACATGGATTGTCTACTGTTTAATTTAGTTAAACCACGGCACAGGAGTGATTATTTCCAATCAATAGCATATCATCTCCCTGTAAGGTTCTATTCAATAAAACTCATATATATTTCATTAAAAGGCAACATTTATACATTTTTTACATGGTGTGTTCAGTGGAAATAAAATAGTTCACAGTTTCAGCATTCACCAGCAGAGAAAGCAACAGGATGTTTATTTTCACTGTTCTGGAACCATGTTACACACATGTGGTGATCCATTTTCTACACCTTCTGCATTTCTATCACCATGACCCTTTAGAAATGCCAGTCAATTAAAAAGTGCTTCTGCTGCTCAGAGCAGGGTGTGTGCAACCAGGGTGTCACATGCAGCCATCACACTCTTAGTCTTTAGCACAATATGTTTTTGAAACCGCATTTCTCACTCCCTTATCACTTCGCGACTCACTGCCCAGCGCAGGAGTGAACCAGACAGATGAACTGCAGGACTAGGTTTGAACGTCCTTTGTTGAGGTACATGTTCCCAACCAGGCGGCAATGGGTGGACAACTGCCTTAGTTGCCCAGGGATGGAGGGGCTAAACATACAGGTTGTGTGTGTGTAAGTGACTCTAGACTTGACTATTCTGCATTCCTGACTGGCCACCCTGGGTGCTGGCTGTTCAGAGCTTACGCTGTATCATAACCTCCAATTGACCCACTCGATGAATTTTTCAATGGAATAACTTCCTTGCATTCGTGCTCCTCTTTCAGGATCCCATATCCCTGAGACGGAATTGGCGACCATGAACTTCAACTGGATTGGTCCATGATAATACTTGGCAAAGTACTGCAGTGGGTTTCTGTTGCCTTCTGCAGTATGGCTGACCAGGAAACTCTTCCACCCTTTAACACCTGCTATCAGGCGCATTTGACAGATTTACAGGCTGATAATCAACCTGTTTGGCCATATTATGAACGCAACTTCCATGGCCATCAAGTCCTGAAGTGGGACTTGAACCTGGAGCATCTGACCCAGAAATAGGGTTACAACCCACTACTCCCTTCCTCATACTATTCAACAACAAAAAAAACCCAGAATGGGTCAGATATTGATTGTGATGTCAAAAATAATTCTATGTAGCACTGACTGGGATTTTCCTGGTATACAAATCTCACACTGTTGCCTCTTTAATGAAATGTGAAAGGACGTTTTATTCCTTGAACTGCTGTTTTCAATGATAAATGAATTTGCTCGTTAAGCCGGAAATCGTAGAGCTGGAATTTTGCAAAAGGTAGCTGACCCCATCACTGGGACGGAAAGCAGATCTTCAGCCCTCGTGGGTGGCTGGCGGAACTCCGGAGGGTGGAGGGGAAATTTTACTGGTGCCCATGCAGCTGGGAAATGTCACAAATGGATGTGACCAGTGCTGAGGCTGCAGTAGGCAGGAGAAGGTGCCTCCATGTTGAGGCGCCTTTGAAGGCCAGCTGCATTTTCCTTGGTGTGCTGGGGCGGTTAGGTTCAGGAAATCGGAGGGGTGAACCTTCCAGTGGTGGCGATGGAGCCATGGGGGCAAATCATCACCACCAAGGAGCCTCCTTCTATAATATAATCTTTATTATTCTCACAAGTAGGCTTACATTAACACTGCAATGAAGTTACTGTGAAAATCCTCTAGTCACCTCACTCCGGCGCCAGTTTGGGTACACGGAGGGAGAATTCAGAATGTCCAATTCACCTAACAGCACATCTTTCAGGACTTGTGGGAGGAAACCGGAGCACCCGGAGGAAACCCACACAGACACAGGGAGAATGTGCAGACTCCGCACAGGCAGTGGCCCAAGCGGGAATTGAACCTGGGACCCTGGCACTGTGAAGCAACAGCGCTAACCACTGTGATACCGTGCCGCCCATAAAAGGGAGATGTCAGGAGTGGGATTTGTACCCACGACCCTAGAAAGGAACCAGAAATCAACAGGCTTGAGCAAGGCAAGGAAACACACTCCATGGGTGGAATTCTCTGATAATGCGGCTATGTCCCCACGCCTGCGGGAAAATGGGCGTAAATCACTCTCGATTTTCCTGTGCTCCTCGCAGCTCCGGCTGCCAGTACAGGGCCCTGCACTTCCGGCCGGGGGTCCGTGCATGTGCACGGCCTGCGGTGGTGGCCCCGCGCGACATGGCGGACCCACACCGCGGATCGGCCCCGACAATGTAGCCCCCACCCCCCCCCCGAGATCGCGCCCGCCCGCTGATCGGTGGCCCCCGATTGCAAGCCTGGCCGTCCTGGAGGCCCCCCCCCACCAGGGCAGCCGCGGACTCAATCCGCAGCCGCCACTCCGAGCTCCTGCCAGGTAGAACCATGAGTGAACCACGCCGGCGGGAACTCGCCCAGTTGCCGGCGGAAGATTGCTGCCGGGGCCTCTTCCAAAGGCCCCCGACTAACGCCGGGTCGCCCGATTGGCGGTGATTCTCCAGTCCCCGGAGAATCGCAGGAATGGCGTCGGACCCGACAAGGGCGGGAATCAGTTGCTAATTGGCCACCTGCCTCCAGTAGTCCGGCGGCCTTGCCACTGTCATTCCCGCCATTTACAGCACTCTGTGCTGGCGGGAAAGTGTCGGGCTCCCCTCCCAACACTTTGCACCACCATTTTGTTGGGCCTCCTGCCTTTCAGTTCATCTCCAGAGAGCTGCTAAAATCTACCCCATAGAGAGTAAAACTGAAACTGTGAAAGTATGAATAAAACCAAGGTCTCATTTCAGTTATTAGTTTTAAAGCGGTCAAGCTATTAACTTACAATCCCCAATAATCTGTATTAACGCCTCTATAATTAAAAGCTTGGCTTAAGACCAAGTTGCTCACAGGTTATCAATGAGTCCATATGGCACAAGACCAGCTGGTGGAATGAATATTTAACTGTTAAACCAACAGTAGGCCATAAAGACAACAATGGCTTGGGGCCAATAGACCACAGTAAAACTGCTGCAGAGAAATACTGCTCCATCATATAATGACTAATTTACTGGGACCCTGTTAATCTTAGTGAAAAAGATAATTGTGTAAATGAATGGGAGAGGCTTCATCACATTACCTCTCAATAGAAAGCTTTGTGCTGGATGGAGGCTCCACAATGGCTTACTTGGGAAATGCAAAGCCATGTATGATACTGAGGCACACATTTCTGGAGGCTTCCCTGTTCAATCTGCATTGACGTAGCTGACTTTAGCTTGGACAGATTTAGACCCAGAGGCTCTGTGCTGAGAAGGGGAAAATTAGCCAGGGCCACCTAACGCCAATCTATTGATCCCCGGTGTAAAGTGAACAGGTTTTTTGGGTCGGTCTTCACAGTGGAAGACACAAATAACATGCCAATGACTGATGGAAATGAGGCTATGACAAGTGAGGACCTTGAGATGATTGTTATGACTAAGGAGGTAGTGATGGGCAAGCTAATGGGGCTAAAGGTAGACAAGTCGCCTGGCCTTGATGAAATGCATCCCAGAGTGTTAAAAGAGATGGCTAGGGAAATTGCAAATGCACGAGTGATAATTTACCAAAATTCACTAGACTCTGGGGTGGTCCTGGCGGATTGGAAATTAGCAAACGTGACACCACTGTTTAAAAAAGGACGTAGGCAGAAAGCGGGTAATTATAGGCCAGTTAGCTTAACTTCGATAGTAGAGAAGATGCTGGAATCTATCATCAAGGAAGAAATAGCGAGGCATCTGGATGGAAATTGTCCCATGGGGCAGACGCAGCATGAGTTCAAAAAGGGCGGGTCGTGCCTTACTAATTTAGTGGAATTTTTTGAGGACATTACCAGTGCGGTAGATAACGGGGAGCCAATGGATGTGGTATATCTGGATTTCCAGAAAGCTATTGACAAGGTGCCACACAAAAGATTGCTGCATAAGATAAAGATGCATGGCATTAAGGATAAAGTAGTAACATGGATAGAGGATTGGTTAATTAATAGAAAGCAAAGAGTGGGGATTAATGGGTGTTTCTCTGGTTGGCAATCAGTAGCTAATGGTGTCCCGCAGGGATCAGTGTTGGGCCCACAATTGTTCACAATTTACATAGATGATTTGGAGTTGGGGACCAAGTGCAATGTGTCCAAGTTTGCAGACGACACTAAGATAAGTGGTAAAGTAAAAAGTGTAGAGGATACTGGAAGTCTGCAGAGGGATTTGGATAGGTTAAGTGAATGGTCTAGGGTCTGGCAGATGGAATACAATGTTGACAAATGTGAGGTTATCCATTTTGGTAAGAATAACGGCAAAAGGGATTATTATTTAAATGATAAAATATTAAAACATGCTGCTGTGCAGAGAGACCTGGATGTGCTAGTGCATGAGTCATAAAAAGTTGGTTTACAGGTGCAACCGGTGATTAAGAAGGCAAACGGAGTTTTGTCCTTCATTGCTAAAGGGATGGAGTTTAAGACTAGGGAGGTTATGCTGCAATTGTATAAGGTGTTAGTGAGGCCACACCTGGAGTATTGTGTTCAGTTTTGGTCTCCTTACTTGAGAAAGGACGTACTGGCACTGGAGGGTGTGCAGAGGAGATTCACTAGGTTAATCCCAGAGCTGAAGGGGTTGGATTACGAGGAGAGGTTGAGTAGACTGGGACTGTACTCATTTAGAAGGATGCGGGGGAATCTTATAGAAACATATAAAATTATGAGATTTGTGATTTACACAGTTGATTGCTCTGTTCATGTATCTCCTTAACCAATCAGATTGAAGTACTGTTAATGAGTAGTGCAGCGGTTGAACCAGAATGTGTCAGAACAGCGAATCCAAGACGAGACAGGGGTATCCCATGTCCCCGTTGCTGTTTGCCCTGGCAATTGAGCCGTTGACCATTGCGCTCAGGATTTCAGGGGATTGGAGGGGGCTGGTGCGCGGAGGGGAGGAGCACCAGGTCTCCCTCTACGCGGATGACCTGCTATTGTATATTTCGGACCCGTTAGAGGGGATGGGGGAGGTCATGCGGATCCTGGGGGACTTCGGGAGGTTCTCGGGGTATAAGTTGAACGTGGGGAAGAGTGAGCTGTTAATGGTCCATGGGAGGGGCCAGGAGGAGAGACTGAGGGAGCTCCCGCTCAGGATACTGGAGAGGAGCTTTCGGTACTTGGGGATACAAGTGGCGAGGAAGTGGGATGCCCTGCACAGGCTCAACCTAACCCGGCTAGTGGAGCAGAAGAAGGGAGAGTTTAAAAGGTGGGATATGCTCCCGCTTTCCCCGGCGGGACGGGTGCAGACTGTGAAGATGACGGTTCTCCCCAGATTCCTCTTCGTATTTCAGTGCCTCCCCATTTTCATCCCCAAGTCCTTCTTTAGCGGGCGAATAGGATTGTTACGGGATTTGTGTGGGCGAATAAAACCCCGCGAGTCAAAAGGGTATTCTTGGAGCGTAGCCGGGGCGGGGGGGACACGGACTGGCTCTGCCGAACTTCTGCAGTTATTACTAGGCGGCCAATGTGGCCATGATCAGGAAATGGATAATGGAGGAGGGGGCGGCGTGGGGGCGGTTGGAGGAGGGGGCGGCGTGGGGGCAGTTGGAGGCGGCAGCGTGTAGAGGCACCGGTCCAGGGTCACTAGTTACGGCTCCGCTGCCGTTCTCGCTGGCGCGATACACCACTAGTCCGGTGGTGATGGTGGCACTGAGGATATGGGGGCAGTGGAGGAGACACAGGGGAGAGAAGGGGGCCTCGGTGTGGACCCCGATACGGAATAACCACAGATTTGCTCTGGGTAGGTTGGATGGGGGATACCAAGGCTGGTATAGGGCAGGTATTAGGAGGATGGGGGATCTGTTTATAGATGGGGCTTTCCCCAGCATGCAGGCGCTGGAGGAGAGGTTCGGCCTGCCCCCAGGGAATGCGTTCAGGTACCTTCAGGTTCGGGACTTCCTTAGAAAACAGGTGGGGACATTCCTGCGGCTGCCTCCACGTAGGATCCAGGATAGGGTGGTGTCTGGCGTCTGGGTAGGGGAGGGGAAGGTGTCGGACATATATCAGGAGCTGCAGGAGGTGGAGGAAGCCTCAGTGGGGGAGTTGAAGGATAAGTGGGAGGAGGAGCTGGGCGAGGTGCTGGATGAGGGCCTGTGGGCCGATGCCCTGGGCAGGGTGAACTCCTCCTCATCATGTGCCAGGCTCGGATTAATCCAGTTTAAGGTGGTGCATCGGGCGCATATAACGGCGGCAATAATGAGTAGGATTTTTGGGGTGGAGGACAGGTGCTCGAGGTGTGCGGGGAGTTCGGCGAATCATGCCCATATGTTTTGGGCATGCCCGGCGCTTAAAGGATTCTGGCAGGGGTTTGCAAGGGTGGTGTCTAGGGTTTTGGACGCTCGGGTGAAGGCGAGCCCAGCGGTAGTGATATTTGGGGTGGTGGAGGATCCGGGAGTGCAGGAAGTGAAAGAGACCGAGGTACTGGCCTTTGCCTCTCTGGTAGCCCGGAGACGGATTTTGTTAATGTGGAGGGACTCGAAACCCCCGAGTGTGGAGACCTGGGTTAGCGACATGGCGGGGTTCCTCAGCCTGGAGCGAATAAAGTTTGCCTTGGGAGGGTCCTTGACGGGGTTCTCCCAGCAGTGGCAACCTTTCCCTGACTTTCTAGGGGAGCAGTAAGTGTCAGCAGCAGCAGCATCCTTGGGGGGGAGGGGTTACTGTTGATATAATGTGAGTTGGGCATAGAGACAAAACCCACCTTGTACTGTTTAAAAAAAAATCTCTGTTTTGTAAGTAGTTCCATTGTAAGCTTTGGGCTATGTTTATTGTTATTTTTTATTACTATCTGTATTTCTATTTTAGTTATGTAAAAACACTCATTGGAAAAACTTTAATAAAACATTTATTAAAAAAAAGAATAACAAATCCAATGTCAAATCATGTACAGAACGCAGAATAGAAAGTGGAGAAAAAAGGATGGGATGAAGAGAGAAAGAAGAAAAAAGAAAAAGTAATATAAAAACTATTATATTCTTAATCTTTGACTGCATCCAAAAGCCAAGGAATGAGACTCTACACGTGTAAACGTTGCTTTTCAGCACCAGAATTGTTACCTGCACTAATTAAGACTTATAAAATCATTAACATGTACACACTGAAAAAGACCAAGTCCAAACTTGCTGTGTTAAGTTTAATGTGTATCTGCATTGCAAGACAACAACCTAACGGCAGTCAATGCATTTCAATGGTGATTTGGGCCATGAGATGTCATTCTTGGGAAGCTAATGACCGAGTAGCGCATCTCAGACAGCAACTTAACAATTCTCACAGAGCAGCACGGTGACACCAGTGGTTAGCACGGTTGCCTCACGGCACTGAGGTCCCAGGTTCGATCCCAGCTCTGGGCCACTGTCCGTGTGGAGTTTGCACATTTTCCCCGTGTTCGCGTGGGTCTCACCCCCACAACCCAAAGGTGTGCAGGGTAGGTGGATTGGCCACACTAAATTACCCCGTAATTGGAAAAGAAATGAATTGGGTACTCTAAATTTAAAAAAACCATTTGTAGTGCACACTGCCTTTCTCGGGTTACGTGATTGTGGAATCCGGGATTGTGGAATCATTGTCCTCTGTTGCATGTTCAACAGATTTAAATTAGACAGAGACAGGATCAAGCAGTTTATTTTCATTTTCAATTGTATATTGTAGCCATCATGAGAGTTGGCCAATCTATCTGGTCCTTTGTGTGATTACTAGTGAGATTTCACAGTGTACACGTACATGTGTAGCAAGGCAGGAGTGAGAGAAGCACATGAAGCCCTTCCAGCTCACACTTTGTGTAGATACGCACCTCAGCAATGGAGCAACCAGAAATGTATCAAATGATTCATTCATACAGCTACCGCTACAACAACCACATACAATTAACGTCGCAAAACGGCCACAAACCACTTTGTAAGAGCATTATTCATTAAATTGACATGCGGAATGTGATACAAAGCTCGGTCAAAGAGAGAGGTTTTAGGAAGCATTTTAAAGGAAGAGAGAAAGGTAGCAGCAGAGAGGTTTTGAGAGGCCATTCCCCAGTGGCTGAGACAGCTGAAAGGTGGTCGCCAATGGTGCAGTGATCAAAACATGGGATATGTGTAAAAGGCCAGAATTGCAAGAGAGCAGATATCACGGAGGATTGTGAAGGCTGTCGAAGGTGACAGAGAAAGGAAGGGGCGAGGCCACGGAGGAATTGGAAAACAAGGAAACGATGTAGGCCAGTAAGCACAGGGTTTAAGTGGAGCTTAAAATGAAAAACCAGGAATTTTTTTCAGAATTAAAGATTTGCATTTATTTGGCAGCTTTCATGACCTTAGAATATCCCAAAATGCATTGCACTCAATGAAATATATTCAAAGAGTGGTCATTATTGTAATGCAAGAAAGAGACAATTTGCACACAATGAGGTCCCACAGAAAGCAATATAATTACCAGATGATCTCTTGCTTTTGATTATGTGATAAATAATTGCCAAAACCAGACAAAGCAGCCCTGTTCGTCTTTGAATATTGCCATGGAATATTTTGTGGGCACCTGAGAGGGCAGATGGGGCCTCTTTCTGCTGTCCCATCTGAAAGACAGCACATCTGTCAGTGCGCCATTCCCTCAGTGACTGTGGTGGTATGTATTAGGGGTAGTACGGTACCTGTGAAGCCGAGAGGTTATTGGCTGACAGGTCCCGGGTCCTGGTTGGATCTGCCGCCTGCTGGCTCCGCCCAGAAGGCGGAGTATAAGAGCTCGAGTTCTCCCAGCAGCCGCATTCTGTAACTGAGCTGCTGGGGAACAAGTCTTGCTTAATAAAGCCTCGATAGACTTCATCACTTCTCGACTTGTGTAAGTCATTGTTGCGTTACAATTTATTAAGCAAGCTTAAAAGACTATGGAGCTCCGGATCGCCCCGGAGTGTCTGCGAATCAGCCCCCATGCAGCAAACTCGGCGGCCGTGTTTAAACACTGGCTAGCATGCTTCGAAGGCTACCTTCGAACGGCCCCCGGCCGGACCACGGAAGATCAGAAAATGCAGGTCCTGCATTCCAGGGTGAGCCCGGAGATCTACACGCTGATCGAAGACGCGGAGGATTTCCCGACGGCGCTCGCCATGCTGAAAGGCGTCTACATTCGGCCCATAAACCAGGTCTACGCACGCCACCAACTCGCGACGAGACGGCAAATTCCCGGAGAATCGCTCGACGAGTTCTACAGCGCACTGCTGATTTTGGGACGGAACTGCAACTGCCCGTCGGTGAGCGCGATCCAGCACACGGAGCTGCTAATCAGAGTCCCGTTTGTGGCAGGTATGACTTCTTCTCAAATTCGTCAAAGACTGTTAGAGAGAGATTCGCTAGGACTCACAGAGGCACGGGCCCTTGCGGCCTCCCTCGATGTGGCCTCACAAAATGCCCGCGCCTAAGGCCCCGACCGCGCGGCAGCCCCTTGGGCTCCGTGGACCCCCGTTGCGACCGGCTCCCCGGCACCCCCACCCCCTCGCAAGCCTGCGCGGCTAGAGCATCAGACCATCCCGGTGGGGCCCGCTGCTATTTTTGCGGGCAGGCGAAACACCCCCGGCAGCGCTGCCCGGCCCGCTCAGCTATTTGTAAAAGCTGCGGCAAAAAGGGGCATTACGCAGCGGTGTGCCGGTCCCGGGGGGTCGCCGCAAACCCCGGGGAAGAACGGGGACAGCAGATTCAAACCCCCCCTCAACCCCCCCAACGATCCATGCGCGACCCGTGGGCGCCACCATTTTGGGTCCCGGACACCACGCAGGGAGAATGGCCGCCGCCATCTTGTGACCCCCCCCAGCCACGTGCGATTCATGGGGGCGGCCATTTTGTCCACCCCCGACGGCGTGCGATCCATGGACGCCGCCATCTTGGCTGACAGCCAAGGTCCCCAGCATAGACGGCTCCACGGGGTCCGAAGAAAACGCCACGATGCTACTACCACAACTGGCTTCGGTGACCCTGGACCAATCGCGGCCCCGGACACTCCAAACGGCAACAACAACGGTGCTGGTCAACGGGTACGAGACGCCATGCTTGATCGACTCTGGGAGCACGGAAAGTTTTATTCACCCGGATACGGTAAGACGCTGTTTTCTTTCCATTCGTCCGAGCACTCAAAAGATTTTCCTGGCTGCGGGATCTCATTCAGTAGAGATAAAAGGGTTCTGCATTGCGAACCTAACGGTGCAAGGGAGGGAGTTTAAGAACTAAAGGCTTTACGTCCTTCCCCAACTCTGCGCGCCCACATTACTGGGGTTAGATTTCCAGTGTAACCTCCAGAGCCTAACATTCCAATTCGGCGGCCCCATACCCCCACTCACTATCTGCGGCCTCGCAACCCTCAAGGTTGAACCACCTTCCTTGTTTGCGAACCTCACCCCGGATTGCAAACCCGTCGCCACTAGGAGCAGACGATACAGCGCCCAAGATCGGACGTTTATCCGGTCCGAAGTCCAGCGGCTGCTGAAGGAAGGCATAATCCAGGCCAGCAATAGTCCCTGGAGAGCCCAGGTGGTAGTTGTGAAGACCGGGGAGAAGCAGAGGATGGTCGTAGACTATAGTCAGACCATCAATAGGTACACGCAGCTAGATGCGTACCCTCTCCCCCGCATATCCGACATGGTCAATCGGATTGCACAGTACAAGGTCTTTTCCACCGTGGACCTCAAGTCCGCATACCACCAGCTCCCCATCCGCCCAAGTGACCGCAAGTACACGGCCTTCGAGGCAGACGGGCAGCTCTACCATTTTTTAAGGGTCCCATTTGGCGTCACGAACGGAGTCTCGGTCTTCCAACGGGAGATGGACCGAATGGTTGACCAGCACGGGTTGCAGGCCACGTTCCCATACCTCGACAACGTAACCATCTGCGGCCATGACCAGCAGGACCACGACGCCAACCTCCAAAATCTCCTCCAGACCGCTAACGCCCTGAACCTCACATATAACGAGGAAAAATGCGTTTTCAGCACCAACCGTCTGGCCATCCTGGGATACGTAGTGCGCAATGGAGTGATAGCCCCGACCCCGAACGCATGCGCCCCCTTATGGAATTTCCCCTCCCCCACTGCTCCAAAGCCCTGAAACGCTGCCTGGGCTTCTTTTCGTATTACGCCCAGTGGGTTCCCCAGTACACAGACAAGGCCCGCCCGTTAATCCAGTCCACTACCTTCCCCCTGTCGACAGAGGCCCGCCAGGCCTTCAGCCGCATCAAAGCGGATATCGCAAAGGCCACGATGCATGCAATCGACGAGTCCCTCCCCTTCCAAGTCGAGAACGACGCGTCCGATGTAGCTCTGGCGGCCACTCTTAACCAAGCGGGCAGACCCGTGGCCTTTTTCTCCCGGCCCCTCCACGCCTCAGAAATCCGCCACTCCTCAGTGGAAAAGGAAGCCCAAGCCATAGTGGAAGCTGTGCGACATTGGAGGCATTACCTGGCCGGCAGGAGATTCACTCTCCTCACCGACCAACAGTCGGTAGCCTTTATGTTCGATAATGCACAGCGGAGCAAAATCAAGAATGACAAGATCTTGAGGTGGAGGATCGAGCTCTCCACCTATAACTATGAGATCTTGTATCGTCCCGGAAAGCTGAACGAGCTGTCCGATGCCCTATCCCGTGGCACATGTGCCAACGCACAAGTAGACCGCCTCCAAGCCCTCCACGAGGACCTCTGCCACCCGGGGGTCACTCGGTTCTACCAATTTGTGAAGTCCCACAACCTCCCCTACTCTGTGGAGGAGGTCCGTACAGTCACCAGGAACTGCCAAATCTGCGCAGAGTGCAAACCGCACTTTTTCAGGCCAGATAGAATGCACCTGATAAAGGCTCCCCGTCCCTTTGAACGCCTCAGTTTGGATTTCAAAGGCCCCCTCCCCTCCACCGTCCGCAACGCATACTTCCTGAACGTGGTGGACGAGTACTCCCATTTCCCCTTCGCCATCCCCTGCCCCGACATGACAGCGGCCACAGTCAACAAAGCCCTCGGCACCATCTTTACACTGTTCGGTTTCCCCGCGTACATCCATAGCGACAGGGGATCCTCCTTCATGAGAAACGAGCTGCGTCAGTTCCTGCTCAGCAGGGGCATTGCCTCGAGCAGGATGACCAGCTACAACCCCCGGCGGAACGGTCAGGTAGAGAGGGAGAACGGTACGGTCTGGAAGACCATCCTACTGGCCCTGCGGTCCAGAAATCTCCCAGTTTCCCGTTGGCAGGAAGTCCTCCCGGATGCCCTCCACTCCATCCGGTCGTTACTGTATACCACCACTAACCAAACGCCTCAAGAGCGCCTCCTTGTCTTCTCTAGGAAGTCCTCCTCCGGAACGTCGCTGCCGACCTGGTTGGCAGCCCCAGGACCCATCTTGCTCCGAAAGCATGTGCGGGCGCCCAAATCGGACACGTTGGATGAGAGGGTCCACCTTCTCCACGGCAACCCTCAGTACGCCTACATGGCGTACCCCGACGGCCGACAGGACATGGTCTCCCTGCGGGACTTGGCGCCCGCCGGAAACACACACACACTCCCGACACCGATCACCCCCTTCTTGCCACCGGCGCACCCGCGACCGCCCCCTTCCCGGGGGGATCGGTCCTCCTCCCGTGCCCGCCCAGGAGTAAAGAAACAGGAACGAACAGCGCAACGCTCCCAGAGACGACAGTGCCCTAGCCAGCACCTGCACCACCACCGGGGCTGAGGCGATCGACAAGGACGATCAGGGCACCCGCTCGACTCGTGGAATCCGCGTGACACCAGAAAAAAGACTTGTAAATAATTCTGACAAAACTGTACATAGTTAACTGTTGGGCTAAATGCATAGCCACTGTACGAAAATTGTTCCAGGACCAGCGTTGTAAACCCCTACCACCATGTGGACCACCACCCCGCCGGGTTCTTTTTTAACAAGGGGTGAATGTGGTGGTATGTATTAGGGGTAGTACGGTCACTGTGAAGTCGAGAGGTTATTGGCTGACAGGTCCCGGGTCCTGGTTGGATCTGCCGCCTGCTGGCTCCGCCCAGAAGGCGGAGTATAAGAGCTCGAGTTCTCCCAGCAGCCGCATTTTGTAACTGAGCTGCTGGGGAACAAGTCTTGCTTAATAAAGCCTCGATAGACTTCATCACTTATCGACTTGTGTAAGTCATTGTTGCGCTACAGACTGGAAGTGTCAGCCTAGATTGTGCGCTGAAATTTCTTGAGTAGGATGTGAACTCACAACCTTCTAAGAATGCTACCACTGAACCACGGCTGATACCTTAGGGGCGTCTCAGTCTGTTTGATGAGGGGAGTTGACGATCTACTTTGGTGAAAAACATCACAGAACATAACGTTGCTCATTTTTCCATGAGCCGGGTTCACCTGAGGCTATTTACACTATTTATTTTCTTTTTGTTACAGTCTCCCCACCCCTTTCCCACATGGAACTAAGAAGCTTGTTAAAAGTGAGTAATAGCCAAGTACAGAAAGCCCTAACCAACGGGAGGCAAAACATGAAACCATGGTGATGAAGAACTGCTGTCATTTAGGATAATTATTTCTGTTTAACCAAGGAATTGATTACAGATTTGCACTGACAGAACGTCCGACACCCACTGATTGTCTTGTTACTGCGCCAGTCAGCATAGCCTTGCTGCATTGAAACACATACTGGGACTGCCACCTGTCTGGCTAAGAAACAGCCAGATCAAATTTGGAGGAAGCTATGTAGAAAATCTCTCAAATGAAAACCAGATGATAAAAGTACCTCTATATTATATATATATGTGTGTGTGTATTGGAATAAAAAATACCTTTTCTCATTTACAACTGCTTTTATGATGAAGACTCAGTACAGTCAGTGAGGATTGATGTACTTTCTGCATTACCAACTTAACATACTGCACCCAAGTAATGATGCGATGTTACTCAACTCCCCCCCCCCCCCAACTCCCCACAACCATTCTTCCCCAGCATCCCATATAACCAAGAAATGCTGGACTTATAGCCAGCCCTTTGTTAGCTTTGGAAAAGGATAACAACCTCAATACAGTTGGGCTCCTCATGTTCAGAAACTTGGGCCTTTCAGAGTTGAGAGGCCGTGTTGAGAGGCGTTGTATAAGGTACTCAATGAAAACATACATTTATACGGAGTAAGGGGGCGATTCTCTGAGCCCCGACGCCAGAGCGCGATTCTCCGAGGTGCGGAGAATTGGCGCCATTTGCGCCGGCACGTTTGACACGGCGCTGGCCGCGGGCCGCTGGAATCGGTGGGGCCGCCGATTCTCCGGCCCGGATGGGCCGAGCGGCCGCGTGGATACGACAGAGTCCCCCTGGCGCCATTCACCCCTGGTCGCTGCCGGCGGGAACTCTGCGTGCAGGGTCGGGGGGCGGCCTGTGGGGTGGGGTAAAGTGCTCCTTCACCGGGGGGGGGGGGGTGGCCCCGATGGGGTCTGGCCCGCGATCGGGGCCCACCGATTGGCTGGCGGGCCGGCCTCTCTTCCCCCCCGGGCCTACTGTGTTGCGCGGCCGGCCCCTGAACACCGACGCCATGTTGAGTCGGGGCCGGCGCGCTGAAGACGTCCCCCGCACATGCGCAGGTTGGCGCGGAGCCCATTTGCCGTCGGGAAAGGAGGCTGGAGCGGCGTGAACCCGCGCATGCGCAGCTGGCCCCCTGTGGGGGCCGGAATCAGTCATCCCCGTGCCCGTTTCGTGCCGTCGTGAAACGCGACGGCGTTCACGATGGCGCGAACACTTGGGCCCCATTTTGGAGAATCGCCCCCAAGATGTCCCAAAGTGCCTCATGGGGAGAATTATCAGGCACAATTTAACAGTGAGCCACATAAAGAGATATTAGGACAGGGTGACCAAAAACCTGGTTAAAGAGTAACATTTTATGGAGCTTAAAAGAAGGAAGAGTGGCAGAGACGTTTAGGGAAGGGAGTTTCAGAGCTTAGGGCCTAGGCAGCTGGAGACACGGTCATCATTGATGGAGAAATGACAACAGGGAAATGCAGGAGGCCAGAATTGAAGGAGTGCAATGAGAGGAAATGCAAAAGACAAAGTCGGAATATTACTTTGAATTTACTCGTTGGAAGAGGACACAGAGCCATACTAGTAGAAAGGAAAGATAAAATTATCCAGGAAGTTTGTCAAACACTGGAGACTAAGCCAGGAGAGCAATGGAATGACTAAGAAATGGCATGATGGCACAGTGGTTAGCACTGCTGCCTCACAGTGCCAGGGACCCGGGTTCGATTCCGACCCCATCACGGATCTGGGGCATCGCTCAAGGTCAGTCTGACTTAAGACTTTCTTCCCTACTAATAAATCCTCCATTGATCAGTGGACAGGTTTGGTTTTCTTTACTCGCAACATGACTACTTCCCACACCATAAAACAACTGATTTTCATTTCATTCATCTTTGGATGCGGGGGTCTCTGGCTGGAGCAGCATTTACTGCACATCCATAACTGCTCTTGTGAAGGTAGTGGTGAGCTGGCTTTCTGAACTGCTGCATTCCATGTGGTGTAGGTACACCCACAGTGCTGACAGGGAACGAGTTCCAGGATTTTGACCCAGCGAGAGTGTAGGATCGGCGATATATATTCAAGTTGGGGTGGTGAGTGACTTGGAGGGGAACTTGCAGGTGGTGATGTCCCCAGGTATCTGCTGCCCTTGTCCTTCGAGATGGTAGGTTTTGAAGGAGCCACGATGCCTCGACGCCGGCACGCGATTCTCCAAGGTGCGGAGAATTGGCGCCATTTGCGCCGGCGGGTTTGACGCACCGCCACCCGCGGGCCACTGGAATCGGCGGGGACGCCGATTCTCCGGGTGAATGGGCCGCGCGGCCGCGCGTAAAAAGCAGAGTCTCGTCGGCGCCGGTCACCCCTGGTCGCTGCCGGCGGGAACTCTGCGCAAAGGGTCGGGGGGCGGCCTGTGGGGCGGGGAAAAGCGCTCTTTCACCAGGGGGGGGCCTCCGATGGGGTCTGGCCCGCGATCGGGGGTTGGGGCCCACTGATTGGTGGGCTGTCCCCTCCCCCCCACCCGCCCCCCCCTGGGCCTACTTTGTTGCGCGGCCAGCCCCTGAACCCCCATGCCATGTTGCGTCAGGGCCGGCACGCTAAAGAAGTCCCCCGCGCATGCGCGGGTTGGCGCGGCACCCATTTGGCGGCGAGTAGGTAGGCTGGAGCAACGTGAACCACTCCAGCGCCGTGCTGGCCCCCTATGGAAGCCAGAATCGGTCGTCCCCGCAGCCGTTTCCCGCTGTCGTGAAACGCGACGGCGCAAACACTTAGTCTCCATTGCGGAGAATCGCGCCCACTATTTTTTTTCTCTATTGCAGCTGATAAGCTTCACTCAAATTTAAAATGAGCTTAAGGTCCAATAACCACAGCTGTAGAGTCACGGTCGGCAAGAAACTGGTTTGGTCCATTCTGCTTAAATCATCGTATAATTAAAAAAAGAGAAATTAAATTCTCACTTTGCAGTGCATTTCACATGATCTTAATTCAAATTTTTGCATCATTCAAATTTTTTTAACCAACAAAGTTGGTGGTTTGTCAGGAGTGGACTGTCTGTGTTTGGATTTATCTGTCAGGGGCACCTGCAAGTATTAAGCTCCTCCACTGCCAGACGGTCTGTTGTATGCTTCACAATAGTTGACCAGCTTGCCTAGTTCCCCTCCGCTGTGCTCCTCATGGTGCGGAATGCAGCGATGTGCTGCTAACTCAGGAGCTTGGTATGAGATCAGAATCCTTCATTAATCCCAATTAGCACCTGGCCCACAGGATCCTGAATCTCTTCCATTGACCAACTGTCTTCATAGCTGTTCCGCACTCAGACCCCTCCTTGCCTCCTGTGTCATGTTTTGCCAAGTTTTGCACATTTGACACTGCTTACTGCTAGAAATCCTGTCACTCGGCTTAAGAGTAGCGTGCAATTCAATGTCCTAGACATGGACAAATGGTGAGCTTTTACAGATACATCCAATATCGGGCCTACAGCCTCGGGCCCTAATCCATTGAGTTGTGGACACCTACTGGGACTGCCTGGACAGCCTATCGGTGCATCAGGCTGTGAATTATAAGCTGCTGCACCACCAGCAATGCCCTTTATTAAAGGGATGGAGGTGCAATTGAGGGGAGGAAAGAGAGAATGACTGGGGAAGGAAGGGCAATCGAACGAGGAGGGACACAAAGTGGAAGAGGCTTGATCAGATGATCACCATAGTGAGGGGGGGGGGGTTGCAAGGGTTGTGGCGATCATTGGGACTAAGAGGTGGCAGACAACAACACGGATCTGGGGCATCGCTCAAGGTCAGATCCGACTTAAGACTCTCTTCCCCATCATTGATCGGTGGACATGTGTTTTTTTTTTACCCACAACATGACTACTTTCTACACCATAAAACATCTGGGCCGGGATTCTCCCTTCCGGGGACTAAGTTCCCACGCCGCCGCCAATGACTCCGGCGTTAACGGGCCCCCAAGGTGAGGAATTCTCAACTGTCTCGGGGGCTAGGTGGACACCGGAGGGGTTAGCGCCGCTCCAGCTAGTGCCAAAGGGACTGCGAGTTCACGCATGTGCGGAACGGCCATCTAGATCTCGCGCATGCACAGAGGGTTCTCTTCTCCGTGCTGGCCATGGCAGAGCCCGACAGGGGCCCGGCACGGAGTAAAGTAGGCCCCCACGGAACAGGCCCGCCTGCAGATCGGTGGGCCCCGATCGCGGGCCAGGCCACAGTGGCCCCCCCCCCCCCCCCCGCCCCCGCCCCCCCCCCCCCCCCCCGAGGTCGGATCCCACCGCGCTCCCCCCGAGGACCACCCACGGCGACTTACCTGCCAGGTCCCACCGTGTGGGATGGCCGCTTGGCCCATTGAGGCCCGGAGAATCGCCGGTGAGGCCGCTGCCGACGGCGCCCGACCGGCGTGGCATGAGTTCCGCTCCCGCCCGAAAAACAATGCCCGAGAATACGGCAGCTGGCGGCGGGGCGGGATTTGCACCGCCTCCCCCGGGGGATTCTCCGACCCGGCGGGGAGTTGGAGAGTCCCGCCCCTGATTTTCATTTCACTGTGAAACTGGGGCTGGAAACTTTGCTGCCTATCTTGATGTTCAGGCATTTTGTTTTTCGGTGGCAGCCTATCACTTAAGGACCGCCAGTAGGCCGCAGGTAGACTTGTTTTTCCTGAATCAAGGTGACTGAATTAAAGGCAATACCAATTTTCCCTTGGGTGGTGTGGCAGGGCATCAGGGGGGAGTTAAGCCCGTTATTTGAATATGTCCGTATTTCAGGAATGGGTGACTGGATGCTTACACCTTTGCCACTCAATGTGGTGGGCAGTGCACTTGCAGCTGGGAATGAAGAGGCACTTCCTCTGCACCATATTGGAAGCATAGGTAACCTAGAAACAGGCGGCACCATCAAATGTCTAGGTCAGTTATTCTGCTCATAACGATGGCCATACAAAATATAAATACCACACTGGCAGCACTGTGGCGCAGTGGATTAGCCCTGCTGCCTCACAGCGCTGAGGTGCCAGGTTCGATCCCGGCTCTGGTCACTGTCTGTGTGGAGTTTGCACATTCTCCCCGTGTTTGCGTGGGTTTTTGCCCCACAACCCAAAGATGTGCAGGTAGGTTGATTGGCCACGCTAAATTGCCCCTTAATTGGAAAAAATGAATTGGGTACTCTAAATTTATAAAAAGTAAATAAATAAATACCACACATAAAAGCTTAAATCAGTACAATCTGGCAGCGTTGTGTACAGGTTGATTCAAAAATAGCTAATGCCAAATGTATGTCTATATTTACATTCTACTTTAAAAAAAAATTTTGAGTACCCAATCTTTTTTTTTCTGATTAAGGGGCAATTTAGCGCGGCCAATCCACCTACCCTGCACATCTTTGGGTTGTGGGGGTGAGATCCACGCAGACGTGGGGAGAATGTGCAAACTCCACACTGACAGTGACACGGGCCGGCATCGAACCCGGGTCTTCGCCGCTGCGTGGCACCATGCTAACCACTTGGTCATCATGCCGCCCTTATATTTACATTATAGTTAGCATAATAGTAATTACATGAATATTTCTACCGTCAAGTGCAGATATAAAATGGAATGTCAAATATTATTGCTAATTCTTCTTCCATTAATGATTATTCTCTGCCATACAGCCAGGAGGTGGACTTGTTACCAGTTGCAATGAAAACCCTGGGCTGGGTTTGACTACGGATAGCTCTGCTCCAAAATTACATGGTCAAACTTAACTCATTGGGTCATTCAGAAGGTGCCATCTGTTCAGATACCATGAACTTTCTGATCACAAAGGAAGTGGTCACATCTGGATTTACATGAGTTCTGACAACGGGACACAGAGCCTGAAAACCAGCTTTTCCCAGCTGGTTTAAACAATGACATCTTCTGACGTAATGTCTGGCAACTTGCCTTGTCCAAACGTCACCGTTTAAGCTTACACCCAGCCAGCTTTTTTCAGTTCAGAAATGTCTTAAACTGCAAATTAGACACGGTAAAGTCCATTTCACACTTCCTGGTCTCTCGTGACGTCAAGCTTGTGGTTTTGCATTATCAAGGTTTCGAGAAACTTACATCATGGAAAACATGAAACTCAAATCTCACCTGCCACACTGTCCCCACCCCTCTGTCAATCTGACACCCGATTGTATCTTAGCCCTAATCCCTTTCTGCCATTTTCCCACCCAGTTTTTGAAAATTTTGTCATGGGCTGTGGGGATAGTCGACAAGGCCAGCATTTCTTGCCCAACCCTAAATACCCTTGAACTGAGAAGCTTGCTACGTTTGTTGAGAGTCACTGAGTCACATGTAGGCCCGACCAGAGAACTGCGGCAGATTTCCTTCCCGAAAGGACATTAGTGAACCAGATCGGTTTTGACAACAATCCACGATAGTTGTCATGGTTACCATTACTGATAATAGTTTTCCATTCTAAATTCATGAATTGAATTTGAATTCCGCCAGCTGCCATTTGAGCTTGTGTATTAGCTGCGGCCCCTGCATTAGCCTCAGCCTCTAGATTATGAGTCCAGCAATATTACCACTACGTCACCATCTCCTCCCATCATCCTGCCTTGTCCCTATCCCACTAAAGTCCTGTCCCTAGCTCATCTCCTGCCCTGCTGAACACTTACTCTGCCCAGTTTTGTACAATAGGCAAAATGCAAACGGCAGACATCCATCTACTACAGCTCCTCCCAAGAAATACTTTCCTTCTGCATCCCTTCTACACAATACCATTTCATGCCAATAACTATGAACATTGACAGGAGTAGTTATGGCTTTGTTGCTGATTAGAAATCATCTACTCTGTCAACCAGCATAACTCTCAACTATGCGCAAGATTTTTTCCTTTTTTTATAAATTTAGAGTACCTAATTATATTTTTCCAATTAAGGGGCAATTTAGCTTGGCCAATCCACCTAGCCAGCCTGCACATCATTTTGGGTTGTGGGGGTGAGACCCATGCAGACACGAGGAGAATGTGCAAACTCCACATGGACAGTGACCCAGGGCCGGGATCGAACCCGGGTCCTCAGCGCCGTGAGACTGCAGTGCTAACCGCTGCGCCATCGTGCCACCCTGGTTATCTGACTTCACAATGATTTTATTTTCATTCTGTCAAATGTTTCCCCTACTTTACAACAGTGGACTCCTCTTCAGAAATGCACTGTAATGCACTTAAGGGTATCCTGAGGCCATGAAAGGCATTAATGATATTAATAATTTTTATTGTCATAAGTAGGCTTACATTAACATTGCAATGAAGTTACTGTGAAAAGCCGCTCATCGTCACATGTGTGCCTGTTCGGGTACACAGAGGGAGAATTCAGAATGTCCAAATGACCTAATAGCACATCTTTCGGGACTTGTGGGAGGAAACCGGAGCAATGCTAATTAGGGCCTCATCTTCATAGAGTCAGCGAGTCATAGATGTTTACAGCATGGAAACAGACCCTTTGGCCCAGCTTGTCCATGCTGCCCAGTTTTTATCACTAGGCTAGTCCCATTTGCCCACATTTGCCATATCCCTCTATACCCACCCTGCCCATGTAACTGTCTAACTGTTTCTAAAGGAAAAAATTATACCCGCCTCTACCACTGCCTCTGGTAGCTCATTCCAGACGCTTACCACCCTGTGTGAAAAATGTCCCCTCTGGTCTCTTTTGTATATCTCCCCTCTCACCTTAAACCTATGTCCTCTGGCATGGTGAGGGCTGGAGATCTCAGGGAAGCATGATTCTCACATGATTCCCAGAATCAAAACCATAATTAATAATAATAATCTTTATTGTCACAAGTAGGCTACATTAACACTGCAATGAAGTTACTGTGAAAATCCCCTAGTCGCCACATTCCGGCACCTGTTCGGGTACACAGAGGGAGAATTCAGAATGTCCAAATTACCTAACAGCAGGTCTTTTGAGACTATGTACGGGATTACATAAATGCAGGTCTTTCTTTCATTTTAAAGGATACGGGACTGACTGAGCGAACAAACTCAGAGGTCATCAGTTCAAATCCCAACGTAACTAGTTGGAGAATACCAGGATCTGGTCATTGGTGGACTGGCGTTGGTAAGGTGACCGCAAAAGCTGTTGGATTGTTGTTAAATATACACCGGGTCAGGAAGGGGTCCCTATCATTCCCTCCTGGCCTGATCTCATGCTACATGGCAAACCTTTAATGCCCCCAGGCTACCTGCGGATGAGCACATAATCCTGGTTTGCTCCTGTCACTCACACCCAAGCCCAATAAAGGAAATTACGCCGTGGTCAAATATGAAACCAAAAAGTCCCAAAAATGTAGTTAGAGGAAGTAATACTGGGAAACCCTTGAGTGGTAATATTAAGGTATATTTTACTGAATTTCCCCTTCTCCCTGCTTAAAGTTTGAGTAACATTTAGTCATGTCTTAATTTTTCTGGCATTGTGAAAAATTAAATAAAAGAAAGTGGATTTTCTCGCATGGTTACAAACAGGCCCATGTGAATGTTTACACGTGTGTTCATGTGCACTTGCACTGCCCACCTGTGTATGAGTGACTCAATATTTCCAAATTCAGGAAAAAGTAGTAACATTTTGAATTTTGGGTCACACTCAATTAAAAAGAGGAACATTTAAACTGTCTGTTACACCACTCTGTAGTCCATAGAAGTAATGCCCCAATGGGTTCTTGAGTGGGTAATGTTGCTGTGTTTGCATACAGGGATCATGTAGAAACATGGGCGCAAACCTTTATCTCCTATCCCAATATATGAAAGTTGGGACGAATAATAACTGTTCTCAACTGGACGTAAAAAAGACCTTTCATCCCCTTATGGTCCCTCCATCTAGGGTCCATGTTTGAATGTTCTATTGCAGGCTTGCCTCTTTTCACTTCCCCCTGTCCTCCATCCCACTGCCATCCTCCACCCCACCCACTCAGCATCACTGGCTGTTGCTTAATTACTCAAAGGAACACAAAGTTCCGTTCCACAGAGAAGGGAAACCAAGCAGATATTGTTAGTGTCTCTTTCAACTTCAATCTCCGTCAGGCAGCTTCGCATTCAAACAGTTTGGTTCCATTTCCTGTCCGAAGATAGGACCGTAAGACAAAAGACATAGGGCGGGATTCTCTCAGCCCACTTCGGGCCGGAGAATTGCCGGGCCGGGTGCGAATTGCACGACGCCGCCCCGGAGGGCGGAGAATCGCCGCCATCGGCGCCGGCGCGCCGCCGGTCGGGGTCCGCTCTACACAGCCACCCCGGCGATTCTCCAACCGGGATGGGCCGAAGAAATCCGAGTCCCGCCAGCGCCGTCCACGTGTGGTCTTACCCAGTGGGACCTCGGCATGCATCCTTCCAGGGGCGGCCTGGTGGGAGGAGGGATGGTCCAACCCCGGAGTGGGGGGGGGGCCCTCCGCCATGGTCTGGCCGGCGATCGGGGCCTACCGATCAGCGGGCCGACCTCTCGGGCTGGGGGCCTCTTTTGCTCTGTGCCGGCCCATGTAGCCCTACGCCATGTTGCGTCGGGGCCGGCGCGGAGAAGGAAGCCGCCGTGCATGTGCGCAATTGCGCCGGTCACAGCGCGCCTGCACAGACCCGTGGCGCCCATTTGATGCCGGTATCGGCAGCTGGAGCGGTGTGGGTTGCTCCATTGCCGTGCTGGTCTACTGAGGGGCTTGGAATCGCTGCTCCTGGGGGCCTGTTGACGCCGTCATGAAACGCAACGTCTTTTACGACAGAGTCAACACTTGACCTCAGGATCAGAGAATTCTGCCCATAGAAGTAGAAGTTAGGCCTCTTGGCCCATCCAGTCTGTTCCACCAGGAGTGTGAATAGTGGTGAGCGTGCGTTGTCAATGATGCCCTACACTCGGTATGTTGCCGGGGGGAGGGGGGGTGCAGATGCACCTTGAAGGTGACTTTGTGGTGTAGGATCAGCCATGGTCTAGGTGAATGGCGGATCAGGCTGGAGGCCGACTCCTGTTTCTATTCCTATAAACCCAAGTGCAGCTGCCTCCAAATAAATCCCGATTTCCTGCAAATACTGAAGTTGGGAGCTGTTATTATCTTCAGTTCCATCGACAGTTCTATCCATCCTGTTGACTCCAACTCAACTCATACCAGCCAACGCCACTCACCATGTGTCGGGTTACTGAGCCTCAGTGCCATCAAAACACTGGTCCTTAACCAGCTCCAGGTAGCTGGACAAGGTGGGATTGACTCTCCCTGAAGAAGCTGGCTGATGCACAGCTGACACTGCTGCCCCAACCCCATTCCCTCAATGCTGTCCTTCCATCCAAGACTTTATGCCTATGTCCATACTCGCACCAAGTCCCGTTCACCCATCGCCCCTGTGCTTGCTGACTGTCCCTGGATACTTCAATTTCACATTCCCATCTTTGTATTCAAATCTCTCAACGGTCTCGTCTCTCCCTGTCTCCGCAATCTCCTCCAGTGCCCCTACCATCTGAGATCACTGGGTTCCTCCAACGCTGCCCAGCAAATTTTCGTCATTCCACCATTGGTAGGTGCCAGGTCCTTAATGCTCTGTAACTGCTAGCTTAAACCTCTCCACCTCTGTCCCCCTCCTTTACCGCCTACCTCTTTGACCAGGACTTTGGTTACCTGTCCTAACATCTTTTTATGTGGAGTACACATACACATTGATATTTACCTCTGCGAAGAATGTTAAACATGGAAAAAATATGCAAAGAAAGATTTGCATTTATAGAGCACCTTCCACAAACTCAGGATATCCCATAGTGCATTGCGGCCAATGAGATGCAGCTGCTCCGGGACAATGGGATGCCTGCTCGGGCTGGGAATCCAAACTAGGATTTGCAAGAACAAGAATTCCCCACAATATAGGTTGAGCTTCATCCTCTGGATCAAGAGCAGCATTACATAGGAGGCAGGGCAGACGGTGAGGGGTTGAGGAGCAGGGTGTCAGCCTGAAATGAAGAGGAGGACGAGGGGGGGGGGGGGTGGGGGGGAGAAGCGATTACCACAAATGCAGCATGGGGAGAAGTGAGCCTGAGCTCAGAGCAAAGAATTAAGCATTTGTCAGAGTGATATGAACAATATCAGTCAGCTGTAGTAACAAGCAGTAAGTAGCCCATTCACAAGGGCACTGAATTGCTCTGCAAAAAAAAAAAGCTTAAATTCTGTCACAATCTTCTGCACAAATCTTGGAATGTTTTGCATGTCTACTGCTTAAGTTATCACAAGCTTGAGGCCCACCGCAGCCTCAGTGTAATTGCGGTCGTGGGTCTGGTACTCAGGGCTGTTTACCAGGTGTGCTCTTTGAAAGCGGCTGCCCATTTACTGGTTTTCTCGGTTGGTATTTACGCGGTCAATCCTACAATTACTTTTCCAACTGCCTATCTTTGCTTGGGAAACAAAATTTGTCAGTGCAGTATCTACAAGATCTGCGGCTTGCTCTCCTAAACTAGACTCCTTTACAATCAAATCATCCCAAAAGCAGAGAAAGAGAGAATGCTTTGAGCTGGTGAAGGTCCATTCATGATGTGAAAGAGTCAGGATTCAAGTATTTGCTATTTGGCTATGTCTATTTGCTCACTGAAGCCAACACTTCCAAGTTCAAATCTTGAAGTCTTCCTCCAGACAGCACAGCTATATTGGTCAGCTTTGAGCCGTTGTTTCAATTGTATTGAGGGCGAGCTTGAATGAAGTGAATAGTGAGCTCGGGCACAGTTCAGATGTGCATAGAAGTAAGAGTGCATGAATAATCATGTTTCATGACATTATCATCATCGTGGAGCGGCACGGTGGTGCAGTGGTTAGCACTACTGCCTACGGCATTGACCCAGGTTTGATCCTGGCCCCGGGAAGGTCACTGTCTGTGTGGAGTTTGCACATTCACCCCGTGTCTGTGTGGGTTCCACCCCCACAACCCAAAGGTGTGTAGGATAAGTGGATTGGTCATGCTAAATTGCCCCTTAATTGGAAAAAAAAAATAATTGGGTACTCTAAATGAAAAAAAGACATTACCATCATCGTGCAACATTTTTTTGGAAGCAGATGAGAATTATTTCTTTGTGTACTTTGCAGTTTGCATTGTGTCCCTATAGAAGTCTGTCACATATGCATTAATATGCTGAGACAATATTAGTAATTCACTATAACATTTGGCTGCTTGGTTTGACAACAGGAGTTTTGACTGTCAGCAGAAACCTGGCAGGGAAATGGGAGTCAAATCTGAAATGATAACCCCTATTTTCCCCCCTCAGCTCTGTGTTTGTGGTACCAAGCATTGTGAAAGTGTCTTCCAAGGTAAATGTAAGAAAATTATCAAAGTTCCTCAGCGGTCTACTCATGCCTGGCTCAGGTGGTGAGGCAAATATTCACTGTGATATTCAGATGACTCTGATACTGAGTGCCGGCCCACAGCACCTCCACCGAGTGTGGCTCCTGGCATTTCGCAGTCACCCCTCTTGTACCGCTGAGCAGATTCAGAAATCTGCAACAGCTGAGAAAATGGGGCTGTCAGGGGCTGTTTAGCACAGGGCTAAATCGCTGGCTATGAAAGCAGACCAAGGCAGGCCAGCAGCACGGTTCGATTTCCGTAACAGCCTCCCCGAACAGGCGCCGGAATGTGGCGACTAGGGGCTTTTCACAGTAACTTCATTTGAAGCCTACTTGTGACAATAAGCGATTTTCATTTCATTTCATTTTTTTCAAAATGCAAGATTTACCAATGTACAGTAACTCAGAAGGCATCAATATGACTTTTTTGTTCTTTTAATTGAATTTTCACGTTTTAAAAAGTCGTCACAGCTTCTGATTATTTGGAGTTTGATGATACACCAACATATCTTGGCACAGACCTATTTGTAATTGGACTTGATGCCGGTTTACGGGTTTTTGTGGAAATGCAAGTTTGAAACAATAGCCATTCAGTGATTGTTGTTCAATCGTCTTACAGAAGAAAGTATTAGCATTTCTATAGCACCTTGCACAACCTGAGGATGCCCCAAAACTAATGAAGTGTTGGCACTGTTTTGATGTAGGAAATACGGCGGCCAATTTGAGCCCAGCAAGTTCCCACAAGGCGGAACGTGAGAATGACCAGAAAATTGCTGATGTTGATTGAGGAATGAATATTGGCCAGGACATCAGCTTCCCTGCTCTTCTTCAAATTAGTGTCCCGGATACTTGAGTGGGGATGAGAATCTCCGTTTAATGTCTCATCCATCCAACACTGAGGCACCTTTGACATTGCAGCACAACCTCAGAACTGCACCGGACTGTCAGCCTGGATGTTTGCGTGTGTGTATCTGGAGTGGAACTTGAATTCACAATCTTCTGAGCCAGAGGCAAGGGGGCTAGCAACAGAGCCACGGTTGATAGTCTGTGAAAACTCGGGAGCGATGACCTTTTAAAATTCCCCTCAGAAGGTTTGTTCTGTCCAGTGATGCAAATCCTACCAGAACAAAATGGGAGGCAGCCCAAGCACAGACTGCTTGACACGTGCTGAGCCTGGAAGCAGGGAGCAGAGGATTCAGTGGGCATTGGGCAGTGTTCTGGGCCACAAAAGGCCTGTACCCTGCCTCTCGTTCTATATGGCAAAGGCCATACATGAATATGACTGGCTACCACTGGAGTATAGTTAGGATTTCCTGCGAAACGTTGGTGATTGAATACAGTCTGACTGTTCCCACATTTATGCAGAAGCCCAGCCGCTCTGACAAGTGAAGGGTTTTTAAGCACATCCTGTCGCTTTGAATGAACCCACACCCACCCCAGCAAATATCACTTTAAAGTGGGATTGACAGACTAAGGCAGGGAGGGGGGTGGCGGGGGAAAGTTCATTTTTAAAAAAAGGTTGGTTTTCTGGACAGAAAACTTGGAGGCAATCTGATTTTTGCAACTGAAATAACATGAGAGGTCGCACATGGAGTGACCTGGCTCAAAGAAGCAATTTGCTAAATTATACTCCGAAAATGATCACAGCTGCACTTCCCGACTCGTGCCCCGGAGCCCGAGAGAGAAGTAAATGTGCAGCAGCCCTGTTGTCATGGTGAATACACAGGTCAGGTAACACAGAGGAAATATCTGACATTGTGCTTTCAATCAATTGGTGCCATTACTGTCAGAAAGAGCCGCAAAAACATGATTACTTTTCTTTTTAAAAAACGCACTAATTGGATACTTGGGCCAATTCTGGTTGAACTTCAACTCTGAGCAGCTTCTCGAACTGTGACTTCAAAACCGTTCTGGACGTTCTGGCATGGCGTTGTTGGTTTTTTATTTTCAAGAGATGTTGTCTGGTTTGGGGAAGATTTTGGGTAGAACAGCCCTTTGGAAGCCAGCTAGAATCATCTGTACCTCAATAAGCCCTGTTTAAATATTTTTTTAAAAAGAGACTCAAGGCACCGCACACTCTGAATAGCAGAATCATACAGGATAAACACAGACACCCTCCCATGGCTGAAACACATGTCTGATAAACAAAGACACCCTCTCATGACTGAAACCATCATTGGTAAAAGGGTGTAATTACAACATGACATGTTTACATGGATAGGTTCCATTATAAATATGAATTAAGCAAATTATAATTGGGAAAGCAGACACAAAAGTGTAATAAAATAATGACAACAGGAATTGAGGCAGGAGACATGTTCAGATACCAGATCCGAGCACCAGAGGCTATAAAAGAAATAAACCTTTGATTTGCTCAACGTCTGCAGTAAAGAAAGAACCTATATTAATATAGTGCCTTTCATAACCTGAGGTTGTCCGGAAATCCATTACATCCAATGAATTGATCTTTTAAGTGCAGTTGCTGTGTTACTCAGTAGGTAACTATGGAGACATAACGAGGACCTCAATAAGAAGATGCCTGAATTTATCCTGTATAGTTTTGGAACTCAGAATGTTCAATGTCTTGGATCCCATTCTTTTTAAAAAATAAATTTAGAGTAACCAATTCATTTTTTCCAATTAAGGGGCAATTTTTAGCGTGGCCAATCCACCTACCCGGCACATCTTTGGGTTGTGGGGGCGAAACCCACGTAAAGACGGGGAGAATGTGCAAACTCCACATGGACAGTGACCCAGAGCCGGGATCGAACCTGGGACCTCGGCGCCATGAAGCAGCAGTGCTAACCCACTGCGCCACCGTGCTGCACCTTGAATCCCATTCTACTGAGATCCGCAATGATCTCATTGGGGACACAATAATTGTATCTGTTGCTAAAAGGCTTTTCGTGATTTTATCTAAACCTGAAGAGCAATCATTGAGGGTGCAAATGATTCCTGGAGGCCAGTACAGAATGGCATTGTGTGAGCGATCCCACACTAAACTTACATGGCCATTTCTGTCAGATATTTATGATTAACATCTATTGTCAAATCTCCTTCCTGCACAGTCAGATGCCTGAGGAACCACTCAAGATCGCTGACAGGAATTTAAAAAGCATTTGTTTGAGGCATTGGAATTATATATTCTACACTTGTATACAGAACTGCTGCACTATTACTGGCCTGTGAAGCAAGTTTGTCATTCTCTGTTGACCAATAATTACACATTGTAATGTGATATAAAAATCAATTCAGCCTGAAAAAGTGCTCATTGTGAACAGTACAAATCCACTTATTAACAGTCAGAGCAACGAGTAGTGATCATCTGGTGATTTCCCCAAGATCACCGCAAAGTTTCTATGCAGCTACGTAGAGGTTAACTTTACAATCTTTATAAAATGTCCCAGAGCAGTTTCAGTTCTTATTCTCACTGCAGTAAATATTACTAACCCTCTCGGGATCTTTGATCAGTAATGCAATTAACTCAGCGTGGAAAATGGAACTCCGTTCTTTTTGGTTTTGCATTGCATTCTTGATGCGGACATCTTTAGCCATAATGCAAATGAGAGATGGGGCACCTCATTATAATATTGAAATCAGCTGCAGCCGCGAGCGTGATTTCAATTTAATGCTGGTCAGTTGGGTTCTAGCAGGTGAATGCTTTTCAAAGCACTGCTTGTGGGCCAAGAGAAGCAAGAATGCTCTCCCCAGTTCCACAAGCAAACTTGCCTGTGATCTCTCTCCCTGGGCTCTACTGTATACCCCCACACGTGTGATCCTGAGTCTGCCTCCCCTTAACCTCAGCCTCCCTATTCCCCTGGCAGTTGCCGGTCCAGTCACCCGCCCTACCATCCCACTTCCTCCTCTCTGCCGCGATCTCAGCACCCTCCAATCATTGCTCACTCCCGGTTTCCGGGCACCACCCGGTTCCTGACTGCTGCCTTCGACCACTACCTTTCCAGCCTGGTCCCCGCCTGGACTGTCAGTCAGGGATTCGCCCCCAGTCATCCCTCTCCCACTCCCATGACCCTGTCTGTACATACTGGGGCGCTTATTTGCTATGGTGCATTTCCTCTGGGATGCACTTTGAGAAAGTTGCACTTCATTATGATGCTGAGTGGCAACTAAAATTATTTTACTTAAATTAATTCAAACCAATGTGTCATGTACCATTTTACTGAGTTAAGTTACCTCCCTGTTCACATCTTCAATCAGGTGGTCTCAGAGAAGCAGGCGCCAGGGAATTTGCGCAGGACTGACCTGGGCAATTTCTACTTACCAAGTCTCTGAGTCCAATATGAACAGATACCAGAAGTGAAGATAACAACAATAAATGATTGGCGCATTGCGTTGGTTGAGGCTTTAAACGCTGCGTATTTTCAAAGCTTTGTGTTAGACTTAAAGCAAGTGCATGTTTCAGATGAGCACTTGAAACGCCATAGCATATAAGGCTACGGACCAAGTGGTGGAAAATGGAATTAGAATGGATAGGTGCTTGATGGCCGGCGCAGACAGGATGGGCCGAAGGGCCTCTTGCTGTGCTGTAAACTCTTTGGGCGGGATTTAACCCGCAACCTGCGCATGTTTTGCGCGTCTCGTTATTGGCCAGCGGCAGGACATTCTGGGCCCACCATTGTCAATGGGGTTTCCCGCTGAATGCACCCCTCGCTGAATCCCGTGGCGGGGATGCGCTGTCGGTCGGACTGGAGGATCCTGCCCGTGAACGGCCGGAAAGTTTCAACCTATGATCGATGGGCCTTTCTTTTCACAAGACCACTGTGAAACACACGGTGGCGGAGGCAACTCGCCTTTGGCGGGTTCTTCTGGTTCCGCCATTGTCAACGGGGCTTCCTGTTGAATGCACTCCCCGCCGCTAAGAAATCCGCCCGGGGGGGTGGGGGGAGATTCCGCCGGCGTTATTGTCAGAAAATCCCAAAACCAATGTGTTGGCAGGTGATTTTGGGACTTCATTATATGTCTTGTGTCACTGGAGAATCAGAAAGCCATGTTAAAGGCTAAGGGGGTTAAATGTTCATAACCGGTACATAACAGGAATCATGGTACTCTCCATGTGCAAACAGACTGACTAAATGATACAGGAGCTGGAGCTGGGCAGTAACAGATGAAAGAGTTCAATCTGCTTTTTTATATGAACAAAGGAGTTACTATCCTCTTAAAGTAGGCCTGGCTCCTAAGCATCACTGACTTTACAATTCAAACTAGTCACTTACTACATCATTTCCACATGGTCAAATCGAAAAGGAACCTCATGGATATCCCGTTACGTCTGCGGTCCATGAAATATCCACGAAATGCCCGACAATGGGCCGTTATTGACATTTTCCTGATGTTTCGTGTTAAGTTGTTTAAATGCACAGTCATCCTTCCGTCACATGTCAGTCTGTTGACCGTGGGCACTGTGTTGGAATCCCCTTGAGCTCCGTAATAAACCCATTCCCCTTTGAGGATGTGACTGTTTTTCAGATTCTGCGCTTGAAATCAAATAGAACATTGGAATATGGCTCATCAAAATTTTAACAATTTCAACCCCACAAGAAGATGCTGCATTCCTGTCCAAACACTAGTAACGGCTCAGGGAAGAGGATACAAAATACACTTTAAAAAAGAAATAATGGCCTCTGAGTTAGAGACAAAAAAAAAACCTCCTGTGTTTATTTTATGCTCTGGTACATTGGGTCTCTGCGTGAGAAGTGCTTGCTGATATGTAGCTGTCCACAGGACACAACTCATCAATCACAGCATTCCCATTTCTTCCAGCAGTGGGGAAAAAAGCAATGGATCTTTAATTTTGATGAGAAAAAGAAGCCTGTTAGAGAATAAAACTCTGAGGGTATTGGCAGGTTGTTGCTTTTTTGGAGAACCCTTTACCATTTTGTCCGATTTTCGTTCCTGTTCAGGCGTCAAACTCCCTCTCTTGCCAAGACCCCTGATGGTGACCCCTCCCAAACCTTCACTTTTACTAGTTGTCAGCTGATCACCGAGCAGACCCATCCTCCTCATAATGTCTTCCCACTATGGGTTTTTAAACGGGATTTACCTCGTAACCCACCGCGTTTTTCACAGCGGCGGGAGGCGGCCTGCCACTGGCCAGCGGCGGGATCGTCTAGCCCTGCTGTTGTCAGCGGGCTCGCTGCTGGGAAACCCGCGGTGGGTGTGCGCTGTCGGCGGCACCGGGAAGATCAAACCAACGTGAACAGCCGGTAAGTCCCGGCCTTTTTCTTTTATTCATTCAAGGGGTGTGGGCTTCACTGGCTACGCTAGCATTTATTGCCCATCCCTAATTGCCTCGGGAAGGTGGTGGTGAGCTGCCTTTTTGGACCGCACTAGTCTCTGAGTGTAGATGAACTCACAGTGATGTTCCAGCATTTGGCTCAACCACAGTGAAGGATGGTCAGGTTGGTGAGTGACTTGGAGGGGGACCTCCAGCTGGTGGTGTTCCCAGATATCTGCTGCCCTATTCTTCTAGATGGTAGTGGTCGTGGGTTTGGAAGGTGCTGCCTAAGGAGCCTTGGTATGTTCTGGGGGGGGTGGTTCACCGATGTTATGTCAGAGGTCCTGAGGGTGAAGGTGGTCCCGTGTCCAGAAGTGGCGATCTTTGGAGTGTCAGAAGACCCAGGAGTCTAGGGGGGCGAAAGACACCGATGTCCTGGTCTTTGCCTCCCTGGTAGCCCGGAGATGGATATTATTGGGATGGTGGGACCCGGGGCCACCAAAACCGGGGGTTTGGGTGAGTGACCTGGCAGAGTTCCTCAGGCTGAAGAAGATAAAGTTCGCCTTGAGAGGATCTGTGGAGGGGTTTGCCCGGAGGTGGCAGTCGTTCATCAACTTCTTCAAAAATAGTTGAGATGTCAGCGGCAGGAGGGTTAAAAAGGAGGTTGGGGAGCGGGAGGCGGGACGGTGGGGTGTAAGACATTATTTGTTTTGATTATTTGTATTCCTGTTTGGTTTGTTTTTTTATGGTTGTGTTTGATGTACATACAGAAATGCCTCAATATAATCTTTTTTTAAAAAAAGGTGCCTTGGCGTGTTCCTGCAGAGCATCTTGTAGATGGTACACACCTGCTGCTACTGTGCGGCGGTGGTGGAGGGAGTGCTATCTCATGCAAGATGTTTTTCCTCCAAAGAGACTATTTGAATTATTACAGCTTTTATTAGAACGGGCGTTGGGGAAGGAGAAAATTTTACACAACTACATGTCCATCAGATTCTAAGGAAACACTTAATGCAATTACACACAATCCAATCAACACACGCCGCAAAGGATCAATGCGAATAACCAGAATTAAATCTGTCAAGTCAAATCTGACCAATGTTTCTGTTCATTAATTCAATAATGATTCCGGCCCTGCAATGGCCAAATAGAAAACCATAGTCAGAGTTTGTGTAAACCAGTTGCTAGACGAGCAGAGCAAAACATCAATTAGTGCATCAGAAAGTTCACCAATAACTTTGGGAAGGATATGTATGTTCGGGGGCCGGGCTGTTGTAAATATCGGGCGGGATTCCCCGTTGCCCGACGCCAAAATCGTATCCAGCGATCGGGCTGAAAATCCCCTTTTGTGACCGAACCGTGTCGGCGCCGTTTTTCGGATGGTCCGCCCCCTCCAAATCGGCATCATCTAGGAGTGCGCCACACGCTGTTGCAATGGCGTTAGCACGTCGCTTTGAGGCCCTCCCCCGATGCTCCGCCCCGATGGGCTGAGTTCACAACGGCGTGGGTCTGAATTTTCGTAAACCCGGTGTGGCGGCTGCGGACTGTGTCCAGCACTGCCACAGTTGGGGGGGAGCCACGCTGTTGGCAAGGGGGACTTCAGAGACGGCTGGAGGGTACTGGTGGGGGGTGGCGAGGGGGGTCCAGAGGTCCAGGGGGACACTATTTGGCTAGCTGAGTCCGTGTGCGGCCGGCGCGATTAAGCGGAGAAATTGATTTGAACCCCTGTTAATTCAGAGGTGCAAATTTACAAAGATTGACATGGCCGCGACAAAGGTACAAGGTTATTTTTGACTTTGACATCTTACAGCAGAAAGAGCTGCCTCAGGACAAGCTACTTGTTTAAAGGGACCTGCTCGGACGTACGCAGATATATCGACTAATCAGCAGAACAGCAAGGTTTAAAACCATTAATGAAAATAAATGGCCTGCTGGGTAAATCCTTGCAATTATAATTTTGTGACTGGTACTAGAAAGGTCAACCTTTTCAAACGCAGCAGTTAGATTAACTTGTCAGGTTGAATAATCACAGCAATAATTTTATCAACACATTTTCAGCAAGCTGCTTCTGAGGCGTACCATGCCACACACATACAGAACACAAAAAAAATCACGTGACTTTACATTGGTGACCACCCCCGACCCTCAGCAAATCTGTGGCAATATACGCTCCAAGTAAGCGTCCCCACATATCAACAATTATGACCCACAAAATTTCTAATTAATGACATTCTAAAGATTGGCTACAGCCAGACAATATCCCATTGTTAGACATAGACAACATTTGAATCCAGACCTAAATGTGACCTCTCCAGAGAGCTGAGGTATAGTATATTTGTTTCTCCTGGCAAGAATGAAAAATCCCATAAGGTACAGTGTGGAGGAAGCCAGTCGCACTTTTACTCACTTGTTCTTTCCTAAGGGATAGCTGAATGTTTTAATATGCTGCAGTGAAAGATTTAATATCCTACACATGGACCACTTCCCATTAATGAGCCTTAAATTGGAAAACATTGCACAGACACGGTTTCCTTTCCATTAGATGAGTATCTTGTACCTGGAAATACACAGAGGTTACAAGAGGCCATTCGGTCCAACCCCTATGTGCTTGTGGGAGAGAGCAAACTATACACTGCATCATAGAAGAATATCCAATCCACAGACTAAATGGAGGCTTCACCACAGCAGGATTGGAAGAAACCGCTTGGCTTAGGGGCTTTGCATTCGCTAAATAAATGAATAGTATTCACCCATAACATGCATAATTAGTCCGGATCACATTTACCAGTCCTGTCCTTATATCCCCTTATCCTTAATTCACCAAAAGACATTTGTGCAGAAGTCGGCCATTCGGCCCATCGAGCCTGCTCCGCCATTCAATGAGATCATGTCTTATCTGATATGATAACGGTGACACGTAGCTCATCGGTTAGCACTGTGGCTTCACAGCTCCAGGGTCCCAGGTTTGATTCCTGGCTTGGTTCACTGTCTGTGCGGAGTCTGCACGTTCTCCCCGTGTCTGCGTGGGTTTCCTCCGGATGCTCCCGTTTCCTCCCACAGTCCAAAGATGTGCAGGTTAGGTGGGTTGTCCAAGATAAATTGACTTAGTGTCCAAAAAGGTTAGGAGGGGTTACTGGGTTACGGGGATAGGGTGAAAGTGAGGGCTTAAGTGGGCCGGTGCAGACTCGATGGGACAAATGGCCTCCTTCTGCACTGTAAATTCGGTGAGTTCTATGATCTATGATAGTCTTCAACTCAACTTTCCCATCTTATTCCCATACCCTTGATTCCCTTACTGATTAAAAAGCAGTCTATCTCAGCCTTGAACATAGTTGATGGCCCAGCCTCTACAACTCACTGCAGTAAAGAATTCCACAGATTCGGCAGCACGATGGCACAGTGGGTTAGCCCTGCTGCCTCACCGCGCCGAGGTCCCAGGTTCGATCTCGGCTCTGGGTCACTGTCCGTGTGGAGTTTACACATTCTCCCTTTGCTTGCGTGAGTTTCGCCCCCACAACCCAAAAAGATGTGCAGGCTAGGTGGATTGGCCACACTAAATTGCCCCTTAATTGGAAAAAATGAACTGAGTACTCTAAAAATTTTTTTAAAAAAAAGAATTCCCCAAATTCACCACGCAGGCCATTTTAATCCTGAATGTTGCCATAGTTTCTGCCTCAGCCACTAACCCAAGAAATGAATTCCACCAACCCATGTGAAATCTAAATCAATTACATTTAATCTTTTATCTACGGACCCTCATTTTTGATTGGAGACTGGTGGTGGGGGCACCCATAAGGCCGGTGTTAGTCTGCAAAACCAGGGGCCAAGGTGGGTGGTCAGTGGGTGTGCAGCAAGATGGCTACCTTGTAGGCTGCGGCAATGGCGGTCCGTGCCTGGACACCACCTGGACACCACCACAGTCCCGATGGGACCTGGGATAACGCAAATATTTGAAATAGAATTGCCGTGATTAAGGACTGTTTATGGGCCACCAATCCTCCAGATGCCTCAAGGCTTACGGCCTTGCTTCCAGAACAATTCTGTACTATGTAGAGTGACCTCCACCCAATTCTTATCTTCTCTATGCAAACCTCTTGGACAACCATTAACAACAACAACTTGTATGTATATAGCACTTTTAACATAATGAAATATTCCCAGGAGTTCTACAGGACCATTATAAAACAAAGTTTGATGTGGGGTCAGGTAAGGGGCTATTAGATCAGATGACCAAAAGCTTTGTCCAAGAGGTGGGTTTTAAACAACGGCTTTGCAGGAGGAAAGCGAGGTAGAGGCATATAAGGAGGGAATTCCAGAGCTTGGGACTGAGGTAACTGAATACATGGCAGCCAATGATGGAGCAATTATAATGGGGGATGCACAAGAGGTCAGCATTAGAGGATTTCAGATATCTCAGAGCGTTATGGGGTTGGAGGAGGTTACCAAGATATAGAGGGGGAAGCCATGGAAGGATTTAAAAACCAGGATTAGAATTTCAAAATGAAGATGTTATTTGACCAGGAATCACTGTAGGTCAGCGAACACAGGAATGATTGGGGAATTGAACTTGCTGCGGGTTAAGACAGTTTTGGATGACCTCAGTTTACAAAAGATAGAATATTGGAGACCGGCCAGGTGTTGGAATAGTCAATTCTACAGGTAACAAAGGCATAGATTAGGGTTTCCACAGCAGATGAACTAAGACAGGGGTAAAGTTCAGCGATATTACACAGGTGGAAATAGGCGGTCTTGGGGATGGCACTTATCTTCCAGGATTAAGAAAAATAATGCATCAAAATTTGGTTTGCCATCTTTTCTTCATGTGAAGGACCACATAAGGTGCATTTGTTGTGCTCCAGTAGTAATTTTACTTCAGGACATTAAAACGGGAGGGACAACTGAACAGTATTCATACCGGTAGGAAATCAAATGCACAAATCCTCAAACTGACGTTGAATAACAACAATTAGAGTTCATTGTCAGATCACGGAGTAGGGAGGTGTAAAGATTAATTTGGCTGGTCATGCTTGATATTCAGACCCATTACAGTCAATGGAATTGGATAGTGGGTCAGGGCATATAATGTGTGGCTGATGTGATATCCCTCATCTTGCACAACCACCCAGACAGATTTATCTCCCTTTGTTTTTATCCTTCATTTATCCCCGAGTCTAGGAAGCTGTTTCCCAATATATCCAGTCTCTTCTAATCCAGCTATCTTACTAGGAAATGTATCGTCTCTCCTTCCTTGTGGCTGGGTTAAAATCCTGGAACTCCCTACCTAATAGCACTAGGGCAATACACTCACCACACGGACTGCAACAGTTCAACAAGTAGCCTTACCAGCAACATCTAGAGGGAAAATAGGGATGAGCAATAAATGTTGGTTTTGCCAGGGATGCCCACACCCCACAAACAAATTTTTAAAAATCTTCTTTTACCTCCAAAAATAACGGGTTGGATTCTCTGGTCCCCCAGCCGTGTGTTTCTCAGGGGCACGCTGTTCACTGACAGCAGGAGTCGGTCTTCCCATCGCTTGTCAATGGAATTTCCCATTGAAGCCACCCTACCGCAAAATCCGCTTTGGCGGGGTGTGGGCGGAAGAATTCCGGCCAACATCTGAAGCATTATTAAAATGCAAACAGTGGACATCTCTCTATTACACTAACTGCCTCTGTCCAGTATCCAACAATTCTGAGAAATTTGTTCCAAATTGTAATTATTTCCTTTTGTCTGTATTAAATCCTCCATTTATAACTTTCAATCTGTTCCCTCTTATTTTCCTCTGTTACATGTCCCCAAATCTACTTTCCCCCAATGCAAACAATTATTTGAACCTTGCTTTACTGGGCCTGGAATCATCCGGGTCACTCTTTCGTAGTTCTTAATGCGCTCACTTCCTCCCTACATGCAATATTCCAAAACATCTTTGTTCTGACAATCAAACGCCCAAGTTCTTTTTAAATTGATAACCCCTTCACAGAAAAATATGATTCCTGGGTACAGTCACTGATAATTCCGCCCCAAAATCTTTTCCTTTTCAGCCACTGCAAATGGGGCCTCTTTCATGTTGTACACATTTATGATAACATTCAGTACCTATTATTCTTTTTCTTTCTTTGATAATCAATCTCCTTTCTACTCATTAACTGCCCACACAGATATATGCCACTGATGACCTCAATGATACACCACAAGACAGCGT